>NC_081319.1:86062884-86426916 GCF_026419965.1 Kogia breviceps
CAAAAATAAAACCCTAACAGGACACACTTTTTAATGAAAATTCAGATCATAAAGGTTAAGAGTAAATCTAAAAGCCACTAATGGATAAAGATGGAATCCCTAAAAAAATTTAAAAGGCAGTAAGACTGATAGTAACTTTTTAATAGCAAATAGAAGCTAGAAGACAGTGAGTAGTATCTTCAAAATGCTGAGGAAAAAAAATTGTCAATTAGAATTTTACACTAGCTAAACCATGATTAAAAAGGAGGGAGGGCAAAATAAGGGTATTTTCTGACATGCAAAGACTAAGTCTACTACTCAAAGAATCTTGTTAAAATTATTATTTTTTTTAATTTTTAAATTTAATTTTATTTTTTATACAGCAGGTTCTTATTAGTCATCCATATTATAGACATTAGTGTATACATGTCAATCCCAATCTCCCAATTCATCACACACACACACACACCCCACGGCTTTCCCCCCTTGGTGTCCATATGTTTGTTCTCTACATCTGTGTCTCTATTTTTGCCCTGCAAACTGGTTCATCTGTACCATTTTTCTAGGTTCCACGTACATGCGTTAATATACAATATTTGTTTGTCTCTTTCTGACTTACTTCACTCTGTATGACAGTCTCTAGATCCATCCACGTCTCAACAAATGACTCAATAAAATAATTATTAAAGGATGAACTTCAACAAGAGTGAATCCAGAGGAAAGGTGCTGGCATACAAGAATGGTGCCTCAGAAATTGATAAAACATGTCAGAAAACTTAACTAACATCTTACTATTAAAGAAAATGTCCATTTCACATTTAAAAAAGAAACTGGTTCCTAAGAATGACCAACTGTAATCGATGGAAGGAGCTTCAGACAAGTGAAGTGGAAACACAATATGCTAACTGCTGTGACAGAGGTATGCATAAGAGGCATCACATAACTCAATCATGTAGGAAAGGATCAAGAAAGGCTTCCTGAAGGAGGCGACAGCGGAGGTGAGTCTTGAAGAATAGCTCTGAGTTGGTTTGGCAGGCAAGTGGAAAAGGTACGGTCACAGGTGGTGTTTTATGAGTCCAACCGGGTGGTAATGTGTGTGGCAGTGCAGTGAGGGTGGCTGGCAGAATGTTGAGCATGTTAGCAAAACCCAAATATGTCATGGGTCTGATAGGACAGGGAAGGAAAGAAGCACTGGGAGGAAAAAAATGGGCTAAATAACTAGAAATCTCCACTGAAGAACTGAAGAACAGGGTAGCAGGACAGAGAGAGCTAGAAGAGGAGAGTATGAGCAACAGCCTTCCTGATGTTCTCTGCCCAGTGAAGTGCTACCCGTTCTTTTAATGACCCAGTTCAAATCCCAGCCATTCTGCTACCACCAGGGCCTGAAGAAGTAGATTTCTTCTCCTTGGAACCATGATCTCCAGTTTGGCACATAATCATTCACTGTCTCAAATCAACAGCTATCTTTTCATGGATACTCAACCCCTTCAGGGAAGGGATCCTCAGAGAACCCAGAGCTAGGCTTACACACAGTGAAAGGTGAAGATTTACTGACTTCTTAACAGGACCCACAAAGCCCCCATTTTCTGGCTCCTGACCATCTTCTCTCTGCTACTCTGCCTGTCTCTCCACGTTCCAGTCACACTGGCTGTCTTTCAAACCCACCAATTTCTTTCACACTTGTTTCTGCACATGTTCTTTTGGCCTGGAATGCTTTTCCCCTCTATTATTCACTTGGTTAATTCCTACTCTACTTTTAGGATTCAGTTACCCTGTTATTTCCTCAAAGAGACCTTCTCTGTCATCTCTCTCCCCCCATATACAATCTATCATGGCATATTTATTTGTGTGATTGTTTGTTTAACGCCTCTGTTGTCAGACTATTGTAAGCTCCATGAAAACAAAGATCATGTCCACTTTGTTTATTATACCTAGTGCCTTGCACAGTGCCTGGCATATAATAAGTACTCAATATACATCTGCTGAATGATGAATGATTCTAAGGTCTCCAGGGGAGCCATATGACCTAAGTGTCAATACTAACCACAATCCTGTTGGTGTAGAGGGTCCTGAGATTCACCCTTAAGCTGGATCTCCATGGGCTGAGGCTGGAGATATGTTGCTTTCTTAGCTGGATCCAGAGGTACCGATGTCTCAGAAAGCACTTCCTGTGCACAGGCGGGGTTGAAACCTGAGGACAAGCAAGCTCATTTAGGCATCTGAAGGGCCCACAGAGTACATGATACCCAGAGACCCCACAAAGGACCAGCTTGAAAGCTCACTCCCAACTATCCCTCCGCTGAGCATAGGGCCCTTTCTTACCTGTTGGCCTGATTCATCCAGCTCCCTCTCCAGATCTTCCAGCATAGCTACCACCTCCTCCCCACTCTCTGGTTGAGGCTCCTGTACCCAGTCCTGGAGCTCCTCAGGCAGGATGGTCAGGAACTGCTCCAGCACAGCAAGTCCAACATCTGCTCCTTAGTGTGTATCTCAGGCCTTAACCACTCACAGCAGATCACCCAGAGCTGGTTCAAGGCCTCATGGGGCCCAGAAGTCTCCTTGTAGCAAAAATGTTGGAAGTGCTGGCAGAACAACTCCTGGTTGTTTTGGCTGCTCCCTTTTGTGCCAGATCTCTGACCCACAGCAGGCCCTTTTTTATTGGTTACTTCAAAGAGCCCTTTGGCTCTTCAGGAACATCTAGAAGGAAAACAGCAGCCATTCCCACTCCAATGGGCCAAGAGGAGGATTGCTGATACGTGTTATCCTTTAGGGTACACTCCTAAGGTTACAGAAACCATAGTTAAAAAGATATGTATAGGCAGCCTGACTCAATATTTGAGCTCACACACTAAGTCTAATCTTTCTGTTTTAGAAGAAAAAGGAGGCTCAATCCCAAATTAAAGAGAATTCAATAAAGAAAATTAAAAAAAAATAAAAGTTTAAGGCAATTCAAACCTTTTTCCAAGTAGGAGAAGTGAAGTTTGTCAGGAGACTGCATTTTTGACAATACTGGGAATATTGTTGGATGCTTGCTTCCTCCAAATAACACCAAAACAATCAGTTGATAAGGCCAACCCAGGTTTTTTCTTAGAGAGCACTGCTTGACAGAGTCTTAGTAGTGTCTCCCAGGGAAGAAGGCAAAGTCAGGATATTTATGAGGTTTTGGGGGCTTAAGGCAGATCTTTCAAAGCAGGATAAGGATTGGGCAAGGATCATGATACAATAGTTTAGGAATGATGGGCACAGCAAGGTGCAGAATTTGAGTTGATGGTTACAAAATGTCTAGATCCTATCCATTGCAAGTTGAAGAGTTAGATGTTCACATAAATGGATTGAGGGGCAAGTTCTTGAAACAAATATAATTATCGGCAGCATTTACTTTCTAGGGCAAGAATTTCCTGGAATAGTAAAGGTATGTTGCTAAATAAGTGGAATAGTGGAGTTACATTTAAGGAAGACAGTTGAACAGTCAAATTATGTTAGTGTAGGTAGTAGGCTGTGTGGGGGTAGGTGGTTTCAGTCTTCCATGTAGCAACAGACTTAAGCAGGGCCTATGGGTTTGCAGAAATGTGGATTACCAACTAATTAGCATGGCAGGCAGTGGTTAAGGGCACGGGCTGTGGATTCCAAAAGACCTGGCCTTGAATCTTCTTTTCTTATGTGGTGGCTTAACATCTCTAAACTTCTGTTTTCCTCTCTGTAAAAATATCGTAGAGGTTTTTAAACGTTTTATTTTGAAATAATTTTAAATTTACAGAAAATTGCCAGAAAAAAAGGTACAGAACAATCCCTATAACCTTCACCCAGCTTCCCCTAATGTTAACATCTTACATAACCACAGCACAATTACAAAACCAGTAAAATAATGTTACAGTGCGATTAACTAAACGGCAGACCTTATTACATAGGGTTATTTTGAGAATCAATTAAATTCAGTGCCTGGCACTTACGTAAGACCTCAGTTGGAGGGATGCAGTTACCACTGTGAATTGGTCATCCAGGTGCTGGCTCCAGGGATCACGCCTCGAGCTCAGGTACACTTCTAGGTTTCCGGGCACAGAATATAGGACGATGCTAGGAGGCCCTCTAGTGCCGTCTCTGCGCCTAGCATCTGCTACTCAATGGGCAACTTTCCAAAACACCTTCTTCACCTTCCCGGCCCTAAAGGTTAATTTAGGGGATTCTAGACTGGGCTTGGAGAAAGATTGTTTTAGGAATCATTCAAGATAAAGGACATGGAGTCGCTTATACATGTCTTCCACTGGTTTGGATCTTCGAGAGAGTAAGACAATATAGTGAGTTAACCACCTAGCCTACAAACCCCGTTCTCATTTACCTCACTGGCACATCATTGTGACCAACCACGAACCCATGGCTCAGGAGGTGTCGGCTGTTTCTGTCCTTCAAGCCACAAGGACCTGGCAGACCACAAAAGGCTTCCGGGAGTAGGCGGCAACGTTGGACAAATGGGTGGTCAGAATAGAACTACTCGTGTTAGCACCAGTAACCCAGGAGTGCGAGTCTTAGAAACGTTCTGGGGCGCCGGCCGCCATCTGGGCCGGCTGCTGCGGGGTCTACGCTGGCACTTCCAGCACTGACTGACCAAGGAGGTGGCTCCTCCCACCCGCGCCCAGCCGACCTGGGGGTCCCGGGCCCCGACACGGGGCCGTCTTCCCGCCAGCCTTACCAGCGCCCGGAGAAGGCGGCCCACCGGACCTACCTAGCCCCTCGGAGCCCCAGACCTGCCGGCGGCGGAAGTGCGTCCGCGAACCCGGCCCAGCCCTGCGCGTGCGCTTCCGGCGGCTTCGGACTGTTTGGCTTGGCCGAGCGCCCAGTGCCTGCAGCGAGGTCTGCACATCAGGACGCCTAGGCTTATGGGGTTTTGATTTGTAACTCGCCTCATCTTAAAAAGAGGGTCCGAGCGCCAGCTCCGCGTCGTTGAGTCTCTCCGCCCTACCCCGCGCGGGGCAGCGGGCCGGGACCTTCCTAGGCGCGCTTCTCCTCCGAGCATAACTTCTTTAATTCCAGTTCAACGACCCCGAGTCCTCTTCCCCTCCCTGCCAACCTGCCTCCCTGGACAGCATCCCCCACTCCGTCCCGACCTCCGTCAACCTGAATGTATTTACCAGGCAGGCACATCGCACAAACAGAATGTGTCCTCAGTGTTCCCATCAGTACAGTCGCTCCGTCTGGATCATAAATGACCCACAAGGAGAGGAAGGGAAAGGAGGAGGCTTAAGGCACGCTATGATGGGTGCGGTGCTGTGTGTTTTACTTACAACCCGGAAACACGCAAAAAGCTTAAGTGACCTGCCCAAGTTTGCACAGCCCAGGGACAGGATGCACCCCACGCATGTGTGACCAAGACCTGTCCTGGGATCCCTACAGCGTGGCCACAGTGAGAGAGACCACCACTGCTCAAGTTTAAATGACAATTTCCAGGTTTATCGTGTGTATTGACATTAAAAAATGAGGCTGCGGCAGGGCTCGGACACCATAACAGTTTTCTTTAGGAAAATTAGACCCCCAGGTAGAGAATAGAGTCTTCTGGAAAAATCTAACAACTGATGGTCTGTAGCTTGTAAAGAACACTTCTACTCTGTAGGCTTTTTAAGTTGGTAAGTGGAGTGGGAAGCAGGTGTTGGGGAAGAAAAATTTTCCTTCTACCTTTCTAGGTTCTTTGGTTGGTCTTATAATTAAATGGACATAAAACAGATTATCAGAAGAAAATTTTAATTTTTTATGACTAGGAGCCTTGAAGATAAGAGAGGCTTACATGACATACTGAGCTAGTGAATGGGATAGGGGTCTGGAGCTTCAAAGGGGAGGAGGGTAATTAACAGGATGATAAGAAGAGCAGATGTTTGGTAATTAGATGTTTGCCCTGCCCTACAGATAGGTCTTTTAGATGAAAAAAGTTATCTCTGTTAATGTTTTCCAGCACAGGCCCCCAGTCTAAATTATTTCAGGTAGTTAAGGGAGAGGTAAAAGTTTTCCTGAGTCTGCTGGGTCTTGATAGTTTTCAACTCAAAATAATCCACATTCCAAAGTGGCACATTTTTGGGTAGCCTATTCTGCTCCCCTTCATAGTCACTTTGCATCTTGCTGAACTCTTCATGAATTGTGGGTCCACTGGAATTTTGTGCTCATGAGGGATTACAAATGCTACACGTGAATGGGGGCGTATCCTCTGCTCAGGCACGTGCTCTATTGTCCTATTTTACTTACTTACAAAACACAGTTTGAACGATAAAGTTAAGAATTTCAAGACTGACAACAGGGCATTAAACCAAGCTCTTGACCTTCTGAAAGCAGGACACTTCTGAGTGCTAAGGCACTATGTGATTGCATAAGTCACACATATTTGAAGCTAGCACTACACATCTCGCAGACTCAGTGGGGAACCTTACAAGGGAGGCAACTGTGGAGAAGCCTTCAAACAAACAGGTGATAAATGTGGGAAAAATTTCAGCTGGAATTCAAATCTTATCAAGTACAGGAGAAACCATACTGGAGAAAAAGCCTTGTAATTGTGGTGAGTAAGGATATTAGATAAGTAAGTAAGGATAAAAGAAGGTATCGTGTGGAAGGCATCTTGAATACATGCATTCCTGTGCTGGTCTAAGAATGTTGTAGTACAGGTGAGTATTGGCTCTGCCAAAGCAAGATGGACAAACAGAAAAAGTATGACATATTAAATAAAGAAATAAACAAAAATAAAATACATATTAAAACCTTACAGGAACCTCCCTGGTGGTCCAGTGGTTAAGACTTTGTGCTCCCAGTGCAGGGGGCCCGGGTTCCATCCCTGGTCAGGGAACCAGATCCCTCATGCCACAACTAAAGATTCCACATGTGACAACGAAGATCTTGCGGGCTGCAACTAAGACCCGGCACATCCAAATAAATAAATAAATAAATATTAAAAAAATAAAAAACCTTACAAATATCACTTAAGAAACAGGTTACAATTGTGTTTCCAGAATATAAACCAAAATTTTTTCCTAAGGTATATATTGCAGAGCATTTGTTATTATGCCTTTATAAAAATTTCACATTCAGAAGTCATAAACGTTGCTGTCTTTCCAACCAAATATTCGTTCTTTAAAAAATATGGAAGAGCAGTGCCTTCAGATGGGAAAGATGGGCTCTAATATTTTAAGACTTTTTTTAAATTTCAGGAAACAAAACAAAACTTGTGTCTATAAGAAGAAGTTATGTTTGAGACTGAGAAATTTTGGTTTAAAATGAAAAGAATAAAGGAAGAGTCATTTTTAAATCCAATTTTTTGGTATAGCATGAATTTAAAATTCCATTTATGGGAATTCCCTGGTAGTCCAGTGGTTAGGACTCAGTGCTTTCACTGCAGTGGGCCTGGGTTTGATCCCTGGTAGGTGAACTAAGATCCCACAAGCTGCATGGTGCAGCCAAAAAAATAAATAAATAAAATAAAATTTCATTTATTTATTATTAATCTAAAAGCTAATAATCATGACATGAATAGCGGGATTTAGGAAAACATGTTTCATGTCAGAGTGAATCCATTTCAAGATACTTACATTTAAAAAATACTTTTGTGTTTGTCTTTTTAAAAAATTCAGATATAATTGACAACATTATGTGAGTTTAAGGTATACATTTGGATTTGATACACATATATTGCAATGTGATTACTACCTTAGTGTTAGCTAATACCTCCATCACTTCACATAATTATCTCATCTTTTTTTTGTGATGAGCACATTTAAGATCTAGCCTCTTAGCAACTTTCAGGTATATAATACAGTATGGCTAACTATAATCACAATGCTGTACATTAGATCCCTAGAACTTATTCACCTTCTAACTACAAGTTTGTACCCTCTGACAAACATCTCCCCAGTTCCCCTACTTGCAGCCCCTGGTAACAACCATTCTACTCTATTTCTATGAGTTCAATTTTTTTTAGATTCCAATTATAAATGATATCATGCAGTGTTTTTCTTTCTCTGTCTGATATACCTCGCTTAGCATAATGCCCTCAAGGTCCATCCGTATTGTTGTAAATGGCAGGACTTCCAGGTAGGTGGTAAATTGAAGAAGGGCCCTTCTTCAGTTGAGGAGGTAATACTGAAGAGGACAGATCTAGGAGATAGTTTAGAATCATTTCTGACCTTTTAAGACTACAGGGACTAAAGGAAAAAACCCAAACAAACAAGGCTTAGGTGAGTCTGAAAGATCAGGTAGATGATGTGGCTTCTATTATAAGGGAATAGGAAAGAGGGTACAAAATGGCTTTAGGTGATCCAGGGGAGTCATAAAAGGTAATTTTAAGACAAAAGAGTAAGTTTACTTTACAGAGCAAGCACTAAATGTACAGTAGAGGTTAGACTATGAAATTACACATGATGAAAATACAAATAGGTTTAAATAAAGATAATTTTTATTTTATGAGATCAGTCAGGAATAGGTTTTTAAATGAAGTTATGAAAGCTGGTGCATAGCTTCCTGCTGATGCTGATAACAGGGAGGACAGCACTGTGTTATTCTGCATCATGTCCTTTGTTGATGCAACCCAACCTGGAATGCAATACTTGAGAGGATGGATATTCAGTCTGATTCAGCGTGGTGTTTCTTATGTCTAAAGTGTTCCTGATGCTGTTCAACCTGGATAACTGTCAGAGCTTTCAACCACTCCCTTCTTCTCAAGATGGATTCTGATGTTCACCTTGTTCATGAATGGCCTGGAATTCTGGATATTCCTATTTAAGCTGTCTTTTTCATAGTCTGGAAAGGAATAGTTTGTGGCTCCTGTGTCGCTTGATGAGGAAATTCGGAATGCACTCCCATTCCACAGGCACTGGCTACAGCCTGGAAACAAGATATGGTTGGGGTGTGAAAGACTCAATGAATGAACCAGAGTTAATACCTTAGAAAGACATCTTAGGGAACAGTTCTCAGGGCGTACAATAGACAAAGAATGTGCACAGTCTTATTCCATCCTCAAGAGGAAGTAGAAACACAGAGACTAATATATCTAGTTAGGGTGAGTAGAGACTGAAGCTTTGCAACCTTGCTCTCACAGTAGTGTTGTCCTCCTCTTTTACTGTCAGGAGACTATTCTGTTCCCTTTGATATTTAATAGCCAAGGCTGCAGCCAATATGGCCTATGACAGTTTGAGTAAACTCTTACTCCAAGGGTTGAGGGTATATGGCAGTCTCTGCTTCAAGGGGATTGTCCTTGGGGCTGATTTGTTGGGGTCATTCCTAAGGCAAAATATATCATTACTAACGTAGAGAAATGCCAAAGGTTACTGAAATCTTTAACTGAGGTTAAAGAAGACTAGTCATTTTGAAACTCATTGAATGAACCACTAAAATATTAATTCAAAAGGAAAACTGACAATTCTGATGAATTTTGTCACATGTGACAGAAAGCACAAACTTGGCAAGACAAATAATACAATTTATAATTTGGAAACAACGTGAAGCTTGACCACAAAGGGATGAAATAAAAAATACCAAACCAAGCATGCTGGTGTTTTCCACTACAAATAAATCTACAGATAAGACGTCTGATCATGATCAGTAAATGATCAAATGGTGTGCAGACGTTCACTAGCAATGTAAACAGACAGGTGTGTGAGTGTGCACGTGTGTGGTGTGGTGTGAGGGGGGGCAATCTGAAGTTGCAGCCCCTTCCTGTAGCTGCCGCCTTCACCTCTGGAATCCTGTTCCTGAACCTCAACAGCAGCCCTGAGGGAAGTTAAACCCTGGGCAACAGCCCCCGGGCCACGCAAGCCCAAATGCCCGCTAACCAAGTGGGTGGTGTCTTCATGGTAGTCTCTCCGGGCCTCCAGGGCAAAGTCGCTGCCTAGCCTACCAGGTCCCTGCTGCCACCTTGATTTTGAAACGTATGGTCAATTAGTGTTCTAAAAGGGTGATTTACAAACCCCTTCCCCCTAACTTTAAAATTGTGTTGCTGTGCCGAGCGCCTTGCAGGATCTTGGTTCTGGGACCAGGGATTGAATCCCGGCCCCAGGCAGTGAAAGTGCCAAGTCCTAACCACTGGGCCTCCAGGGAATTCCCCAATACTGTCTTTTCTAATTTTATATCCCGTTGTCATACTGTCAGTGACATAGTCAAGGTTAAGGTTAAGAACTAGGGCACTGGAATAGTATGTGTGTTTATATCCCGCTTCCACCATTTACTATGTGTTCTTGTGCCAGATACTTTACAGCTCAATTTTCTCAACTATAAAATGGGAAATAAAATAAAATAAAATGGTAAAAATAACAGCACTTGTACAATCATGAGACAGGTTTTATCAGCAAAGTGCCCGTAAAAAGAAACTATGGGTTCAACATGACCTTAAAACAAATATTGGGTTATTTAGATCCTCTCAGGACATTTCTAGTTCAAGGTCATTGAAAAATAAATGCTAAGACTTTTTTTTTAAAGCCTCTTAGTGGAAAATTTTGTTCATTAGATTATACGTCTCATATACAAGTTCTGTTTCTAGCCAAAGTTTTCATATAAAAGCATTATATACTATAGAATATTTAGGCCTTAAATATGTTTTTATTTCTCATATTAGTTCAAATGTGCCTCATCTAAAAGGTAAAACAAGTAGAGCAGGATTCACCTTTATATCCTGAAATCATTGGTAGAGTTCCAACTTGTTGCAGATTACTCTCCACTCTTCTCTCAGATACCTACAATTTCTACACTCTCCTCTAGGTCTTTTTTGGAGAGAATAGCAGCCAGCAGCAATGAAATTAAGTTTCAGGACCTATATTTTTAGTACTAATTCCTTCAGCCCTCTTCCACAATTGTCAGTAGCCAGAGAACCCTATTTCTGTCAAGAGAGCTCCCCAGAACTACTCTCTATCCACCTACCCCAGGAAGGTGCCAAAAACCCCACAGCATATGCAGTAAAATCCCAGTTATACTACTGTGTATCTCCTCCAAATTCTAAGGTTTAGTTCAATTTGAACACCTTTCCTTACCTCTAACCCTAGCTCTTGCCTAATTTGCTTCTATTCCCCTCCTGTCTTATTGGAATCTCTGGATTATGGCCTCTTGCTTTAAATGCTTTTCTGGTTGTTCACTTCCTGGCATGACCTCTGAACACAGATTTTGGATTACAAATTGGAATGCCACCACTGCATATGTCCTCTTGTTTGACACGACTGTCTAATTTAGTTGTGCTGTGTCTTCATTCTTTAAAGGAATCTTCCAAAAGAACTGTTCTGCAGTACCTTGCTCAAGCTATTCCACTCCTGGGCTTAGCCTACCTCCTCTTGTGGAGAATCATTAACTAGAGTTGATGATCAGTCTCTTTACCTGAATCTTCTTCCCTCCACACTGTAATCATGGTTATTTCCCAAGAGCGTCCTCTTTTTCTATTTTCATTGCCATAGACTAACCCATTTATTAGCCTCCTCCAAATTCTGCTATTTTGGTTTGATTTTAGCAGTCAATGGAAGAGGTACATCCACTGTCTCACAGAAAGCAGACACATAGAGGTGAAGATCATATGCAGAACAGAAAACTGAGAATGAGAGAGAGAACACTGTCTCACAGAAAGCAGACACATACAAGTGAAGATCATATGCAGAACAGAAAACTGAGAATGAGAGAGAGAATAAAGAGACATTGGTCTTACAGTCATTCATCTCACCCAGTATTTATTTTTTATTCAATGTTTTTCACGTTTTGCTATTTCCTTATGAATTTAAGTTCTTTACATTAATAGGTTTTCCCTCTTGTGAATTCTCTGATGTTGACTAAGGTGTGAGCTCTGACTGAAGGCTCTCCCACACTCACTGCATTCATAGGGTTTCTCTCCAGTGTGGATTCTCAGGTGTCGAATAAGGTGTGAGCTCACCCTGAAGGTTTTCCCACATTCACTACATTCATAGGGTTTCTCTCTGGTGTGAATTCTCTGATGCAGGATAAGATGTGAGTTCAGGCTGAATGCTCTCCCACATTCTTTGCATTCAAAGGGTCTTTCCCCAGTGTGAATCCTCTGGTGTCTAATAAGATCTGAGCTCCCCCCAAAGCCTTTCCCACACTCATTACATTCATAAGGTCTCTCTCCAGTGTGGATTCTCTGATGCCTAATAAGCTTTGAGTTATGTCTGAAAGCTTTCCCACATTCATTACACTGATGGATTTTCTCTCCACTGAAAATTGCTGCATGTTTAATAAGGTTTGGGCTCTTGAGAGATTTTCCATATTGGTGAATTTTTTCTCCAGCATAAATTCTTTGATGCTTAATAAAGTCTGAATTCCATTTGAAACTTTGGTCATAGGTACTGTGTTTACAAGATTTCTGGTGTGAAAATTCATTAGAGTTCAGATTTAAGCTTCTCTCACAACCATCATGGCTAATTATTTCACCCGTAAGTGTATTTTTGTGGGTGAGGATTTTACTAAAACCTCCATCCTGAGCAGATGATGGTTTTTGAGACTCCCCTGATTCTTTTTCCTGTTGTCTCTTTAACCTGCCTGTAGACTTACAGATGTCTTGAGCCTCAGCAGATCCTTCTGACACAAATCCTGAAATTCTTCCTGATATAATTCTCTGTGATTCCATTCTCTCATAAATTTCCAGCTTTGGCATGGATCCACTGTTTTCACTCTCATTATCTAAAATAATAATGAAAAATAAAGGGGTAAATACCTGTTTGCTGAGCTGATAGAAAATAAAACTTTGAGGTACATGCAAGATGGTTACCTATTGGTACTTCATTTGGCCACTCTAAAAATGTGTGGCCTTTGGAATGAGAAGACTGATGGATGAGGATACAAAAGAGAAAAATTGGTAAAAGCAAGTAATTTATGCAGTGGTTGGCAGAGAGAGGAAACAGACATCTGAGGATGAGCAGATACAACAGAAAAGATTAGGAAGAGGATCACCACCAGCAAGAATGGGGGTGGGGAACAAAGTAAGGAGAAAGAACTATGCAATGTGACTGAGAGGGCTCTTGAGGAACTTTGGATCTATGATATTTCTAGTGTTAGGCTTAGAGGATGAAAGGGAGGCACCATCTCAAAGAGAGCAGATGAGGACATAGATGCATTGAGAAAAGTAAAGTTATAATGACTCTGAGGTATGTATGTGGTGGGAGAAACCTCCATCCATCTATCCATCCAATCCACCCTTCCATTTCTTCTTCATCATTCATGGATAATCAAATTCTGTCATTTCTGCTAAATGTCCCCTATATACCTCCCTTTCTTTACATTTCTGTTACTATAGAACCTCACCGCTTCCTGTTTAGATAACTGTAACAGCCTCCTTGCTATTCTGACTCTGAGCTATTCGTCTTCCCAGTCATCCTGAATACCCTTACCAGACGAACTGTCATTAAACCCTGTCATCCTGGGACTTCCCTAGTGGTGCAGTGGTTAAGAATCCGCCTGCCAATGCAGGGGACATGGGTTCCAGCCCTGGTCCGGGAAGATCCCACATGCTGCGGAGCAACTAAGTCTGTGCACCACAACTACTGAGCCTGTGCTCTAGAGCCCGTGAGCCACAACTACTGAGCCCATGTGCCACAGCTATTGAAGCCCATGCACCTAGAGCCCATGCTCCGCAACAAGAGAAGCCATTGCAATGAGAAGCCCATGCACCGCAATGAAGAGAAGCCCCAGCTCGCTGTAGCTAGAGAAAGCCTGCGCACATCAACAAAGACCCAATGCAGCCAAAAATAAAATAACAACAACAAAAAACCCTGTCATCCCCTTACACCCTACTCAGAAACCCTTAATCTCTTCTACAACACACCTGAGCTCTTCAGACTGGTTTCCAGGACTATGATCTAGTCCTCAAAATTCCTACCTTCTAGCTCATCAACCATATACTGTGCTCATGACTCTATATTATGCTGGAATCAAGCAGCCCCTCTTTGTTATAGGGTGTCTTTTGTCTAGAATAAGCTGGGCAGTAAAGGGGGTTAGGGAGTGCTGGTCTTAGGGTGGGAAAATTTACAATTTTAGGTGGGGTGAATGGAAATGTTTCCAGAGCAAACTTGAAAGCAGAATTTGGGTAATTTTTTAAAATTACTGTAATTTACTCTTGGGTTTATTTTTGGGACCATATACACCTAAAGTGATATTGAGTCCATGAACTTTTTAAACAATGAGTTTTCAAACAGCAATGAGGATTCTATGGAGGTAGTCAGTGCAAATATGGCCAACTTTCTATAAAAACATAAAAGAGCTTTGTAAAACCAAAAGTAAAATAAAAAAAGGCAACAATATGGATCTTGTTCTATGTATCTGTGAATTATTTTCTATTTCTGAGTATATCATCACATATTTGCCTCTCTTTTTCTCTATCATTGTATCTGCTTCTCTACGAACATGTTTTGTTTCTGTGTATGTGTTTCTTTCCCTTTTGCTTCTTTTCTCATTTCCTGACATCTCAACTCATTCATTTTCTTTCCTTTAACTTGCTCATAACATGAAAACATCTCATGTTTGGGAAATATTATGGATAAAGAACAAATGAAAAAAAGGAGACATTTTGGATAAGAAACAAAGTTTTCTCTCTCTTTTTCTGGTTGGCCAATGACACACAAGAAAAAAGTTCTCTATTTCTCATTAAGTAATAAAGGAAAGGACCATCTACAGTTATGAAGACTAATATGAGAAGGGAGGTTCACTGTCCCAGTTCTTCAGGGACGTGCATCACAGAGAGTATTGTCCCTTACCACGGTCCAGTAGGAGCTGGGGTTCTGAAGAACCATGAAGGACCTTGGTGTTCACTGGCTGGAACTGGACACTAAGTGGTGGTCCAGGAGGTGCCACTTTTCTCCTGAATAGTTCTTGTCCATGTCCACAGACTGGAATCTGAGAAAAACAAAGTACATTTGAGCTTATGAGAGAATCCCTGTTGGAATTAAAAATCTTCCAAAACCGAAGAAAACCTCCTGTAGTATTGGGTTGGCCAAAACGTTCATTCGGATTGAACAAACGTTTTTGCCAACTCAATAATATAAAACTGGGGAAGGAAGAATATTAAGTCTGACTCAATTATAAAAGGTAGTATGGTACCAAACAGAGAGGGAAGGAGACATAACTGCATACTGAATTACGAGTTCTTATAAAGCTCACTAGATATCAATCTCAGGCCCTTTTCTCCCTTTGTGGGACTCCACCCGTCCTGGAGGTCTTAGATCTCCCATCCCCTTTGTACCTGGAGTACTGCTTCATCAGTGCCTCTCTCTAAATCTTCCAGTATGGTCACTGCCTCCTCTCCAGTCTCTGGGTAATGTTCATGCACCCAAGCCTGTAGATCCCCTGGCAGGATGGTCAGGAACTGCTCTAGCACCAGTAGCTCCAGGATCTGCTCCTTGGTGTGGGTTTCTGGCTTCAGCCACCGACAGCAGAGCTCTCGCAGCCGGCTCAGTGCCTCGCGGGGTCCTGGGGAATCCTGGTAGCAGAACTGCCTGAACAGCTGCCGGTAGAGCTCCTGCCTGAGGGGATCACTTCTCTGTAAGCAAGTGTCCTGCTTCCAGACAAAATCTTCCTCTTCAATCTTCACTATCAGAAGTCCTTCATCCTCTTGAAGGTTCTGAGCTGCAGCTTTCTTTGATTCTGTTGTCATCTTGAGATAAAATGTATGATCAGAATCCCACTTCTGCTCTGTGAAAGGCCTTTTTTAGTTTAAAGAGCTCTCCTGAGGGATAAAAAAAATTGTTATTACTGTCTAGGAAGACAAAATATCACATCATAGAAATAGTTATTCTTCATTATACACTTAAAAGCACTGAAATACCTGTTTTGTGGAATACAACTGTGGCATAATTTCTACCTAAAAGCAGCTTAAAATCTTATTTTAAAAATAAGATAATTTAAATTACAAATATTAAATATAAGACAATATAAATATAAGGCTATATTAAATGTTAACTTGTCACATGCAATTAAATTATTTGTTAGTCATAAATAAAATAACCATCAAAACAGAAAAATGACAGAAGTGCTTCATAAAGTTGGAGATAGAAAAGAGCACAGTAGGTTACAATGGTCAGGAGAAGCTTAATTAAAAAACTAACTTCTGATGAATGAATAGGATTTGACTAGGATGTGGGAGAAAGATATAGGAAATTACAAGCAAGGAAGAGCTTGAACAACTGGTTAATGGTAGGAACACAGAAGTGGGAAAGCAAAATGTCAGTAGGTTTGTATAAGGAAATTATAGAGACAAAGTTCATGAATTCAGAGTTTATCTTTTAGGCACTGGGGAGCCAACAAAAGCAGAATGGCCTGACAAATACTGTTTGTGGAGATATATTGTTTATTTCTAGGATGGACCACAATATGAAAAGATAGAAACATAAAGAGGCTATTATACTCATAAAAGTGTGGGGGAAATACAAGCTTAGAATGTTATAATTATCCATTCAGAATGTGGAACTAGGATTACTTATAAATCTCTTAAATAATAAAATAGGGCAACTTTTCTTGACAACCAGAGGTTAACAATTTCAGTCAGTGTAACTAGCTTCTTCCCCAAAAGTCTCAGGTAGGTTTCCTTTTGTCCCAACAATTCCTTCTCTGCCTTTCCAGTTTCATGGCTCAGTCTATGTCCTGGACATTGAGGCCTATCATATCACCAGTAAATTATAATAAACCAGCACCAAGACTTGCTTATCAGTCTTTTGTTAGTCTTTTTGTTAGATATGAGTTCCTCAAGTCTTATCAGCACTTTGGAATGGTCAGTCTGGTGTCTGAACTGAAAAACTGAATAAAGGAATTTAGAGGTGAAGCCCCAGAGTACAATAGCAAAATACAAGTACCAATCTTTCATGTCCTTCTACTCAACATTTCACCAAGCTGACTACTGACTCTTGCACAGACATGTACAAGAATGTACATGTACAAGACATGTACAATAACATGTACAAGACATGTTATTAAGAATCTTAACACAGTAAAGCATTGGGCTAGAAGTTATATGGCAGTGGTTTCCAAGAAAGTCTGAATTCAGAACTGAGCTCACTGCCTAGCTGTCATGTGGGAACTTTGTTAGAAACAGATTCCTTGGCCCTGCCCCTGGAGATACTGACCTGGTTAGTATGGGGTATGCCTAGATATTCTCTATTCTGATGTACAGATATAAGGAATTTAAAAAATAGTATTTGAGTTTACAAGGAGTTTGCAAAATAATTGGAAAGAAATGACATAAAACACACATGGATACAAAACATTTAAATAACAAAACAAGTTTCACGTGACACACACATTGAAAATGTTTGATAAATGCTGAAAGCTGAAGTACTAAACAAATTGCATGGTAGAGACAGTGAATATCTTAATAGCTCTGAGGTAAGGAAAGAATGTGTGTGTATGTGTGAAAATATTTCCTACAGGTGGTGGGGCTTAAACTGGACAATAAAGGATAAGAAAGATCCAGAAAGGCAAAAAGGAAGGGAGAGAAAAGAGTTGAGGAAGTGGGAAAGAACAGCAGATTGATAATGAGACCAGCTTGCAGGGTGTAACTGGAGTGACTAAGAATTGCACTACCTCTGATAAGGAATTCATCAACTCTACTCTGAGCTCCTACAGTTCCTAAAACATAACATCTGTGGATACAACACATATCAACCTGTATTAGTTTTAGTTGTTTGGCTGTTTTCTTTTTCTTTTTTTTTAATCAATTGACTGGAGCTCCATGAGGTTAAGGACCATGCATTATTAATATTTATTCTTAAGTTCCCACATTTGTTGATTTATTGGATAAAAATGTAAATTAGGAAATTTGAGTTTCCTAATTGCTTTGTGTTTTGGATATTCTGTATTTTAGATGATGAGACGTCCACTTAGAAAAACATTTCCAACAGATATTAAGAGATTTTAATGGAAAGGAGTTAGGAATGGAAATACAAATTTAGATAAGATCCACGGAAAGGGCAGTTAAAGATAAATATTGAGGATAATTCTCCAAGAGAATGAAATGAAGATCACAGGCTAAGACTGAACCCTGGAAAACAGAGTTTGAGGGGGTGAAAGTAAGAACAAAATTTAGCAATGATAGAGGAGGAAAATGGGGGGTTAGAGCTATGGTATATATATCAGTCTCAATCTTTCATAATTTATTGGGACATTCTCTTGATATAGAGACCTAAGTTCACTTCTTGTTATGTTTTCTAGACGTGCTAAGTGTTTACCAGGTAGTGTCTTAAATCTTTAGGGGCATTATCTCATTTAGCGTAGGGAGATGAACAGTAAAGTAGGCCTACAGAATCCACAATTCCTAGCTTAAACTTAAATTATCATGCTAAGCATCTGATTCTACAACATATGTTATCTCCTCACATAGCTGAAAGTTCTGTCTTCAGATGTTTAATCACTTCTCATCCACTTAAAACAGTCCACAACTCTAGATAAAATCATCTAGTTCTCAAGGATTTTATATATACCCCCTAAGCTGGGTTTCAAACGTCTTACTAACCTCAAGCTAATAAACATTTATTGAACATCTAGTGCTTTACAAGCATTGTGTTGGAGCAGAGTTACAAAAATAGCTAAGCAGATATGTAAACAAATGCCATTAGAACAGAGAGTAGGGAGTAATTAGTTACGTTGGGAAAGGTGGAAGTTTCGTAAAGTGCAGGCTTCCTGTTGGATGAGTAGGTTCCTCGTGAATGGGTAGGTTCTGGGTGTGTATGTTGGGGTAGGAGGAGGACAGGGGTGGGGGGGGAGTTTTGCTGGCGGAGGGATGGCAGTTAGGGGAAATCCAGTAGAGGTCACAGAGCAGGGGATTCACAGCTCTCAGAGCACCTTGTGTTTCTCAAATTGAGGCACTTTCCAGTCTTACAACTGCCTGATTTGCTGTCTCCTCTCTCATTCTAGAACGAGATATTGGTTTCAATATTGGTTTCGCGGCCTCCCCGCGACACAGGAAACACTAAATATTTACTGTGTGAGTAAATTTCATGAGGATGCCGGGCTGTCCCCACTTTTCCTGCGAAAAGGCAGATTACTCCTCCCATGAGAAACAGGAATCAGGGGCGGACCGTGGGGCAGTTTTCTTCTGGCAGAACGCAGCCGATCCAAGACAGATGCCACCCTTCCTCGCCTTGCCCGACCGCGTCAGGCCACTCCTTTTACCAGTGACCCTATAATCTCCACAAGCAGGAATGCCCGAGGCACCCCCCCAACCACGCCCTCTTAGCCCTCAACGATGACGTCACGCGCGGCGGGGGTAACTATGGAAACCCCTACCCTCTCCAGAAATAGGAGGGCGCGAACTCTCCCAACGCCAAACCTAGTTCCACCTTTCCTCGGGATTCCTCTGAGGTCCCGGTCCAGAGCGCCATAGGGCTGCTGCAATCCCGAAGGGAACATGCTAGGGACTGGGTGTTTAAAAAGGGACAAAGGGCCGGACATCTGAGGCCCCAGAGCCGGACTCACCTCTCCCACAGGGCTGGTTCCGATCGGACACTTCCGGTGGAAGGACGGAGCTGCAATACCCCCCAAGGCGTCCTTTCACAGAGACTTTTGAGGCTGCGCAGAAGGAGACGGGCAGGCTTTGGACTGCGCTTCCCAGAAGCCTTCGGATCTCCTCAGGAGTGGGGACTCCATTTCCCAGGCGTTTTCGCTACGGTCTTGAAGTCCTCACACTTTGAAGGAGAAGGCGTCTTTTTTTCTCTTTGTAGTAGTAAGCTTTCCTCTACAGCTCCCGTGCGCGCCTCATCTTTGACTTCATCCCATTTCAGAATGGGGCCGTGAAATGGAAGCCCACGCAGCAGGGACGCGGGTCAAACTTCACCTTTGGACTTATGGGAAACTTTTCCCAAATCCTTGGTTTGTCCCCCAACCCGGGTGGACCGCAGATATGCAAAACGGGGTTAATCATAACGCCTGGCTTAAGACTTTGCGTTACCCTAAATTGTGAGCATTCTTTAATCCATTACCAAATCTATAAGACCTAGAACATTGACAATAACCTAACCTTTACTACAACTTTCTCTTGTCTCCCTCCGTATTTTGTGTTTCCTTACTTTTTTTTTTTTTTTTATTGTGGTACGCGGGCCTCTCACTGTTGTGGTCTCTCCCGTTGCGGAGCACAGGCTCCGGACGCACAGGCTCAGTGGCCATGGCTCACGGGCCCAGCTGCTCCGTGGCATGTGGGATCTTCCCGGACCGGGGCACAAACCCGTGTCCCCTACACCGGCAGGCGAATTCTCAACCACTGCACCACCAGGGAAGCCCTTTCCTTACTTATTGAAAAGATAGTTCTGCTTGATACATAAACATGGCCAAACAATATAGGCTTTTAATTTTAGTTGATTTTGGTCTAAAAGGCATCATGTCATAGGTAATCTGAGTTTGCTTCCTTTCACTCAATATGTTAAGGTATACCCATATTGTTGAGTTAAAATCCATTTTCATTACTGTATAATATTCCATTTGTTAATATAGCATTGTGTTCATCCTTTCTCCTAAGATGGGTTGATAACAGCATTATCACTCTTTTGGATTACCAATCGTAAACACTTAAGTGAGCCCTCTGCTTCTGCCTGTCTCCCCCACAGCCCATTCTCAATAGAGCAGCCAGAGTGATAGTTTTTGTTTTTTTAAATCAGAATATCATTTTTCCCTCATGTGGAACTTATACTATCCTCTCGTGTTGTATGTTTGCTCTCTCCTCTCTCTCTCTCTTTTTTTTCATTTAGTTTTGGCTGCATTGGGTCTTTGTTGCTTTGTGCAGGCTTTTTCTAGTTGTGGTGAGCGGAGGCTACTCTTTTTGTTGCCGTGCGTGGTGTTCTCATTGCGGTGGCTTCTCTTGTTGCAGAGCCTGGGCTCTAGGTGCACGGGCTTCAGTAATTGTGGCACGTGGGCTCAGTAGTTGTGGCTGGCAGGCTCTAGAGCGCAGGCTCAGTAGTTGTGGCACACGGGCAAAAGTCGCTGTCTGGAGCCCTTGCTCCAGACCAGGGCTCAAACCCATGTTCCCTGCTTTGGCAGGCGGTTTCTTGTTACTTAGTTTAGATAGTAGTTTCTCACTTTTACTTATCATTTAAAAAATATCCAACTCTTGGATTTATTTTTTAAAGTTTTATTTTTCAGTTTTCTGATTCATTGATTTCTGCTTTTATCTCAATTTCTGTTGCAGTCCCTCAGTTTATTTATTTTGTTGTCTCTTTTCAACTGGATTCTTATTATATTTATCTATGTTTCATTTAAATGTTTACGGCTAAAAATTTTCCTTTGCACACTGCTGTAGTTGTTGTCTATACCTATTAGCATACATAATGACCTCCATCAGGGAACCCTGCCCCCCTGCCTAAATGTTAAACTAAAATGCCTTTGTTCAGCTCACAGGGAAACATTCTGACCCTGCTCACCTGTGAATGGCTGCAAGAAAGAAGAAATTAACACATCCCCTCCCCGAGGCTGGTCAAATCAGGAGATATTTTGCAAGACTTATGGCCTTTTAACTTTATTTCCTAACCTCCGCCTCCCCATCCCCTTCTATAAAAGAAACTAGCATCCAGACCCCAATGAGATGGTTCTCTAGGACATTAGCCTGCCATCTTCTCAGACGGCCAGCTTTCCGAGTAAAGGTGCTATTCCTTTCCTCAACACCTCATCTCCCGATTTATTGCCCTGTCGTGCGGTGAGCAGAGCGAGCTCGGACTCGGTAACAAAAAGGAGACAATCAAAGTTTAATAACACGTATACATGGAAGAACCCAGGAAAACTGAGTAAACTTGCCAAAATGGCCAAAGTTCCCACCTTAAATACCGTCCTCAGCTAAAGATAAAAGGATGTTGAGGGTGAGGAGAGTCTGTTATGGGAGGTTACCAGGAAAAGCATAGTAAACAAAGGTGATTGTGATAGAGATTGGTCATTGTCTTCTCCATTGATACAAGTTTCTAGATATTTGGTCATTCTCCTCTTTCAGGTACAGGCAGGGAGACACACTTACAAATAAAGATTTCCCTTAAAAATATAAATGTTCCACATAAAAGGGCAGCTCCTACTTGATTTTCAGAGCCCTTCGCTGTTAACACAAGTTCGTGTGCCCGATGCACAGTGAGGCCAAACAAACTGAAACGTTGGAGTTTGAGCAGAGAAAGGCTTATTGCAAGGCCATGCAAGGAGAGCGGTTGGTGGCTCATGCCCTAAAAAGCCCCAAGCTCCCTGAAGGAAGTGGTGGGGGGAAGGGTTTGCAGGGGCTGTGATCAGCTTGTGCACAATTCTTTGATTGGCTGATGGTGAGGTAGCAGGGTGGTGTCACAGGGGTTAACATTATCAGTCTTTAGGCTCCAAGAGGCCTGGGTCTATGTGCTTATGGTCCTCAATTAGTTAACGTCTTCCATTTGTTTGAGAGGGGGAGGTTTTTTACATCTGCAAAACAACCCAGGAAATGTGCATCAAATGCTGTTATCTAGGTACTTCAGAGAGGAACTAAAGCAGAGGATATGGAGGAAGGCCTGTCCTGGGAAGGCTCCATGGGGTCCTGCTTGATTACATCCCTTGTCTGCTGTTTCTCAGAAAATAACCGGCTTAAAACAATTAATATGCCAAAGACATATTTTAGGGTGGCAAATTCTGCTCCCCTACACTGCAACAGATATGGGCTAGGCGTGGAGTGGAACCTCGGCAGGTGTTACAGATCAGAGGCCACTGTCTCTGCGTGACCTAGCAAATATTTTTTTAAATTAAATTATTTCTTATACAGCAGGTTCTTATTATCTATTTTATACATATTAATGTATAGGACCCAGCAAATATTTGTTTATCAAATAGTACCAAACTGCAAACACAGGAGAAGCTCTGAAAACTGAGTAAAAGTTCCGCTTTTGTAAGAGACATTTATATTTATAAGGGAAATCTCTATTTTCAAGGGTGTCTCCCTTTCTGTATCAGGAATAGCAAGATAACCAAATCTCTAGAAACTGTTATCAATGGAGAACGCTTAAATATGCATAACAACCATACCCTGGTTTACCCTGCTTTGCCTGAAAACGGCCCATAACTGATCTAAACCTGGCCAGGATCCTTGCCCTTGAACAGGTCTCAATAATTAATGATCTAAAGGGAACAAAAGAATGCTGGAACAAAGGACTGTTATCAGGCAAGAGAAGTAACAATAGCAAAGATAGTAAATCAGTGGTAAAGACTCCCAGCTCGTTTCTGTGCTAAAGATTAGCCTGAAGCACATTCTCCAGCTGGCTTGCAGAATTTAAATGCTCAATCACCAGATCAATTGGAGCCTAAGGGATCATGATGTTGACCCTTTATGAGCCTTGTGACTGACTAAAGCTTGAACCCTGCTGACCTTTGCCCCAATTCTGTGCTGAAGTCTCCTCTGTTCAAGCCCCTTCACGAATATGCATGTACTCTTAGCTTAAAACTGCCCCAATTTTGCTGCTCTGGGAAAGAACCCTGGTGTTCTCCGTACTTGCTGCAAGTAGTAAATCCTTCCTTCTCCTGATCTTGGTTTGGTTGTGTCTTTTGGCTATACTCGCTGAGAGGTGAACCCAGTTTTTGGGTAACAACAGATGTAGAAAGAAAGCTTGGAACTTCCCTTTTCTGACTAAAAGAAAATTCTGAGAAACGAGGACTGCCATAAATCCCTTCTCCAGAGGAATTTTATGGCCATGAAGAAGATGGAAAGTCAGCACCAAGATGAGTCTGCACAAAGATACTTCACTAAAATAACCCTTGTGTTCTATTAATTTCCCCGTGTATTTACATATCTGAGGCAAGGTCCTGGTGCGACACGCCAGCGACAGATGGCAGGCATGACATGCCAGTAGTCTTCATTCCTAGGGGAAGAGGGAGGTTACAGGTTATGGGGGAATTGACATCCCGATTGGCTCATCGGTTGCCAGGGAAACCAGCAGAGGGCCTTGCCCCTCACCGCTCCTTTGATAAGCTATCATAGTGGAGATAGTTCCGATCTAAAGATTAGAACAGCCACTAGATGGGGCCGGGGCAAGTACATAGGTATTTACAGATTAGGATGTATGATTAAGAGGGAAGGTCAGTCAGGTGAGTAGGGTGTAGGTGTAGCAGGCACTGGTCGAGCAGGGGATGTAGGTACAGAGAGCAAGAGAACAGCCACCTTGGGTGGCCTAATCATACAACGTGTGTGTAGGTGGGGGTAAGCCAGGCATGTAGGGCATTGGGCATGATTTTAAAGAATGTAGGTTGATCTACACCTAGTTATACATTAGCTCCCATCCACCCCACCCCTAAACTATGCTGAGCTCCCGGGGTGGGGCCTTCGTAAAAGAGAGGCTGCAGTTCCCTGAAGTGGGTGATGGCAGGAATGAATGAATGAGAAGTATTGAGAGGATGGTACTTAATGAAGAACACCTTCCAGGTTAAAAGAGGGAGAGCAGAGACCCTGGAACTACTGGATCACGGACTGTTATCCTAGGCCCCAAACCTGAACTTGAATGCAAATGTGTATGTGCACAGGTTTCTAAGGAGTTTATCCAGATCTTTCATCAGTTCTTACAAGGATCTGTGAACCTACCTGTTAAGAATCCCCCACCCTAGACTTTAAGGGGAGATGGTCAGAAACAGCATACCAGCACCCTTAGCTTTGAGCTATGGTGAGCTTTTAAACCGTGTGTTTAATTTGTGAGTTTACCCCTTCTATCTGTGCTGAGTCTGCAGAATTTTCCTGAGAAAGAAAGGGACTGTCAGGGAAATCTGTGCTACAAAGGAAAATTATAGCGCACCCTTTTGTGTCATCTGATTCTGATTCTGTGAAAGCTATTTTACAATTCTGTAGATTGTAGATATCTGGTAGCAATAGAAAATAACTCCTGTCTATCGACATGCAAATTAATTCTCTCCTGGTGGGACATTTTCTCCCTCCCTAGTCCACCCTCCCCACCAATCCCCAACCGTGTAAAAGCCAGTTTGGGCCCTATTTACACTTTAATTTCAATATTCCTGATCTATAAATGGCCTCCATTCTTCGAATTCTCCTTTGAATTGTAGTAACACCTCACCAGTTACCTCGTTAATGAGTTAAATAAAATATTTTCAACGCGGTTCATTTTTGTACTTGTATGAGAGTCACGATTGTATATTTTGGGGGAAAATTACCCTTTAATAAGACCTTTGTTCTTTATTTGACTGGAAGGAGTTTCTAGTGCCACCTCCATAACCATGGCAACCGAAGCATAAGGCAAACAAACCCACAGAATTCCTAAATCTCCCACAGCCTATCCTTCGGGGTGACCAGAGGGGAACAGCACTAGGCTCCTTTCCCTTCCCCTTCCCCCCCGCCCCATGATCCCCTACATATACACACACACACAGAGGAGCCCCTACACACACACACACACACACACACACACACACACACGATCCCCTACATATACACACACACACACACACGCACACAGGAGCCCCTACACATGCGAGGGCGCCCGCGACCCAGGGTCCAAGGGGCTAGCATCGTCGGGGGGCGGCTACCGGCCGCTGAGACGCGCCCGAGACCGGGCCGCCCACACCTGGGCCAGCCTCCGGTGTCGCAGGGGGACGCTCTGAGCTTGCAGTAGAAGGGAGGGTTTCCTGAAAAGAAGGAACATTATAAGGTTCTAGTCAGTAAGAGCAAAAAACGAAACATTTTTTTCGGAAAGAAAATTCGGATTGTTTCAATTTAGCGATAAAAATAACAGGCAAAAGCCATGTGGAAAGTGTGCAGAAAGTTATGGTGTAAGCATTGGTGGTTCAGTGGTAGAATTCTCGCCTGCCACGCGGGAGGCCCGGGTTCGATTCCCGGCCAATGCAACGAGCATTTTTGTTTATAAAAAATCCTTCCAATTTTGAAAATGCTCTGGTTTTGAACTCGGATACTTTCTACATTCGAACTTTGACCTACTCATATCTTTTGTGACCATAAGACCCGGAGTCACTTCTGCTAGGTGAAAGGGGCAGGCTGGCTGGAGACGGGCCGTTTTCCTAAAAGAAACATCCAATTTTCTGTGTTCAGAATATATGGAGTCAAATCTGCTCTGGATTCATTCGTCTGTTTGAAGCATGAGTAAAGCCAGCGAATGGGCTCTGGGGGAAGGAAAACTTTTTCCAACCTATAAAAACAGTTCCCTTTAAATAAGAATACAATAAAGGAATTACTTCGAAGCCGTTTTTCCGCGTCAAGCAGAGTGGCGCAGCGGAAGCGTGCTGGGCCCATAACCCAGAGGTCGATGGATCGAAACCATCCTCTGCTAGGTGTTTTGTTTTTGGGGGGCGCGGAAACGAGGTACTGTAGTCTTAGCAACCCTGTTTCCCCTCTTTCTGTACCTCATGAAAATGTGGGTAATTCAGGGGTACATTTTTATCCCAAGAAAATTTTGAGACGAAAATAATTCACAAATCAGAAAGTCTCTAATGTCAGGTGCCCCATCTCAGAGAGCAGAGAATTAATATTAATCCATCTGCTGAAAGGTGCCCATCTTTATCTACTACTGTATTGTAAACGAGAATTTAAATTTAGAGATAAAAAGAATCATATATAGCTGATTTCAGTTTCAGAGATTTGGTTAAAGGGAGTTGGGGTTTATTTAAAATGACAGTTTTCAACAATCTCTCCCCCCTGCTCTGTTTTCCTTTTTAGCACTTATCATTATGTAATATATAGTATATTTTATTTATTCATTCAGTATTTAGTCCCCCTGTGGTTCCTGTAGTATCTACAGGATATAGATACAACATGGCCTGTCACATCTTGGGCGTTGCTTGTTTGTTAAATACATTAAAAGCTACGATTTCTAATACACAAAAGACGACTATTCTTTGTTATTCTTCACCTTCTTCTTTTACCTTCTAAAAAATTACTAAAGAGTACAAAAATTACCACACAGAATCTATCTACTATTTAACATTATGGTATATAAATTACAAATTTCTTTTATATTTAAGGGAAACAACATAAAATTGAAGTACTTTTCAGCTGCAAACCCAGTCCTAATATCCCCTTTCTCAGGGCAACTCTACCATGAATTTGATGTGCTTATCTCCCATTCCTTTTATTTTTTTTTTTATGAATAATTTTTATTTGCAAAGAGCCTGAGAACAACTCATATTAAAGTTTTCATTTAAATAACACAATGCTTAATTTCAAAAGCATTGACAAAGTGCCCACATAAAAGGCTTTCCTTTATGATACCATCGACAGTAAGTCTATTTCTATGTAATAATCTATAACTAAACATATGAATATACCTAATGTCTACGTAAATGTCTGGACTGAGAGGCCAAAGGGCCATATTTGATTTTCAGTTGGTTCTAAAGTGAAGGCGACATCTTTATGAACCTGGCAATAGAGGTTTTAGAAATCCTGTCATTAAAATTCTTTTATCAATTGTATTTAAATTTTTTTTTGTATTTAAATTTTTTTCCACATGGAAGTCCTATCACAGTAAAGAATCACTTTAGGTACCAGGTGAGATCTCATTTCATTTTCAGTCTTGCTTACATGGATGCCAATGGCAGACACAATTTCCATCTGAGGTGTTTCAGTAACAAGCTTTCTAATCTCACAGATCACCAGAGGAACATGTGATTAATCAAAAGGAAAAAAATTGCCCAGAAAGATAAAACATTATTCACTATTTTCTTCTGGGTTCTATTTAAGAAATAAATTTTCAGTCTGTTCTTGGATATTGTAACTATAGATTGAGCATCTTCTCACAGTGGCAAATTCATGCTTACCTAGAATTTCTTATTTACATGCATAAAAATGAAAAGAGCTCTATTATGATAGTGTCGACGAAAAATTAATCAGCCTATCTCAGAAAGAAATGGAAAACGTTATTCAAACCAAATTGAGGATTATAGCCAGGGAACAGCCTCTAAGAAAGCTCCAAGAACTGTTCCGCCCATTATAAGTCAAAACACAGTTATATAAGTTTTTTGAGACAGAGGGCTGTACATCAAACGACGTATTATTCTGTGTTTTTTTTTTTTTTTTTTTTTTTTTTTGCGGTACGCAGGCCTCTCACCGTTGTGGCCTCTCCCGTTGCGGAGCACAGGCTCCGGACGTGCAGGCTCAGCGGCCATGGCTCACAGGCCCAGCCGCTCCGCGGCATGTGGGATCTTCCCGGACTGGGTCACGAACCTGCATCCCCCTGCAACGGCAGGCGGACTCTCAACCACTGTGCCATCAGGGAAGCCCATCAAACGACGTATTATTGACAGTTTACACAATTCAGATCTGCAAGTACAAAGGTGGCTCCTTACAAGATCAAGAAGGAAGGTTTTCTTTTAAGGAGTTGTCTTGTTGGTGATAGGAGAACGTTGTTCTTTACGGTTGAGGCCAGTATTTCTACTGATGGGAGTGGTTTGGTGGATGCGTCATGCAGACACACAATGCACAGTGGAGGGGGGAGGGAGGAGGGGGAGGGAGTGGGGGGCGGGGAGGGCGGGGAGAGGAGCCCAAACGGCAGAGAAAATTTTTTGTTTTTTATGTTTAAATTTTTCTTGTCTTGTCTTGCCATAAAACGTGAATTTTATTTCAGAATAGTCATTTTATTGTGGGGCCTCCAAGCACACTCTGTGTATAGCGCAGCTCCCACAAAAAGCATTTTGCAAGATTGAAACAAAGTTTGTTATATGTTACATTTGTTAGCAGTAGCTTCAAGTCACGGGCAAGAAGGAGATTTATTTTTAGAAACAGATTATTTCTGCTGGAAGAGAGACTTCAGAGATCACTTTTAGTTCAGGAACAGACCAGGAAGATGAGATCGTCCAGTAAATTACACAGAATGTGGTAGCAGTGGCAGCAGGGCTGGGTGGTGGATAAAACCCAAGCCTTCTGATTCCTCAAAGTGTTATTCTTCAATTATAGTCTTCACTTCATAGCTTTGGACACCGACTATAGAGATTTCCAAATCTCAGAATTTCCTAGAGAGGCCTAGAAACTGCTTGTGTGGGCCAATAATCTGCTGGCTGAGGGTTGAGTGTCTATTCAATAAGGTTTGGAGGAAGAAAATGGGACTCAGACCAGTTTACCTTTGTCCCCCTCCTTCCTGTCCACACCCACCACCTGGAATCATTTGCATTTTATTAATTATCTACAACTTACATTCTATCTCTGAGTTGTAAAATAGCCTAATCATTCAAAGGCAATCAAAGATGCACACCTCCATAGATCATATAATCCTGGAGACTCAGCCACCTGGTGCCACCCCACCGGGCACCACTGAAAGGACTCCCTGGGAGCCATCGAGTGGAAAAAAATGCACAACCTAAAAGTTGAGAATTATGTTTTATTCCATGGACCTGCTGAGGACTTAAGCCCAGGATGCAGCCTCTCAGACAGCTTTGAGGGACTGCTGTGAAGAGGTAAGGGAGTAGCCAAGATATATAGGAGTTCAAACAAACACCGGGTGGTCTAGCATCAAAATATTACTGCTGATTAAAGAAAACCAGACATCACAAGTTAATGAATTTAGCGCATTTTTATGTGTGGGAAGATGCAAGAGTCTGGGCTCATTGAAATCATTCCTTTGATATGTGTCTTAACTCCCTAGGGCCAGTATCCTACTTTTCTCCATCCTGAAGCCCCTCAGGGTGCACAGTCAGTGCATGGCAGTGGCTGATGGCTTGATGGCTGTGCTAAAATCCTTCATTTACTGATATGGCAGGTGACATTTTTTGTCCACAGATCCCATTCACACACTTCCAAGTTTGGTAACTTATTCTGGCAACTCATACACCTTCTGTTAATAATCCTCCTTTCCTCTTTTACTTCTCCGATGCCAAGTTTTCATTCTCAGGCCTGCTTTTATCGCTATACTGACCAGTGGAATTCCAGGATCTAGCCTTGAAAACACAGACGCTTTTTAGTGCTAGAGAGAGGAACAGATCCTGTAGGGCTTTGTAAAATGGCTATTTCTTATGATGTTCAAAGACATTGACCTCAGAGATTGTTAGCATGACCCATGTTACTACGGAGTAACATTTAAATTGTAAAAGTCTGTAAGTGATTGTCTTTCTCAAAGAAAATGTCTTGCCCTAGTAATAAGCTGCTAATTGGCAGCTTATTTCCTTTTTTCCTCAAGATCTTTATCTTTGTGATATCTGTTAATCAGAAGAAGACAACTGGTTTTTCCTACTTCTCCCATATGTGTGGAGATAAAGTAAAAAAATATTAAAAGAAATCAGTGATTCACTAGAGAGCTGATTTCAACAGAATTTAAGTCTGTGCCTCATGTAAATAGAGGAAACAAGGAGCTAAAGGAGAGAGAGGGGCAAGCTGGGTCCAGGGAACAAGGGTGGGCCATTTGCAGAAGACAGTGGAACCAGGAAGGGAGGAGGTGGAGCTTCTGCTAAGATCCGTACTGCCTCTGCCTTCCCCTTTCATTTTATTCATTGTGAGACAGGAGAAATAAGAACAGTTACTAAAAAAAAAAAAAAAAAAGGAGAAAATTTGAAAGAACCAAAGAAAAGTAGGTAGAGGAGAATACATCACAGTAAGACAAATATAACATAATTAGAAAAGAATGAGTTTATTTATTAACTATTTAATCTACAATAAACTATTCCAAACAACTTTCACCACTTTTACCTCATTGTTGGTAGGGAGCTGAATTTTTTTTTATTATTTGTTTAGTTCACTTTTTACTTTTACTCACCATTTACTTAAATTGCAAAAAAAAAAAAAGCTGTTGAATGCCTGCTGTGTGTGTGACCCTCTGCTCTGTCTAGAGCTGCCAAGTGAGAAACAGATTCTTTTCAGTTGAGGATTTAGGAGGATGGGGAAATCCAGGCATTTGATCTGGGTTTTGGTGGTATGGAGAGTACACTGGACAGCTTGACATGGACACAGAAATCTCTGTTAATGTCCAGAGTTCTCCAGCTGTGGGATTAAGGTTTTCATGAAGCTTTCAGGTATTTTTTGCTTAGTCCACACTGTTATATATTTTTTATTAGTTGTGATGAAATGAAATTCATATTTTATGGCAAGACAAGAAAATTTTAAACATAAAATTTTTCTTTGCCTATTTGGGCCTCCTCCCTCCCCTTTAGTGTGTGTTGTACATCTGTATTAATCAGACCTCCCTAGGAGATAACATTCCTTATTAATCACAAGGGTCACTACTCCTTAGGAGATAACCTTCCGTGTAATCTCGTAAGGTGCCATGATGGCCCCGACCCACTACTTGATTTGTATGCATAGATCTGGATTGTGTAAACTGTCAATAACACATCATTGTATGTACAGGTGTGCTTTGATCTTTAACGGGTGGAACAGTTCTCAGAACTTTCTGAGAGACTGTTCCTGGATTATCAGCCTCAATTTGGCTTGAATAAAATTTTCCCATTTCTTTCTTAGATCGACCGATTAATTTTTTTGTTGACAATTGCTAATTTTGAAAATTTGAAGTATTCCTTATTAAAATGCAAATCCTCTTGAAAAAACTGAAAGACTCACTTACCCTGGGCCTGCAGCCCCACAAGGCAACAGTCAAGTGAAATCATAGTGCATAGGCTCTGTAGACTTCAGTTTTCTGCAGTTCCCACTGGTCACCTTAGTTTCCAAGTGTTAGTTGGCGTTTATCAACATCCTTGTGCTGTGGTTGTTCATAGGGTAGTATTAAGAGAACAGTGAAATATGCTACCAAAACTGGGAAGGTGAAATAGTGTCAGAAGTCTTTGCTCTTCCAGAAAAACAGCAGAGAGCACCTTGTAGCCAGTTTTGCTCTTATCTGCTAGGCCCCCATGAGCATTTAACTCTTTTTTTTTTTTTTTTTTTGAGCACAGGCTCCGGACAGGCAGTTTCAGCAACCATGACTCACAGGCCTAGTCACTCCGCGTACCCGTGTCCCCTAGCATCAGCAGGCCGACTCTCAACCACTGCACCACCAGAGAAGCCCCAAGCATTTGCCTTTTAACCTCTGGTATATCACAACTGTCTCTTTAGCTGCAGTTAAAGCTAAATGTAAACATTTTATGAAAGACAATTTGGAATGGAAAGTTGGGATCAAAGCATGGAAAAAATGGCCTAAATGCTGTTGTGGATGCAATTGAGTTCCCTCAAAATTCCTTTGTTTTGAGCCCTAACCCCAAAGTAACTATATTTGGAGATAGAGCCTTTAAAGAGGTAATTAAGGTTAAATGAGATCATAAGGGTAGGGTCCTAATCCGAAAGCCCTGGTATCTTTATAAGAAAAGGAAAAGACTCCAGGGGTGCAGACACACAGAAAAAAGAGTATGTGAGGACACAGCAAGACAGCCAGCTGCAAGCCAAGGAGGTAAACCAGTCCTGCCAACACCTTAACCTTGGACTTCTAGCCTCCAGAACTGTGAGAAAATAAATTTTTGTTGTTTAAGACTCCCAGTGTGTGGTATTTTGTTGTGGCAGTGCTAGCAAACGAATACAAGCATTTTAATAGAATGTTTGTTTGGACTTAGGCAGTAGAAACTGTCAGAGCAGGACTAAGAGACAGAAACATTTGGTAAGGAAAGAGAGGCTAACTGCAAAAAGGTCAAGAGTAAGACTTTGAGGAAAACACACACACACACACACACACACACACGTATTTAAAATGGTGTGTGTTGGAGGGGGGAGCTGCAAAATGACTGAGGTTACCACGTGCACATTGGCCTGTTCATGGTGGAAAAATTGCAACTCACATGGTAATCATTATCCTGACAAGTCCTGACACACCTTCAAAGAGCAGTCTAACAAAAATCAGGGTATCGTTGTCAGGTGTTTAGGTTTACAGAAAACATTCGAGTATTTATTACTTTGAGGACCAGAACTAGGGTGAGCATGACCCTATTATTTTTTATTTATTTTAGGGTGCAGAATATTTTGATTTCTTTTTAAAAATTTTATTCCTTTTTATTTCCACAGCTCTGACCAGAGCACAAAACAATACCTCTCCTTCTCTCTCACATGCGCACAAGTGACTCTTGAAGTGACTAACAAATCCGGCGGTTAACGGGAGACAGAAATGATCACTCTACTCATCCTAACTCACTGTTAGTAAAAAGTTGAACTTAGGAAGCATTTCAGTTGGATCTGGAAAACACGCCTTGGATCGGTCCTTCTGTTTTCTTGCCACAAGATGGCAGAAGAGGGCAATACTTCTGATTTCACCCACTCTGAAGGTAATTATCCCTCTGATGTCTTAACAGTGGAAGAAAAAAATCTCGGAAAAAGCAAATAATAGAAAGAGGGGATGAATATGATGCTGATGAGTTCAGGATGAAATTAGGGGACTGCTCTCCACCAAGTAGGGTATCTTGGTGGGTTTTGTTGCCAACTCCCAAGACCTAATGACAGGGGCGCAGGGACTGGAAAAAGAATCTCATTTTAGAGGAGTGAATGACAAACCCGTATATTTTGCAGACCCATTGACCTGTTGGCATGAATTCCTGGAGGCTTGTTGCCTGTGACAGGGACAAGACTGTCTGACATAGGGTCTATACCTACAACTTTAAGGGAAGTGACAATAGGGGAAGACAGGAAATGTTACAGCCTGGAGGGGGGATATGGTAGTGAGGCTTATTTTGCTGTTAATGGGGGAAAAAAGATTTACAATAGCAGTCATTTACTGGTGAGAGGGGATGACAGGGTGGCGGAAAACGTTCATGCTTCCAAATGCAGAAAAAAGAATTTAGGCACTGTTGAAAGATGCAGGGAAGGGGGGAATTGAAGGACTTTCGATCATGCCTTGAGAGACTCCATTCCCTAATATTCCTAGCTAGCCCATGCGTTAAGTAAATACGCCTGTAGGACCTTAACTATACTTACACCCCTACCCCCCTGGGCAGAAACCGTTCCGAGCAAACAACAAAGGCCTGGAAAACAGGACATGTCTGAGACATGCCCTAACCGCGAGCAAACAACTACGGCAGGGGATAAGAATGATTAAGCCAACCATAACTCATGTGACTCAACCCCCCACCACAAAAACACGAGAATGTAAAGTAGGCATCCGACAGCTAACCAATCAAGGAACTAGAGCCAAGACCCCACTCCGGTAAATGTAAAGTAGGCATCCGACAGCTAACCAATCAAGGAACTAGAGCCAAGACCCCACTCCGGTAAATGTAAAGTAGGCATCCGACAGCTAACCAATCAAGGAACTAGAGCCAAGACCCCACTCCGGTAAATGTAAAGTAGGCATCCGACAGCTAACCAATCAAGGAACTAGAGCCAAGTCCGCACTCCGGTCCGGAACAAACAAACCAATGAGAAAAAACCCTTGATATAGCCACACTTTGCATAATGAAAAATGAAAGCTATAAAATGTATGTGATTCCGCTGGGGGGGAGGAGGGGAGGAGGGGAGGAGGGGAGGAGGGGAGGAGGGGAGGAGGGGAGGAGGGGAGGAGGGGAGGAGGGGAGGAGGGGAGGAGGGGAGGAGGGGAGGAGGGGAGGAGGGGAGGAGGGGAGGAGGGGAGGAGGGGAGGAGGGGAGGAGGGGAGGAGGGGAGGAGGGGAGGAGGGGAGGAGGGGAGGAGGGGAGGAGGGGAGGAGGGGGTTCCTCTTCGGCCTCCTGCGTGAGGACCAAGGAACCCCGGTGCACCCGGCTCCTAATAAACCTCTTGCGTGTTGCAACGACTCTCGACTCTTGGCGGTTCTTGGGCGGGTTGGGATCCCTCGGAGACCGTTCAGGTCTAACACGCCCTTCTCTTAAATACTGAGTTCTCTGACTTCTATCGCGGGATTTTAAATCGTGGACTCTAAAATCACTGCCAGATAACTACTCCCCCGAACGCGGCTTTCCCAAATTGCTGGGTTCCTTGTTCAACCTTTTCTCAAGGAACGTCCCTGACCATTAATATGCCCGTTGCAGTTTGACATAAATCATTTCAACTCACCCTAAGATCTCCGTAGGATAGATAGACAGGTCTAATGTTATCGTACCCATTCTGTAGTGGATGAGAAAAGACACCGAGAGGTTAATTTCGCCCAGGATCAGACTGCAGAATACAGTAACGTTAATTGTCAGCTTTATGGCTCTTGGCTCCAGAGCCCGGTGCGTTTCCGCAGATAAAGCAAGTCATCCTTTTACTTTCGAGTAAATCGAAACGCACAACCCTGATGACATGACAGACTATCTGGCCAATTGCAGCCCACAGCGGGCTTTTCAAATAGTGCTGCTGCCCAATCAGAGACGGGGAGCGTTCCTTGTGTTGAAAAAGTGTAAACAAAAGCGGAAATTTGGCTATTGGAGCTGAGGGCAAAACTGAAAATCTTTTTCAAAAGACGCCGAAGAATCCATACTAAACTTGCATGACACTGCATAAATGCGTATACAAGAATGTTTACGGAGAGCTTTTAAAGTTTTTACCCCGTTTTCCGCTCCCAAACCAGCCCCCTACTCTCCCGAGAGAAACTAGGCTACAGGCAAGTGCACCAGCTATTTCTCTGAAAGTGTAGGTGGCTCTGAAAAGAGCCTTTGGGTCTTGTGTGGCAGCGGGCCGGCTCACTTGGAGCTGGTGTACTTGGTGACGGCCTTGGTGCCCTCGGACACGGCGTGCTTGGCCAGCTCCCCGGGCAACAGCAGGCGTACAGCCGTCTGGATCTCCCTGGACGTGATGGTCGAACGCTTGTTGTAATGCGCCAGGCGCGACGCCTCGCCCGCGATGCGCTCGAAAATGTCGTTGACAAACGAGTTCATGATGCCCATGGCCTTGGACGAGATGCCGGTGTCCGGGTGGACCTGCTTCAGCACTTTGTACACGTAGATAGAGTAGCTCTCCTTGCGACTGCGCTTGCGCTTCTTGCCATCTTTCTTCTGGGCCTTGGTTACCGCTTTCTTGGACCCCTTCTTCGGAGCCGGAGCGGATTTAGCTGACTCTGGCATGACGAAAGAACTGACAAGACTCCCGAGAAGCAAAGAGATAATAGTAAGTCGGTCGAGTCCTTTTTATTTACAAATCCATATGCAAATAAGGTTTAGTAAAGTTCTTCTTCTGATTGGAGAATATTAGCGATGACGTTTTTTCAATATTGTCCAATCAGAACACGCATTATTAGGAACTGCATTTGTCTTGTTTAAAATGGGACCGCAACTTTGGCCAATGGAATAGCTTCTTTTTCGCGCGCAGATGCGGTTTTAAGTTGTGCGTTTTTCTTTCTCTTTAGTCTTTTTTGGTGTAGGTGCATAAGCATTGCACTATGTCTGGACGTGGCAAGCAAGGCGGCAAAGCTCGCGCCAAGGCTAAGACCCGCTCCTCGCGGGCCGGGCTCCAGTTTCCCGTGGGCCGAGTGCACCGCCTGCTCCGCAAAGGCAACTACGCCGAGCGGGTTGGGGCCGGCGCACCGGTGTATCTGGCCGCGGTACTGGAGTACCTGACGGCCGAGATCCTGGAGCTGGCGGGCAACGCGGCCCGCGACAATAAGAAGACGCGTATCATCCCGCGCCACCTGCAGCTGGCCATCCGTAACGACGAAGAGCTCAACAAGCTGCTGGGCAAAGTCACCATCGCTCAGGGCGGCGTCCTGCCCAACATCCAGGCCGTGCTGCTGCCCAAGAAGACTGAGAGCCACCACAAGGCCAAGGGCAAGTAAGGTCTGAATTAATACTCTAATCTCTAAGAACAAAGGCTCTTTTCAGAGCCACCCACAACTTAAGTGGAAGAACTGAACACTGTCCTGAAACCTATCACGTATCCCTGGCTAAGTTTACAGTACCTTACGTTGAAATATGTAGTCCTATTGAATTGACCGAGCATTCGTTAACTCATCTGGCAAAAACTAGCTTGCAGTTTACTCGATTGTAAAACCATGAAAGTGGCCGCATTTATTGTCCCCTCCCCAGGAACACATTTCCGGTGATTATTTGTTACAGCAAATATGTTAAATATTAAACCGATTTTGTCTTGTTTCTGGGTCTTCATCTTTAAAACCCGATGGTCCATTAGTTAACTAAAACTGCCCCTACTCGAAAGCTCCTTTCAGAGCTACCCCTATTTACAGGAAAACACCTAATCACTGATCAATGTAAACATCATTACTCCAGGCCTGCTAAGTACACAATTTACATATATCAGCCATTTGATTGCATCAAAATCAATCAATGAAGTCAGATAGTCATTTACTAGTATTTAGTCAAGCACACATCAAGCTCCCCCTTCCCCACACCACGCTGGGCAAAGTTTTGTGTTCAGTTCAGGAGGCCGGTGTGCCAGTCTATTCTGAAACTGTATTTTAGGTCTTGGTACAGTCATTAAAAGTAGATCCTGATGCAGTTATGAAATGGAAATACTATTTAGAGAGACTAGCAAATACATTATTTTTCTGTAACTTTCCCCCACATTATCTGAAAAGGGAAAAACTCTCCAATGAAAAAATGCATTTCTTTTAGGACAATTTAGGCGCTGACTTCCACAAATTCTGAACCAGACTCCTTTTTTTTACTGATGAAATCTTAACGTTTTGGTCGAAAACCATAAACTCAGGATGGAGTACAGCCATAATTCTTTCTTGCGAAAATAGAAATCACAAAATTAATAGTATGGAAAACAAAACCTTTTCAGAGGCGGTAAAAAACAAATGAAGATTGAATTAAAAGCCAATCAGGTTACTCCCGCAAAGTTCTGGCCAATCAGGATCGGATCATCTGTATAAAGTCTGGTCCTGGAAGCACTCAGTTGCTTCTCTCGCGGCATTAGCGTAGAAGCATGGCTAGGACCAAGCAGACCGCTCGCAAGTCCACCGGTGGCAAGGCGCCGCGCAAGCAGCTGGCCACGAAGGCGGCTCGGAAGAGCGCGCCGGCCACGGGCGGCGTGAAGAAACCGCACCGCTACCGGCCGGGCACGGTGGCTCTGCGCGAGATCCGCCGCTATCAGAAGTCCACGGAGCTGCTGATCCGCAAGCTGCCGTTCCAGCGCCTGGTGCGCGAGATCGCGCAGGATTTCAAGACCGATCTGCGCTTCCAGAGCTCGGCCGTGATGGCGCTGCAGGAGGCGTGCGAGGCCTACCTGGTGGGGCTCTTCGAGGACACCAACCTGTGTGCCATCCACGCCAAGCGCGTCACTATCATGCCCAAGGACATCCAGCTTGCGCGCCGCATCCGCGGAGAGAGGGCGTAAACTGGCTTTTCTAATCTGGCTTGGGCGCATTTGCTTCCTCCCAAAGGCTCTTTTAAGAGCCACTTCTATTTTCATTGAGAGTAGCTGTTATACTAGGATGGGTATTTAGAAAATGGGGGAGAAGGATTCCCTTCAGGAACTACATAATATTTGCCGTGCAAAATGGGTATACAGAGTACTTGCTACACATGCCGTGTTCATTTTGTTAGCTATCTAAAAGGACTTGTTGAACAGCAGCTTATAAGGGCAACAGTGTCTCCAGCAATAAGGTCACCTGAAACCTGAGTAATCAAAGATTTCACTAGAATCAGTCAACAAAAGAACGCTGTCAACCAAGTAAACTGGGATTCAGAGCATAAATATGTCAGTCTCTCCCCCACTTCGGATAGAGTTCGGGGTGCGGAGTTCTGGTTGATTGTTCTGTGATGTATTCGCAGTGCATGGAAGGACAAGCACTTTGCATGCCCTAATCAATTGTTGATTTGAACTGTCCAGGGTCCCAGGAGGGGCAGCGTGCATCTCGATTAAGCCAGACAATGTTGGTGGTTTGCCCGGGATCTAACAGTAGTGGGCAGATTTCTAATGTACTAATTCAGTTTCTTTTATACAACTCTAAAAGGAAAGAATGAATCTGGCTGAAGCTACAGGGTGTTCAAACTAGGCATTTTTGTTCTCATGAGAATTGCATTTCTAAGTGTTTAGTAGTACCACCTGGTAACCCTACGGGATAAAGCTCTGAACTGTTTACTCTCCTTCACACCCATTCCAAGATGTGATACTGTAAAATTAACAAATTAGCTGTTTTTTATTTGACAGCTTTCAGGAGCCTCCTAATGCAGATGTGCACGAGGAACAATCCACAGGCACCATGCATGCCATCAACATCTGGTGACTTCCCTGAGGCAGAAGCCACAGTGAACCCATTTGGGACAGTAATACCCCGCACACCACGTGTGGACTTCCCCTTGTCTCCTTATCCCTTACATGAGGTCACACTCACAAGTATGAAATACTAGCTCCAGGAGCGTAGTCTCCCAACTCTTTGTGAACCTGTATTAAAAGTCGAATTTTGCCCCTTTTTTCTCACCATATACATATAAGGCCAAAGATTTTTTTCGTGTTCACTGTTGTTTCTCCAGAATAGAAAAAGCCTGACACAGGCAGGTGCTCATTAAATTCTAGTTGAATGAATGTATTGCTGATTAGCAACCTTGTAGACAGAAGATAGCCTCAGTCACTGAGTGCTTCCCACCTTGTGCATTACACATTTCATCACAGATTCTTTTTGAACTCTATGGGGAGTAGATATAATATTAATGAAAACAATTATATAAAGCTTTATAGTTTCCAAAGTATTTTCACATGTCTTTTCATATGTGAACTTGGTAATAGCTCCCCAGGTTTAGATGAGGAGCATATTAATCGTTCACTAGCTCTAGAAAAGTCTGTCTTTTCTAAAGGTAGCCAAGTATTGGGAGGACAAAGCCAGTAAATCTGTTTGGGATTCTTTCAACAAACCCTGAAAGCGGATGAGATCTGGGTAAGGCTCCAATGACTGTAGGAAAATAAAGGGGAGAAATCGTTAAAACAAACAAACAAACAAACAAACAAACAAAAAACAAAGAAAGAAGAGCTGGGCAGAAAAGCCTAATTTCCTTTAAGTGGAAAGGCAGAAGTCCTCCTCAACAAGGACATCTGCTGGGATTTGGGAGTCTTTTGTGATCTGAACTTCAGATCTCAGAAGTGTACTTATGGGTCAGTGAGAACATGTTCTATTTGAAGCCTAAGCTTGATTGTAGGAAAGGTGGTTTTAGGAAATATCCAAAAATTCTTTGATAATCTTCCCTTCAAAAAATGAATTCCCTGGCGGTCCAGTGATTAGGAGTCCACACTTTCAGTGATGAGGCCGCGGGTTCGATCCCTGGTTGGGGGAATAAGATCCCCCAAGCCCCGAAAAGGAACCTAATTCTTCTCCCCTTGAATGTGAGTTGGATTTAGAGACTGGTGTGGCATAAAGCCAAAGTGACAATGAGTACTTTGGAGACTAAGTCATAAAAGGTGCTGTGTTTCCTGCTTGTTCTCTCTCAGGTCACTTGCTGGGGATGGCATGGGGGAACCCCAGCCGCCATGTTGAGAAGATATTCAGGCAGCCCTGTGGAGACGCCAGCACGATACGAAGCTCATGCATTCTCCAACAGTCAGTGGGCAACTACCAACAGCCGTGTGAGTGAGACATCTCTGGCCCAGTCAAACCTCATGTAACTGCAACCCCTGCTGACAGCTTGACTTTTCACTTCTTGGGAGACCCTGAACCTGAACCACCCAGCTAAACTACTCTCTGATTCCTGACCTTCAGAAACTGTGTGAGATAACACATTTGTTGTTTTAAGCTACTAACTTTTCCGGTAATTCACTACACAATAATAAATGACAGATGCTGTTAGACCTAAACGGTCTCCGAGGGATTCCACTCGCCCAAGAACCGCCAAGAGTCGAGAGCCGCTGCAACACGCAAGAGGTTTATTAGAAGCCGATGCATCGGGGTTCCCTGGTCCTCACGCAGGAAGCCGATGAGGAACCCCCAAAAGCGGAGTTACACACATTTTATAGGTTTATTTCACTCATAGGGAGGGTACATCTGGAGTTTTGTAATGATTGGGTAAACGGGGTGACCTTTAAATTGATTGGCTTAGGCATTCTTGCCTGTTTTTGCGGCTCGGGCCTGCCCTGTTTTTCAAGCCTTTTTCTCGTAAGGGTGCGTCCTGTCCCTTTCTCGGAACTGTTTATGCCCAAAGGGATACTCCAGTATCTTATCTACACCTGCCAGCTGGACAGCCCAAAAAGTTCTAGGTATCGATAGGGATGGTGGGGATGTGAGTATAGTTGAGGCCTTACATTCCCCCCTTTTCTTGTTGTAACTAATTTCAATCATGGAATTTCAGTTTCTTTCGAGCTCTGGTATTGTTGCCTTAGCATTAACACTTGTACTGTACTGACACGCTGTCTGATAAAGGCTAACAAGCGATTTAAAATGCATGGTCCAAAAGTTAAGAGCAACAACAAAATAATAAGGGGTCCTAATAAGGTGGAAATTAAAGTAGTAAGCCAGGGGGATCTGTCAAACCATGATTGGAACCATCCTTTTTGATTTTCCCTTTCCTGTTGCCTTTTGTCCAGGCGTTCCCTAAGTTTGTCCATAGTTTTGGTGATAGCCCCAGAATGATCAATGTAAAAACAGCACTCTTCTTTCAATGCAGCACATAGTCCACCCTCCTTAAGGAACAACAGGTCTAGTCCCCTCCTGTTTTGCATTACTACCTCTGAACGCGAGGTGAGTGATTCTTTTAACTGAGTTATGGAACTCTCTAATGCCCGGAGGTCGATATCTACAGCCTGCCTTAAGTTAGCATAGTAGTGAGGCTGTTGGATGAGGGCTGTTGTACCTGTTCCTACTCCGGCTGCCACCCCTAATCCTAGGAGTACAGCCAGGGTAAGGGTTACGGGCTCTCTCTTAAATCTCCTTTTACCTTCATATTCGTCTAGAAAGGATGAATCCGAATGATAGATGAGTCTGGGGACCAGCTGGACTAACACACAAAAGTCGGTCGAAGCATTGAGGACCTCTAGAGAAATGCAAGGGGTCAGTCCCGTACTACATGCCCACCATCCATCCGGAGGAGGGAGGAGATATCCTGAGCCCTGTGGGAGGCTTGAATTGGTACAGAGATGTCGATGGGACGGTGGGGGCGTTCCTACACATGTACCGTTTCCTGATACTGAGGACAGGGTCAATTTATTGTTTCCTTTTTGTTTCCATCGGCATTGATCTAGAGAGTTGCCATTACTATAATTAGCACTATATCCTATAGCATCATAATAAGGGGGAGGAGCAGCATAGCAAAGCCAACATGATTTGGTAGCCTCTGGATTTGTGGTATTTAGGACCTCAAAGGCTGCCTGGACCAACGAGAGCATTCGGTCCCGGGGGGTTTTGGGTTTGATTGTTATTTCCCTTAGCCCAGAAGTCTGGTTTCTTATCCCTGGTAGCATTGTGGGAGGGGCCAAGGGTAGCAGAGAGTGCCCAATCTCGGGATTGGGGCCCACAGGGACGGGAGTAGGGGTCTCGATCTTCAACTTGATGGTCATTAGAAGCCCATCATCATACTCTGCTTTGTAAAACCTTATACCCCATGAATGACCATCTATCCAATTTTTGTTTTTTTTCCCAGGTTCACTAAAAGAAATTTTAAGGGGATGGCACCACGTTGAACATTCGGGCACGTTGGCCCATTGGGGATTTCCCTGGCTCCTAGTTTTCTGATGAGTGTAGTTGGCCATTACCTTGATAAAGTCCCAGCTAGAGGTGGGTTTCCAGTAGGTGTCCCCTGTGGTTTCACATCCCCAGTTCTTGCAATAGAAATGTTCTCTTCCTCCGCACTGATAATTCAGGGACCGGTGACGATGGAACCCAGGGCATACATAAAAGGAGAGGGCCCTGAGCATGCTTCTCCGAGGCATGGTCGAACAACCTCCCCCCCCAGGGACTAATCCCCAGTTCCCGGGCGGCCGCTGATTCGGGGCAGTTTGTTGATTGTGATATCCCCCTACATCCCAGTTAGGGGGGGCTCCCAGGGCCAACTTACAAACATCGGGAAAGAGGTCTGGCCACCAGGTCCAAGGGACAGCGGTATGGCTAACAGACCATATTACATCTCCAGTTTGGGAAATTACCTGCCAGGTTAAGTGCTGGGGCAGGTGAGGACTAAAGTTACTCACAGCCAGTAGGGGTAACAAAGTCAGAGTTATGAGTCTGATGAGCGCAGGAGCTTGAGCTTGAGCGGGTTGCTGGTCTTCTGGGCCCGCCATTCCGATGATGCAGACGCTGGCGCAGCTTTTACGTGTGAGGCGTGAATCCAAGCAGCGATGCCGTCTACCTTTATAGCCGTGGGGGTGGTGAGCAGGACGATGTATGGTCCTTTCCACCGAGGCTCTAGCGTCTGGGTTTGGTGCCGACGGACGTACACAGAATCTCCAACTTGGAAGGGGTGAGCCTCTGCTGGTGTTCCCGGTCGGTAAGCCTCTGCCAGCTGGGACCACACCTCCTTTTGGACCAACTGGAGTCCCAATAGCCTAGCATATAAGTCAGTGTTATTCTGGCAGTCAGGATTTATTCCTTTCCCTAGCGTGAGAAGGGGAGGTGGGGCCCCGTATAGTATTTCAAATGGAGTGAGATGATAGCGGGAGGGGGTATTTCTAGCCCGGAACAGGGCTAAAGGAAGGAGCACCGTCCAATCTGTACCGCCAGTCTCTATGGACAATTTAGTTAGGGTCTCTTTTAGAGTTCTATTCATTCTTTCTACCTGTCCTGAACTCTGGGGTCTATAGGCACAATGTAATTTCCAATCAGTCCCCAGGTATTTGGCCACACCCTGACTTACCTGGGCGACGAAGGCGGGACCATTATCGGACCCTATTACCTTGGGTGCCCCGAACCGGGGGAAAATTTCTTCTAAGATCTTTTTGGCCACCACAGTAGCTGTCTCCTTTTTCGTTGGGAAAGCTTCTATCCATCCTGAGAAGGTATCTATAAAAACTAGGAGATACCTGTTACCATATCTTCCAGGGCGTATTTCAGTGAAGTCGACCTCCCAATAGGCTCCTGGGCGGTCTCCTCTGAGCCTTTTTCCGCTCTCAAGCTTTCCTTTATGGGAGTTTACCTGTTGGCATGGAATGCACTCCCGTGCAATCTGTTCAGCTAATTTGGTTAGTCCAGGGGTATCATAACCTGTCTTGTGTAGTAGGGATACCATCTTTTTGGTTCCCAAGTGTGTCCATCTGTGAATCTGTTGTAGCATGGATTTTGCTTGTTGAGGAGATAATGTTCCTTTGGCTATGGCTGGGGTGGTTCCCCTGTCATTTGGTTCCCCAGGACTCTTGTCCGATAGTTCTAGTATAATTTCCCCTAGCGCCACTTTTTGTGCTACTCTATCCGCCATGTTATTACCTCTTGTCACCGGGGTATTGTCCTTCTGGTGCCCGGGGCAATGAATGATGCTGACTTTAGTGGGGAGCATGAGGGCAGCTAGCAGGGCCACTATTTCTTCTTTGTTTTTAATTTCTTTGCCCGCCGAGGTGAGCAACCCTCTTTGTTGGTAGATGGCCCCGTGGATGTGGGCGGTAGCAAATGCATACCTACTGTCCGTGTAGATGTTTACCTTTTTGTTTTCTGCTAGTTCTAATGCCCTGGTCATAGCAATTAGTTCAGCCCGCTGGGCCGATGTCCCTTGCGGTAATGTGGCTGCCCAGATGACCTCTTTCCCGTCTACCACGGCTGCTCCCGCCCGACGCTTACCTTCTTCTAGGAAACTGCTTCCATCAGTGAACCAGGTAACATTGGCATCGGGGAGAGGCTGATCCTTCAAGTCTGGCCTGCTACCGTGGGCTGCAGCCAGTACTTCCTGACAATCATGGATGATGATGGTGCTTTCCAGGTCGGGGTCGGGTAGTAAGGTGGCCGGGTTAAGCCCTGTGGCTGATGTAAACTTAATACGGTCTGAATTTAACAGCAGGGTCTGGTAATGAGTCATTCTGGCATTTGTTAGCCACCTGTCAGGCGGTTGGCGAATCACACTTTCTAGTGCATGGGGGGCTGTTATCGTTAAGTTCTGCCCCAAAGTCAATTTGTCAGCATCTTTGACCAAGGCGGCTACAGCGGCGATTATTTTTAAGCAGGCGGGCCATCCTCCTGCCACAGGATCCAATTTCTTTGATAGGTACGCAACCGGGCGATTCCAGGGGCCCAGTTTCTGAGTTAGTACTCCCTTTGCGATACCTTTATTCTCGGCCGCATTCAGATGGAAGGGCTTAGTAATATCTGGTAGCCCCAAAGCCGGGGCTGATAGTAGGGCTTGTTTAATTTGGTCGAAGGCCCGTTGTTCTTTATCACCCCAAGCGAAAGGGATGCTATTTTTGGTCAGGGGATACAAAGGGGCTGCTAATTCAGCAAACCCTGGAATCCATAGCCTACAGAATCCGGCCGTCCCCCAAAATTCCCTAACCTGTTTGGGACTCTTGGGGGCCGGTATCCGGGCGACGGTATCTTTTCTGCTTTCCGAGAGCCATCTCTGTCCTCCTTTTAACAAATACCCCAGGTAACTGACCTGTCGTTGACATATTTGTGCTTTCTTTGCTGAAGCCCGATTTCCCAATGTCTCAAGCTCTGTTAATAGCCTCTCAGTTCCCCTGATGCAGTCTTCTTGGGTCTCTGCAGCTAAAAGAAGGTCATCAACATATTGAAGGAGAGTTACCTGAGGACTGGATTCTCTATAAGATGCCAAATCCTGGTGGAGAGCCTCGTCGAAAATGGTGGGGGAGTTCTTGAATCCCTGTGGCAGGCGAGTCCAGGTCAGTTGACCTGACATTCCAGAGGCTGGATCCTTCCACTCGAAGGCAAAGTAGGACTGGCTGAGAGAGGAGAGTCTCAAGCAGAAGAAAGCATCTTTAAGATCCAGAACAGTGTACCAAGTGTGCTGAGGTGGAAGAGTACTCAAGAGATTGTAGGGGTTGGGTACCGTGGGATGTAGGTCCGCTACCCGCTTATTTACCTCACGTAGGTCTTGTACCGGCCGGTAATCATTAGTTCCTGGCTTTTTAACTGGTAAAAGAGGGGTATTCCACGTGGACTGGCACCTTACTAGGATCCCTAGTTCCAGCAACCTTTGTATGTGAGGACGGATGCCATCCCGGGCTTCCTTGCTCATAGGGTACTGGCGGACTGTCACCGGGGTGGCGGTTGATTTGAGTTCTACCACCACGGGGGGCCGGTATTTTGCCATTCCCATACCGGCAGTTTCTGTCCAAGCCTGTGGAAACCTGGTCACCCAATCCTGCATGTCAACTTGTGGAGGCGAGGGCACTTCATGTAACCTATGTTCATCTTCCAGCTTCAGTCAAAATTTGGAGTAATCTCCCTTTGTTGTCAGTTATGGTGGGTCCTTCTGGTTGGAAGTGGATCTGGGCCCCCACCTTAGAGAGTATGTCTCTGCCTAGCAGAGGGTATGGGCACTCAGGTATGACCAAGAATGAGTGGGTTACTTGTCCCACCCCAAGGTCTACTGTCCTTCGTGTGGTCCATGAGTACTGCTTATTTCCTGTAGCCCCCTGGACCCATGACCTTTTAGTTGAGAGGGGGCCCTTTGAGTGGAGGAGGACTGAGTGCTGAGCTCCGGTGTCCACCAAGAACTGGACGGGTTCCCCCTCCACTTTAAGAGTTACCCTGGGCTCGGGGAGAGGGTCCGAGCCCTGACTTCCCTAATCTTTCTCTTCCAGGGTAAAAATTTTTTCTCTGGTTGGTTTTCCCCCATTCTTCTTTTTAGGGCATTCTCTTGCCCAATGACCTTTTTCTTTACAGTAGGCACATTGATCCTTGTCTAATGGTCGCCTTCTATCTATTGTCCACCCTTCCTGTCTATTTCTGTCTCTAATATTTTTTTCTCTGACTACAGTGGCCAGTATCTTACTCAAATTTTTTTCTTGCCGCTTGTCCCGCCTTAATTCGCGGGCCTCTTGCTCCTTCTGCTTTCTTTCTTCCCTTTCCTCTTCTGTTTCCCTCTTATTATATACTTTATCTGCTTCCTTCACTAAATCCTGAAGGGAGAAGCCTTGTAGGCCGTCTAGTCTTTGTAACTTTCTTCTAATATCAGGGGCCGCCTGGTCAATAAAGGCCATTGCTACGGTGGCCTTATGTTACTCAGAGGTTGGATCATAAGGAGTGAACCGTCTAAAAGCCTCCATTAATCGTTCTAAGAACACGGTTGGCGATTCCTGGGGCCCCTGAGTTACCTCTCTTACCTTAGCCAAATTCGTGGGGCGCCTGGCCCCTCCATGGAGACCCGCCACCAGAGCCTGGCGATACATTTTCAGGTGCTCCTTACCTTCTGGGGTATTAAAGTCCCAATTCGGCCTGACGAGTGGAAAACCGGCATCAATCTCATTAGGCAACTGGGTAGGTTGCCCATTGGCGCCTAACACATTCTTTCTAGCCTCCAAGAGAACCCGTTGTCTTTCCTCGGTTGTGAGGAGAGTCTGGAGGAGCTGTTGACAATCGTCCCAGGTGGGTTGGTGGGAGAAGACAAGAGACTCTATTAGAGCAGTGAGAGCCTGTGGATTTTCAGAAAAAGTAGGGTTATGCATCTTCCAGTTATAAAGATCTGCAGAGGAAAAGGGCCAGTATTGAAGGGGCCTATTCCCGTGGTTATCGGGGGGGCCGTATTCTCTAAGGGGTAGAGCGGTAGAGTCCGGGGACATAGCCCTCTGGCTCCTGGTGCCCGCCGAGGGACCCCCCCCTTTCCGCCATGACAGGTGGCCCTGTTGGTGCGGAGGGTTGTGGAGCTGGGGGATCGGGAGGCGGTATGGGGTCTAGGGCTGGAGGGTAAGGTGGTGGGGGATCGAGGAGAAGCAGGTCGGACTGCAAGTCTGGATATATCGCCTTTGGTGGGTCCGGGACTGCAGATGACTTTTCGGAGCCTGGGGCTTTCTTCAGAGCTAGTACTTCCGACCGTGCTGGTGCGCATGCAGATATGCCTGTTGAGGGAACAAAGGGCCGGACCCACGGAGGTGGGGAGAGAACCAGATCTTCCCAGACCAAGATATATGATATCTGGTCTGGGTGTCCGTGGGGTCCTGTGTTAAAGACCCTAGATTTGACTAGCCTGATTTTATCTAACAGAAAGGATCCCTCGGGTGGCCACCCTGTCTGAAATGTAGGCCACTCAGAGGTACACAGCGTCTGCCATTTCCCTCTCCTTACTTCTACCGAAAGGTTGTGGGCCCTAGCCCTAACTTCAGTCCAGTGGCTTAGGGTGAGAGAGAGAGTCGTCGTCACAGTCTGTCCCATTATCGTCCGTCAAAAGAAAGATAGAGCACAGGAGAACAATAAAATTTCAGGAGACACACGTTAATATTGCCGCCGCGAGCTCGTTTTAAAACTGAAACCAACTCAGATTCAGATGGCAGTTTGTATAACCTGCCAGGACCAGGTGAAGGGAAGACAAGATTTGTTTCTCCTTCCAGATGGACCACTAGGGCGTCCCCCAGGGTCCGTGGACACCAGCTATTGGCACGTCTGCCTAGCTAGGAGTCCACTACAGATTTCACAGAGAACCGGTTCGCATGACTTCTTCCTGATGGCGGCTAACAGAGGACAGGAGACAAACAGACAATCAGGCTCTGGCCTGCCTACCTGATACCTCCGACTCCCGATGTTCTTGTGACCCGAGGGCGAGTGGGGATCCCGGACGAGCCCCCAGATGTTAGACCTAAACGGTCTCCGAGGGATTCCACTCGCCCAAGAACCGCCAAGAGTCGAGAGTCGTTGCAACACGCAAGAGGTTTATTAGAGGCCGATGCATCGGGGTTCCCTGGTCCTCACGCAGGAGGCCGATAAGGAACCCCCAAAAGCGGAATCACACACATTTTATAGGTTTATTTTACTCATAGGGCGGGTACATCTGGAGTTTTATAATGATTGGGTAAACGGGGTGACCTTTAAATTGATTGGCTTAGGCATTCTTGCCTGTTTTGCGGTTCGGGCCTGCCCTGTTTTTCAAGCCTTGTTCTCGTAAGGGTGCGTCCTGTCCCTTTCTCGGAACTGTTTATGCCCAAAGGGATACTCCAGTATCTTATCTACACCTGCCAGCTGGACAGCCCCAAAAGTTCTAGGTATCGATAGGGATGGTGGGGATGTGAGTACAGTTGAGGCCTTACAATGCAAGAGAGGAAACAAGAACAGTTAGGAGTTATCTGACAGACTTCACTGGTCTAATACAAGGGAATAAGTAAAATATAGTGGGCACATAATAAGAAATTCTCTTTTTCTTCTGAGATCAAGAAACAAATAAATGGCAAAAATAAGAGTTGAACCCAAGAATCAGTCCATACCTGGGCACACCTGTGCCAGGATCTCCAACAGCATTTTCTAGTTTATTTTAAAAAACAAACAACAACAAAGAAGCAAATCCAGAATAACCACTAAAACCAAAGGCAAAAAAATCTGAGTACTTTTTAAAAGCATGACTTGCAGAGTACCAGTGTCTTAGTCTGCTCAGGCTGCTGCAACAGAATATCATAGACTAGGTGTCTTATAAACAATAGAAATGTATTTCTCACAGTTCCAGAGACTGGGAAGTCCAAGATCAAGGTGCTGTCAGATTCAGTGTCTGGTAAGAGCCTACTTCCTATTTCATAGATGGCTATTTTCTCAGTGTGGAAGAGACAATGGGGTCTCTTTTATAGAGGCACTAATCCCATTCATGAGGGCCCTCCACTTATGACCTAAGCACCTCCCAATGACCCTACCTCCAAATACCCAATACCCTCACATTAGAGATTAGGTTTCAATATATGAATTCTGGGGGAAGAGAAAGATTCAGTCTATAGAAACCAGTCTGCTTTTAAAGATTAGAAGCTTAGGAACTGTGTTCTTAGCCTCTGTCCCCATTGTAAACCCAAGAGGGTGAGGCAGCAGAGGACCCCTACCCCAAGGGACCCCCACCTTCATTTTGATTCTTGTTTTCTCAGTATCCAACCCTGCAGATGCTAGTAAGTTGAAGTGAATGAAAGGGAATCAGAGTTTCTGGCAGCTATTGTCTGATATATTTCAGGCATGATAACTAGCTAAATTAGGAGACACTTAGAAGGGAGTATAAAGACCATGGTATAAGATTTTGGAAACAAGGTAGGACATTATATAAAACAAGGAGGGAGTGTTAGGCATGAAAAGCTGTGTATATTAGAGAATACATTTAGGTTTTGAGAGAGTTTCAGGAGAAAGTAAGGGGTTTCTTAAGGGGTTTTGCAAATCAGATTTCAAGCCATGAGCAGACAAGAACAGGGCAGAGTGAACTTCAAGAAAGAGAGTGTGAGGAATTCCCTGGTGGTCCAGTGATTAGTACTCACTGTTTTCACAGCTGTGGCCCAGGTTCTATTCCCTGGTCGGGGAACTAAGATCTTGCAAGACTCGTGGCACGGCCAAAAGTAAATAAATACATAAAATGAAGGTGTAGTAAGATGAAGAGAGGAAGAGGCCAGGAAGGGCAGTAGATTCTGCATCTTCAAATTTTTAAAATTGGTCTTGATAGCGCATGGAGGCATAAATGCTTAAGGAAACTTTAAAAATGAAAGCAAGGATGGTGATTGCTCTGAGGTAGGACCAAGAAAGAAGGGAAACTTTATGCTTTCATTAAGGTTTTAACTTGTAAAAGGCCAATCTATGTGGAGAAATAAGACTGTATGGAATGGAAGGAAAGATCTGAGAGGTTAAGTTCATGGAGTTGAAACGACTCCCAATGGGTAGTGGCGTTTTGGATTAGTGTGTGTGTTTTGAGGGACAGGAGAAATGAGAACTAGGAAAGGTACTAATTACTAGTCAGTAAACTAATTTTGAACGAAGAACAATAAAAGAGAAAAAAAATTAAAAACAAAAAAGAAAAGTAAGAGATGTAAACACAATGTACCAGCTAATTCCAAAGGTTTAACCAAAACAGAGAAAACAAAATCAAGTGTCAAGCAAATAAACGTGTGGCACATAAAATTGAAAATACAGTAATAATGAAAAGGATTGAGCCCAACACTTGGAACTAAGAACATTAAGAATTGTCAACCAGACAAGTGTGAATCAGTAGCAACCCTCAGAACATTGGAAAGGCAAGTATACCTCATTTATTCATCTGATTGAAGGGGAAAGGAATTCTATGGACTGTAAAGCACTGCCAACATTTCTCTCAGAAAAGAATATCTCTCCTAATGTGAGAAACAAACAAACTCCTAAATATTCATCCCAATTATTCAAAAAGAATTTATCAGGCATTATCATTTGCTGAGAAAGACAAAAAGGAAGCATTTGAACAGTACTTAATTTAAATAAGATAACATTCTCAAACTCAATTTTTTAATTGAATTATATTTGATTTACAACTTTATGTAAGTTTCAGATGTAGAACAAAGTGACTCAAGCATATCTATATATCTGTGTACACACAGGTATCTATATTTTTCAGATTCTTTTCCATTATAGGTTATTAAAAGATTCTCAAACTTTTTAAGCTGAGAAATCTGCAGCCAGTTTGTTTCCTCCATGAAGGTGGGAGAAGAGACTTAACAAATTATTTTAACAAAGAGAATCACACCTTTGGTACACATAGATGTGAATATAAATATTTCCAGGGCAAAGCATTGGCAAGGCAACTGTATTTGTAAATTAAAGGCATGGAGTTTTTGGGTGCACTTGATTTCTCAGTTCAACAAAGGAGAGAAGCAGGGGGCGGGGCGGGGAGGGGGGCAGGGCGGTAATCCCTGAGAGGCATTTTCACTTGTTCATGGACTCACCAAAGGAAACTGCAGGTAAAAGATTACATTCCTCAAACAGCTTCCTGAAGTATTGATAAGTGAGATGAAAAAAATTTGAAAAAGCCAGTACTACCCCCCAAAATGTGGCAGCCAGTGAGGTTAGGGAAAGTAAGGTGATAGGATGAGTAAGGAAAAGGGGAGAGCACCGACGCTGAGAACGACGAAAACCCCCACCTGGAAGCGATCTATAATCAGGCGGCCAGCCACGAGGTTTCACAAAAGCTCCCAAATGCCTTCAATCATCGCTCTTGAGATGCGCCATTCATTCCAGCAGCAACAAGTCGCTAAGAGATGGCAGAAAACAAAACAAAACGGACAGCAAGTCCTGACCAAACCAAAAGTGAGGTCTTCCAGGTGCGGGCGAGTACAACACAACGTAGAAGATGGGCTGACGGATTTTTATTAGGCGACGATTCTGACCAAGTAGTTTAAGCACCGCCCTTTCCAGTTGGCTGAAAACGTGGGCGGGGCTTTGGGTCTGGAACCTCCCTGAAGAGACGCAGCTGGCTTGCCAGGTTCCCAACCAGGTCCGCTAAACCACTATATAAACCATCGTCTTTGCGTATTGGAACCTTGTATTTGATCCAATTGCTGAGATGTCTGGTCGCGGTAAGGGTGGGAAGGGCCTGGGGAAAGGAGGTGCCAAGCGCCACCGGAAGGTTCTGCGTGATAACATCCAGGGGATTACGAAGCCCGCTATCCGACGCTTAGCTCGGCGTGGCGGGGTGAAGCGTATCTCCGGCCTCATCTATGAGGAGACTCGTGGGGTGCTGAAGGTGTTCCTGGAGAACGTGATCCGGGATGCCGTCACCTATACCGAGCACGCCAAGCGCAAGACTGTCACCGCTATGGACGTGGTTTACGCGCTCAAGCGCCAGGGACGCACTTTGTACGGCTTTGGCGGCTAGAGTTGTTCCAAGGCGTCATAATGTCACTTAAAGGCCCTTTTTAGGGCCACCCACGAAATCTGTTAAAGAGCTGTAGGCATTAAGGTCTATTTGAAGTGTTTTGGAGTAGTTGTGTTGGGTTGGTGGTTTGGGGGGGGCTAAAATGTTTAAGTTGGAGTTTAAGTTGCGCGTTGTCGCAGTGCCTAGGCCCTCGTCAACCTTTCCACCTACCGCGGTGAATTCTTTGATAACTCAGCTGCGTTGCCAATTTGTACAGGTTTAGTATAAGCCAGGCTCGTTTAACCTATGTCGACTGCGCTCGCACTCCCACGTCAAGGGCAAAGTAATGATAGTGTGGCGAGTAATGCCTAAAATACTATCATACTTTTTTTGCAGGAAAAGTTGGCTGACCCTCGTTTTAATTAGCTGAGAGGTTCTTAAGCACGCTGAAGTTTGAGACTACTGGCATAGAACTTGGCTGGATTTCGACATTCAATGCCTCCATTTATCATAAGCTGGTTCCCATTTATGTTATTTAGTAAACTTTTTGTCAACCCAATCATGACATCTTGTACTGTATTTAAAATAGTGCAAGGCACTTTGAGATTCTCTAGATAACACTTTAAGAATTTTGATGCATCCTGCAGTCTTTTAAAGCCAACAAGATATTTCCTCTGTACATTATGCTAATGACCGAAGTAGAGGCGTGAAAACGCTTCCTTTTCTTTGAGGAATAAGTCCAGAACCAATTCTGTGGGTGGGGAAGGGCGGGGCAGGCAGCAGTCTATTGTCCAATCAAGACGTGAGGGTCCCTATATATATTGGGACGACTGGCTCCTCTTACTCCTGTTAAGTAATTGGAACTGCTTATGTATGGCTCGCACTAAGCAGACCGCTCGCAAATCCACAGGCGGTAAGGCGCCGCGGAAGCAGCTGGCCACCAAGGCGGCCCGGAAGAGCGCGCCGGCCACGGGCGGCGTGAAGAAGCCGCACCGCTACCGGCCCGGCACGGTGGCCCTGCGCGAGATCCGCCGCTACCAGAAGTCCACGGAGCTGCTGATCCGCAAGCTGCCGTTCCAGCGGTTGGTGCGCGAGATCGCCCAGGACTTTAAGACCGACCTGCGCTTCCAGAGCTCGGCCGTGATGGCGCTGCAGGAGGCGTGCGAGGCCTACCTTGTGGGGCTCTTCGAGGACACCAACCTGTGTGCCATCCACGCCAAGCGCGTCACCATCATGCCCAAGGACATCCAGCTCGCCCGCCGCATCCGCGGAGAAAGAGCTTAAATCTACACCGTCTCCTATTAATATACCTCATCCGAAAATGCTCTTTTCAGAGCCCCTCAACTGTCACCAAAAAGGAACTGTTCATTGTAGAGGATACATGTTACCCCCAAAAGAAAAATGGCAGGAGGGTTTTGATGAAAGAGCTGTTGTGGGTTCAACTGTTACTGTGTCACTTCAGTGCTGCATATTTGGAGATTAAGCTGCAGACGGAGGTTACTGTATTCTCTGCTCCTAGTCAGCCTATTGAGCTGTTTCTGGGGAAGCATACTTAAAGTGATACAACCATTAAGCCTTTGGCTACACGAAGCGACTGAAGGAAAACTGGCCCATACCTTGCGAAAGTTTATTGGTTTCTGTGGATAATTGTGTAAATGGCAAATGAAGGTGTTTTTTTGTTTTTGCCAAGTATACCCTAGCTCTTTGACTTCAGAAAATGCCTCTTGCCTTCCTGTTGCAGAAAGAAACAGTGGTCGAGGTTCGAGCCTCACAGCTGCCAGTTACTACTAGCTGTATAATCTTTGCCAAATTACTCATTTCTCTGGGACTCACCTAGAACAGTTGTAAAATGTAGCAGACGAATTAGTTTGTAGGGCGTGCTTAGACTAGTTCCTGGCACTTAAATGCTCAATGAATGTTAGCTCTTTTTATTATACTCCTCTCCTGTACAACATGACTTCCCCCAACCCCCTTACCAAATTTTCTGAAAGTTTTGTGATTGAAAAAGTGGTAAATACTTGGTTGGAACATGTTGTTAAGATCTCCTTTTCTTTAGATCTCGATTTGCATAGTCCTGAAAGAGGCAGGCCCATAGCAACACACCATGAACTGTGTCTGTGAGAAGGAATACAAAACAGCAAAAGAGCCAAATAGTAAATATTTTAGGTTTTGCAGGCAACATATAGTCTGTCACAGTTTTTTAAAAATACAATTTAAAAACAGAAAAACTCAGCTGGACGGCCATACAAAAACAGGCCACTGTCTAGATTTGGCCATAGTAGGCTATAGTTTCAACTCCAGGAGCTCCTGAAGAGATGAAGTGTATTGGCCTACAGTTTTTCACAGGAAAGAATTGACTGTTGATTGCATGAGAGATCCTAATCATCACCCCATCCAGGCACAAAATCCTGTCCATGCCTCCCCCTCCCACCTCCCAATAAATAGCAAACTTCATCCTCCATTCCACTTCCTGGTCATTGCCTCAGTTCCCTTGGATGTTAACGTTTTCCTGAATTCTCTTAAACTTCTATAACCTCCAGTCCCTTAAGAGCCAGTCCACACGTATAGTCAGTGGCCAATTATTTCACTGGAAGATACAGGTCTATCTTCACTTAAACACACAAAAATATCCACACTGATTTCCTACAAAAGAGGGTGTTTTGACTGTATAATTTGTTAAATGTTGACAGAGGTAAGGAGTTTGAGAGCATTGGGAAAAGCACCGTGAAAGAGGGACAAAGTCCCACGCCATCTAAATAGTTTGCGCTTTCGAGGGCTACTGGAAGTCCTTGAATAATTTTTAGCAGGTTTCAGGGTTTTTTGTAAAATACATTATCGGGGTTAAGCATTTTTCTTTGTTCTTATTTTATTGGATTCGCTTAGGAATTAAAGAGAGAAAGCATCTCAATCAAAAACAAACCAAATTTGTTTGAATGCAGGTCATTGGATCCTGTAGCCAAAGCAATTTCTATTCCTCCTGGAAGAAGTCACTTTGGCAACAGAACTTTTCCTAGCGGCAAAATCCCATTCTCTAAAGACATTGGCACGTGGAAACTCCTTGGGAGGCAGAACCGGTTTTTAAAGTAAGATCTATATGGTTAATTTGCGGCTGTAGGCAACCAGCAGTCCTGCGCCTGTGTTACTTGCAGCAGTTTGAAACAAAGTTTATGGCAAAACCACGAAACCTAGTATCTTTCCTCTTGCAAAAATCAAAGACCGAACTTAGGGACAAAGCCTTTTAAAAAAAGTTCACTTGGTACTTAGTAAAAATTAATTGCAACATGCAACTAACTAGCTCGATGCCTTACGCCCGATGGACACATATGAAAAGCTGAAGGGATTTTTAAAAATATCTTTCATTAATTGCGCGTGATTCATAAAAACACAAACAAGTATGTGAACATGGAGGCTGTTTTCCTCCTTTGGAGCTTCAAAGAGTCAAATTCTGTACCATTATTTTTAGCATTTAATCAAATTTTAGAGCTAACAAACACAATTTGGGAGTCCAACCACGAGAGCCGGCTGCCTGAGGGCGGTGGATCGGACGCTCCACCAATCACAGGGCAGCACCGGCTTATATAAGCCCCGGGCCCGAGCAAGGTAGCATTGCAAAACTTGCTCTTTGGGCTTTGAATCTCTCTTCTTCTAGCAGTTTCTCCCATCGCCATGTCGGAAACCGCTCCTGCTGAGACGGCTGCCCCGGCACCGGTGGAGAAGTCTCCTGCCAAGAAGAAGTCTACCAAGAAATCCGCGAGCGGTGGCGCGGCTAAGCGCAAGGCGACCGGGCCCCCAGTTTCCGAGCTGATCACTAAGGCTGTGGCCGCCTCCAAAGAGCGCAATGGTCTTTCTTTGGCTGCGCTCAAGAAGACGCTGGCAGCTGGCGGCTACGACGTGGAGAAGAACAACAGTCGAATCAAGCTGGGTCTCAAGAGCCTGGTGAGCAAGGGTACCCTTGTGCAGACCAAGGGCACGGGTGCTTCTGGCTCCTTTAAGCTGAATAAGAGGGCGCCCACCGGGGAAGCCAAGCCGAAAGCCAAGAAGGCGGGGGCTGCTAAGGCGAAAAAACCTGCAGGGGCCACCCCTAAGAAGTCCAAGAAGGCTGCGGGAGCGAAGAAGGCGGTGAAGAAGACTCCCAAGAAGGCGAAGAAGCCCGCAGCCGCTGGCGTCAAAAAGGTGGCCAAGAGTCCCAAGAAAACCAAAGCTGCGGCAAAGCCGAAGAAGCCTGTCAAGAGCCCCGCTAAGCCTAAGGCAATGAAGCCCAAAGCGGCGAAACCCAAAGCTGCCAAGCCGAAGGCAGCAAAACCCAAAGCTGCAAAGGCAAAGAAGGCGGCTCCCAAAAAGAAGTAGGAAGCTGGCGCTTAATAAGCAAACCCCAAAGGCTCTTTTCAGAGCCACCCAGAGGTCTCTGAAAACAGCTGTGCACTGAGTAACGTATATATTATTGGCCGCTCGCCAAGAAAAAATTTACCTTTACTTCCACTTAATGTTTTCACCTTTACTCCTTGGAGCTCAGCGAAAAATAGTTAGAGATCCACTTTTAAAGTTAAAAAGCCCGCGTCACGTTCAGATAGGTGGCGCATAAACCGGAAGAAAAAGTTGACGTATCACTGCACATTCTTGGACATCTTCTGTGCCTTGATTCCGAGAGGTAGGGTTAGTGTTTTTTGATTGTCCTACTAACTTCTTTTCCCCAGGCAATAATGACAATGCAATTAAGTGAGACTATACAGTAGTCACAGCTCCTCCGCAGAAAAAGTAGGTGGCTCTGAAAAGAGCCTTTGGTTTCGGAGGCGTTGCTCTTGAGGCCTTATTTGCCCTTGGCCTTGTGGTGGCTCTCGGTCTTCTTGGGCAGCAGCACGGCCTGGATGTTGGGCAGGACGCCGCCCTGCGCGATGGTGACTTTGCCGAGCAACTTGTTGAGCTCCTCGTCGTTGCGAATGGCCAGCTGCAGATGACGCGGGATGATACGCGTCTTCTTATTGTCGCGGGCCGCGTTGCCCGCCAGCTCCAGGATCTCGGCCGTCAGGTACTCCAGCACCGCCGCCAGGTACACCGGCGCGCCGGCCCCGACACGCTCAGCGTAGTTGCCCTTGCGGAGCAGGCGGTGCACTCGGCCCACGGGAAACTGGAGCCCGGCGCGAGAAGAGCGGGTTTTGGCCTTGGCGCGAACTTTGCCTCCTTGCTTGCCACGTCCAGACATGATGCAGTATTCTAAAGCCTACTCCAGCAGCAAGTAAGGAGAAAGAAGAAAAACGCAAATTTTATAGCTGCAGCTGGGCGCGAAAAAGAAGCTATCCCATTGGGTAAAGTAGTAATTCCGTTTCAAAAAAGAAGTGTCGGTCCTTTAAATGCGCGTTCTGATTGGACAAAATTCATAATGACGTCATTACCAGTATTCGCCAATCAGACAAAGAACTTTACTAAGTCTCATTTGAATATGCAGTTGTAAGTAAAACGGACTCGCCTCTCCCGTTGCTCAGTCTTTTTTTCCGGAGGGGTTTGTTAACGCCATTTCACCATGCCTGAGCTTGCGAAGTCCGCTCCTGCCCCGAAGAAAGGCTCCAAGAAGGCGGTGACCAAGGCTCAAAAGAAAGACGGCAAGAAGCGAAAGCGCAGCCGCAAGGAGAGCTACTCCGTATACGTGTACAAGGTGCTGAAGCAGGTCCACCCGGATACCGGCATCTCGTCCAAGGCCATGGGCATCATGAATTCGTTCGTTAACGACATCTTCGAGCGCATCGCGGGCGAGGCGTCGCGCCTGGCGCATTACAACAAGCGCTCGACTATCACCTCCAGGGAGATCCAGACAGCCGTGCGCCTGCTGCTGCCCGGCGAGCTGGCCAAGCACGCCGTGTCTGAGGGCACCAAGGCTGTCACCAAGTACACCAGCTCTAAGTGAGCCACCGGCTGCAAAGCAGTTGATCAGGTTCCGTCATATCCAAAGGCTCTTTTCAGAGCCATCCACGCTTTCCAAAGAGAACTGGCACTTAGTTTAAACAGCTTTAGAGAAAGACAAAAGCAATATTAATCTGAAGCCTTTAGTAAATGCTGCTTGATTTGTGCAACAAATTAGATTTTGGGTTTGTGGCATTTCACATAAGATGATCTGATAACAAGTTGTACATGTTAACAGCCTTCACCCAAAACGAATTTTATTGTGCTTATTTCACTTACCATCCAGCTCAGCTTTACTCTGAGGATCAATCTTTGAGTAAGTTAGTGGCTAGCAAATTTCAAATGCTCTTTAACTGAACGTTTACTTATCTTACATCATTTTTCAGCAGTCGTACACTTGCCATTCCATGCCCTGACCCTCACCATGTTTTATAAATATCACCCCAAAAAATGAATTAAAGGAAAACAAGCAGGTTGTGTCCCCTTTAGATTTTTCATGTAATTTGATCCTGCTGCATTCTTAAGTTTTAATGTTTCACCCCTTTTGGGAATGGCATTTCTGTTCACTATTATTTTTACATGGTCAAATTTTTTAATTGGGAAAAGGAATTTAGAGTATCAGTTTCTTTTGAGTCAGCTCCACATTTCATCTCACTCTGTTTCCTCTTTACCTTTTTTTCCCCTTGTAATAAGGGAGAAATTCTAAATGAAAAGGCAATTTTTGAGACATGAAGGATGGCATTTTTCTCCAAGGGGAAATGCAATCTCCCGGTACTTAGGCCCGTATTTCAGAGCTAATTAGGCATTCTCAAGAATCAGTGTGGAAATGTAAGTCCCAAGCATGCTACAGACTATCAGATATTAAGATGGTAAAACCCAACATCTTTACTGTTTTTCTAGATATTATTCAATCTTTTCCCATTAAAGGAGAGGAGGCCTTGGGCTTCTGGGAATAGAAAGCACAAAATTTGGGCTGAACTTATGAGCTCAGGAACAAAGGAGAGTTAAGCCAAAACTGTAGACAAAAGCCAGTGATTGCCTTCCCTGTAGCCTCAAAAAGGTCACTAGAAACATGCAGAATTTTTATGGAGTTTAATATTAATTCATTTCTTTACTACATCAATTAACATTGATATGAAATTAGAATTGTTATTGATGTAGTGAAGACATGACTAATACTAGGCCTAGAAAGATACAGTTATTTCCTGAAATGCACCATATAGCTGTTCTCCATTCTGTTTGTTAAGCCCCAGTTCCTCTGCCATCTAAATCCTGTCTCCTGCAAAGCCAATCCCAAATCTAATCGCCTCTCTGATAATTCCAACTTGTATTGTTTTACCTTCTTGACGTTTCTCCAGTGTTTTTTTCCTTTTTATTTCAATCTCTCTCACACACATACACCCTGTCTATATGCAAGCCGGGACCGCCCAGTCTTTCCTATATCTTTATGCCTTTATCTCCATTGACCTAAGAAGTGTGATTTATTTCTAGAGTATTCTTTCAGTATTTAGCATTTTCTTTTACAATTTTTTTTTTTGGGGGGCCGTGCCATGGCCTGTGGGATCTAGATATCCGACCACTGCATTGGAAGCACAGAGTCTTAACCACTGGACTGCCAGATAATTCTCTTATAATTCATTTTTAATCAACATTACCTGTGTCCACTGTTATGATTGGCCTATGGGCCCTGCACTTGAAATTAGGAGACCAATTCCTAAAACATTTGCCACTTACTTTAAGAGGCCAAGATTTTGGCTTCTCTGAAACACAGTTTCCCTATCAGTAAACTGGGGATAACAGCAATTCCTAGTCACATGACTATCATGAGGATCAGTGAGACTGCTTTGTGAATGTCTAAGAATTATTATGCACATATTTTGTATATATTAAAAAGGAATCTTGTACATCTATTTGGCATTTGAAAGGCTTATGGTCATCTTCATTTATCAAACTGAATCTCAAAGTTCAGCCTGTACAGTGTTTTCTAGTTCATTTTTTCTTTCAATAAATATTTGTTGAGCACATATTATGTCCCATAAACTCTTCTAGGTGCCAGAAATATATCAATGAACTAAACAGAAAGGAAGTCATGCACACTTAGTTTACTTTCTAATGTGGGAACAGACACGCACATAACAAAAACAACAACAAAAAAAGAGTGTCAGAAGATAATGAACATTAAACATTTGGGAGGAAAACAAAGCAGAAAAGGAAGATAAAGAATGGTTTTGTATGTTCCATTTTAAATAACATAATCACAGAATGTGCATCAAGAAGGTGAAATTTTAACAAAGATTAAGAGACAAGGGAGTAGGCCATGGGGGAAGATTCTTTTAGGCAGAAGAAAGCAGGAACAAGAGGGCCCGAATGTATATGTGGGGTAAGGGGGAAATACCCGGTGTTAGACAAGGGACAGCAGGTGGTTAATGTGACTGGGACTGAGGTGGCAAAATAGCTGGAGGTGGGAAACGGTGCTGGGAACGGGGCCTTCCAGAATGTGTAGGACCTTATATGACAGTATAATGGCTTTGGATTTCATTCTTATACGTTTCGAATTCTTAGTAGCTGCAGAAAGCTGGGGGTTTTGGGTGATCAGCTGTGATTCATTTTGACCCCTGATCCTGGATTTCAAAAGGACAATGGACATGGTGCTCTGTGTGGAAGTGTCATTTTACTTCTTTGCTGAAACCTCTCAGAGAGGTCAGAGAGGACTACCAGGCCAAGTCAGGGCATCAGGGACCCCAGAGAAGTACCAGACCCTTCCTTACAGATATAGGAACTCCAGGCCTTTTACTCCGAACAGTTACTTTTTGTTCCAGAATAGTCCTCTTCTCCAAAGCCTCCTGAACTGAGCAAATTCCTGTGGAAGAATCATTGATTTTGAATCTGTTTCCAGTTGGAGGTCACCAGGGACCACACAAACAAGAGCCACTGACAAATAAGGCTGTCTTTCAAACATCAAACCCATACCCACTATTTAATACATGTGTCCACTCCTGAATCTTAACCTTTCTCCAACTTTTTTAGTTTTTTGCCTCATTTCCACCCTTGTCTCAAGCCAAGAGTGCGAAATCTCTCATATGTCTTCTGATGGTACATTATCCATGTAACTAGGTAATAATCAAAGGGCCACTCTCACTTTTACATTCCTAGTTTCTCACTCCTCCTGTGTCCAGTGGTTCCCAATTTTAATCATGCATCAAGCTTGCTGGTAGAACTTTGAAAAAATATATTACTGCAGAGCTTTGCCCCTAGATTCTGATTCAATTTATCAGAGGAGGGGCCTGGACATCTGGGGTATTTGAAATTCCCCAGCTAATGCTGATGGCTATGAGGATTGAGAGGCACACTCTTCTGTGCCAACTGTGGGAAGTAGCTTCTAAGATGGCACCCAGCGACCCCTACCTTCTAATATTGGTGCTCTTCCTACATTGCTCCAGCATTATGGTCAACAGGATATGACAGAAGTAATGGTATGTCACTTTCAAGATTCGATAAGAGACTTCCATCTTGATTACTCCCACTCTCTTGGATCACTTGTTCCAGAGGAAGGAAGCCAGCCCTTGTCATGAGTAACATTATAGAGATATCCACATGGTGAGGTACTGAGGCCTCCAGCCAACAGCATTATAAACAAGTTTTTTCTTGGACTTTAGAAGCTCCAGTCCCAGTCAAGTCTTTAGAATCTAAAGTTTATTTTTATTTTTTTATTTTATTTTATTTTTTTTTTTGCGGTATGCGGGCCTCTCACTGTTGTGGCCTCTCCCATTGCGGAGCACAGGCTCCGGACGCGCAGGCCCAGCGGCCATGGCTCACGGGCTTTGTTGCTCCGCGGCATGCGGGATCCTCCCGGACCGGGGCACGAACCCGCGTCCCCTGCATCGGCAGGCGGACTCCCAACCACTGCGCCACCAGGGAAGCCCTAGAATCTAAAGTTTAGATGACCTGATTGCAGCTTTGTGAGAGATCTTGAATAGGACTACCACCTAAGCTGCTCCCAGATTCCTGACCCTAAGAAACTCTATGAGGTAATAAATGTTTGTTGTTTTAAGCTGTTCAATTTTGGAATAATGTGTTACCCAACATATTTAGCTGATAATATACCAACTGAAACCTTAGCGATCCTTTCTTTCAAGGTCAAATCTTGTTATACCTCTTCCAAGAAACTTTCCCAGATTGCCACATTCCAGGATAATATTACTCCCTCCAAATTCCTATAGCAGTTAATATTAAATAGTTTGATATAATAATAAATATTAATTATATTACATTTTATATATACAATTATATATAAGTAGTTATATTAATGCTATAATATATAATTTATATATTTATATAACATATATAGATCTACAATTTATATAGAAGTATAAAATACAACAATAGTGCCATTTTGCCATTTACTGGTTTATGACATTGCTTACTTTATTCAGTATTGTTCAAACTTCAGTTATTTGAGTTCCACTTTTATGAATTTTTCTTTTTTCTGTATCAGGGTACAATCTATACTATTGTTTACTAAATATTAAAAAAATATATTTTCCTTAGGGGAATTCCCTGGCAGTCCAGTGGTTAAGACTCTGCACTTTCACTGCTGTGGGCCCAGATTCGATCCCAGGTCGGGGAACTAAGATCCTGCAAGCAGGGCTGCTCAGCCAAAAAAGAAAAAAAAAAAAAGAAAAAATGAAATCAATGTATTTTAAAAGACAACCATAGTGGAAAATTCCTGCCTCTGACCATAACAGAATACAACTATAAAACAATATGTAAATATGTAAATACATGTATATATTATTCAATTTCCATTATATGCTATTTGCTGCCTACTACTTTGAGTCTGAAACTTGTTTTTTGTTATGAAGTTGAAAGACTGGGGAAGGGGGCAAGGATTAACAAGTGTTTGCAAGGCCTTAAAGATCTGCTAGTACCAAATTCACGCTTTCCCAGTTACTTAATCAGAAAGATTTAGAGAGAGTAGAAAAGAGAATGATATTTTCACTCTCTGTTTCAACATTTTAAACACCAAAGTCCACATACTACTTATGATAATTTTCCATGCCTCCAGTGATGCTTAGTACAGATCTGAGAAAATACTGGTTAATTAATGTACTATTTAATTGAGCCACTGTTATATGTCTAACTCAGGAAATATAAAGCTATATGACCCAGGGAAGCTCACTTTGTAGTGGAACATTTATTAAATTATACTTATTTTTATTTCTCATATTATTTAATAATTATTTTGTTGAAAGAAAAAAAATCTATGTACTGTCTTTTTCATAGTAACTTTTTTTTTGTGCACCTCACCTGGGTCCCAAGAACACACTTGAAAGCAGGGTACATCATCTCATAAAATCCTTCTAAGAAAACTGGGGCCTTATTATTATTTCCATTTTACAAGTAATCAGAAGAATCACAGTGTTAGGCTGCACCCTGTAGGCCTGCAAGTCCTGTAATTGCCCAGCCTCGAGACCAAAGAAAATGCCTGGAGACAGCAACAGAGACATCAATGGTTTATTGAACAGGGGATCTTACACGTCTGAAGCAAAGTTCTAGAGTGACTCCCCACTCCGTACCAACAGACAGTCTTCATGGTGGGGGTTGGGTGGGTGGGGGGGTACCAGTGTACCAATTATAGGGGGAACTGATGTCAGGTGGGCTCATAAGTTACCAGGGAAACCAGCAGAGGAGGACATCTCTCACTGTCCCTTTGGTTAACAACCATCAAGGGGGCAGATATTTCCCTTTAATAACCCAGCATGCTGGAGCCGTTCTGTTCTAAGAATCAGAAAAATTTCTGGTTGAAGCAGGGGCAAGCACTTAAGCAGATACTGATAAGCTCTATGATTAAGAGGAAAGGTCAGTCCTGTGAGTAGGGTGAGGTGAAGCAGGGACTGTTCGATCAGGGGATGTACAGAGAGCAAGAGCACAGCCATATTGTGTGGCCTGATCATACATACAGGTTCACTGAAGTAGTATCCAAGATAAACAGCTAACAAGTATTGGGCAGAACTTCAGTCACAAAAGGTTTTGCAGGGCCTATGTTCCTTCCACCTGTTTAGGCTGCTTTAGAGTAGGTTCTTTATTAATTCAGATTATCAGAATGACCTTCCTTTGGTGCTCTATTTGTTTTTGCTATTTTCAGCATTTTATTCCCATTCATGTATTTCTCTTGCTTATCTCCAGTACATCTGGAAGTTCTTCATTTCATTTGCTCTAATATTTTGTCATTTGAGGGATTATTGAATGTCAGAGTTTATGTCATGGCTCTTCACTCAAGGATCTGCCCTTAAGCAGTAAACTGTATGGCACTTACATCTTGCTTTTGGCATATAGGGGAAAAAAAATCACAATAGTTATTGGCTGTCATTTATTAAGTGTGTACTATCTTTGGATACTGTGCAGTATCTAATTTATTTTTCCAGTCTAATGAGGTAAGTGGTAGTGGTATCTTTGGTCTACAGCTAAAGAGACAGAGGATTGGGATTGTAACATTATATAGTAACATATTGGCTGCTTTATTAGTTTGCTAAAGCTGTCATAACAAGGTACCTCAGTCTGGGTGGCTGAAAAAACAGAAATTTGTTTTCTTACTGTATGGAGTCTAGAAGTCTGAGATCAAGGTGCCAGCAGGGCTGTTTCCTTCTGAGGGCTGTGAGGGAAGGATGGGTTCTAGGCCTCTCTCCTTAGCTTGTAGACAGCCATCTTTCCCCCTCTAGCTTCACATGTGTTCCCTCTGTACTTGTCTATGTCCAAATTTCCTCTTCTTAAAAGGACACTAGACATATTGGAGTAGGACCTACCCACTTTCCAAGGCCCTCATTTTAATTTAATTACCTCTTTAAAGACTCTATCCCTAAATATGGTTACATTCTGAGGGTTCAGCGAGGTGGCAGGGAGGCGGATAAAATTCTCCCCAAAATAGCTGCCTTCCTTTAAATAGAACAGCCAATAGAAAGGAGAGGTGTAGGGCTTCCTCGGTGGCGCAGTGGTTGGGAGTCCGCCTGCCGATGCAGGGAACACGGGTTCGTGCCCCGGTCCGGGAAGATCCCACATGCCGCGGAGCGGCTGGGCCCGTGAGCCATAGCCGCTGAGCCTGTGCGTCCGGAGCCCGTGCTCCGCAACGGGAGAGGCCACAACAGTGAGAGGACCGCGTACCGAAAAAAAAGAGAAATCAGGGGTGTATGACTACCATCCCCGGACTTAGCGTAGTTTTGGCTCTTTGGAATGAGGAGGACAAAAGAAACTAAGAATAAGGATAGGTTAATGTTTAAATGTCAACTTTAAAAACTACATTGTATCTATTGCAAATAATTAAACAGCATTCAGGTCTCATCCACAGTGATACTTTAGCCTTTCACTTGGGCAAACCTGGATTGCTGACCCTTTGGGAGAATGAGTATAAAGGGTCTTCCCAGGGGGGCTGCTGCTTCAGGGAGAGGCCTCTTCTTGTCTATTTCATTACTGCTTTCAAGGCAGAAATAATGGTCAGATAAGAGATATAACAACAACTACATGTTTCACGTGGCGCAATTTCAGTGGGCAGGTTTCTCTCTGCTCCTTGGTGGCACATATTTCCAACAATTGAAATACAGGGTGTCTGCAAGCATTGTGTGAGTATAAGTTGCAATTTTCAAACACTGTCTTCTGGAAAAGTTACAGACGGAGTTTAGTTTGTCTTAATTTCAGTACTATAATCAACAGGCAGACTTTGCTATACATGCTTGTTTCCCACAGGAAAGGCAAAAGTTGTTAATTGTACGATGATGATAGGGTAGAGCTATAGGACCCTCCAAAGAGAATTTGACCAGTATTCTCCAAGAAAAAAAAAAAAAAAAAATTGCCCCCCCTTTTTTTTTTTCCTGTTCTTGGGAACAAGAGGGAGAAACTTTTTTTTTTTTTCCCAAATAAAGAATGGCGGGGCTTCCCTGGTGGCGCAGTGGTTGAGAATCCGCCTGCCGATGCAGGAGACACGGGTTCGTGCCCTGGTCCGGGAAGATCCCACATGCCGCGGAGCAACTAAGCCCGTGAGCCATGGCCGCTAGGCCTGCGCGTCCAGAGCCTGTGCTCCGCAACGGGAGAGGCCCGCATACCGCAAAAAAAAAAAAAAAAAAAAAAAAAAAAAAAAAGAATGGCATCTTTTTCACTATTAAAACAAATATGAATGGGTCATCTCTATTTGTTTTGAAAGAATTTAGTTTGACGATAACAAAAGACTACAAAATCTATCATTTGTACACTGATGGCCACTATAATGAGGTTTATAAACTGATTCTGTCATTGATCCTCTAGCTATTTAGACAAAATACTCCCCTTCTCTGTGCATCAGTCTGTTCATCTAGAAAATAGGTATGGAATGAGAGTGTCCTTAAAGTTCTAAGGCAGGCTATCATCTTCCTACATAGGATGGACTGAGGTCCAGGACACTGGAGCAGCAGGGCACGGTGCAGATGAATGGTATATATTCTTCTATATTTCTTAACTCCACCAAATTACAACTGAAAAATTATTGAAAGTCATAGTTTGTGGTTTGTAGAGGTCTATGTTCCATGGTGTGGCCACTGTGAAAATTTAACACTAGGCTTGAAGTAAACAACAACTACAGTCTGATGTAGCCTAAGGAGATAAGCATCCCACCTTAAGAAGTCAGGATGTTGTTCAGGGATTTCCCTCCACCGAGATTTTGGATCCAACAAAAATGTATCCGAGGACTGTCAGGATGCTAGAAGCGGAGAATCCATAGTAGATGTCATTCTGCGTACTCTGATAAGGTTAATTGTTCTGATGACTTCAGAAGCATCCCTCTCAAGCACAAAGTGATGGATGTAGTTCTGGAAAACAAGGCATAAGTGAAAGTTCAAGGAAAAAAAAGATGTGACTGAAGAGATGGTAGCTTTGATAAAAATGTCCTTGACAGTGAGGTGTAGGTGTTTGAATGTTAAGCTCTTTGGTGTGGACACTGCAAAAAAATGGAGCCAGAATGAAATGCCTAAACTTCAAGAGATTTGACTCAAATATAACCTATACTTTTTAAGGTATATCCTAGTACCATTTACTGATAAGGTATTGCAGTTAATCTTTGTGTGTTTAAATTTTGGGCTTCACAGACACTTCACAAAAGTTATTGATGTCTTCAAATTTATAAACCTGATTTCTTGAACCAACAATACAGTGTTTAGTCTCTTCCTCTGGTCCTGTGACTAGTATTTATTTACATTCAATTTACCATCTCACTTCTTTGATCATGAACAACTAACCCACTATGGCAACTGATGTGCTAACTTGAGCACTGTTAGCAAGAACTTGAGTTATCACTGGACCACAGGGTATGCCTGCAGTGACCCATATCAATTTTACACAACTGCATTTTAAAGATTTTAAGGATTGGAAGTCCTAGAGTAATTTATGGGTTGACATTTAAAAAAACATTTTAGGGGCTTTCCTGGTGGTGCAGTGGTTGAGAGTAGGCCTGCCGAGGCAGGGCACAGGGGTTCGTGCCCCGGTCTGGGAAGATCCCACATGCCGTGGAGCGTCTAGGCCTGTGAGCCATGGCCGCTGAGCCTGCGCGTCCGGAGCCTGTGCTCCGCAATGGGAGAGGCCACAACAGTGAGAGGCCCGCGTACCTCAAAAAAACCCAAACAAACACATTTTAACAAATACTATACCTTGATCCTATGTCCAGTAATAGTAGACTAGGCAACTCAGATAAACACTGATGCTTAGAACAACTAGAAAACATCTGATTGAAGGGTCAGGCAGCTAGCAAGAAAATGAATTACAAAGCTAAGAATCAGAAAAAGAGGAAAGCCCAGGGTACTAGGCCTCTAGAAAATAAGAAAGGAAGAAAATCTCCATATACTATTGTGGAATGATCTTCAGGATATATATTTTAAAGGAAAAAAAACAAAAACAAAAAAAACCCAAGGTAGAGAAAATTATGTGTAAGATGTTACTGTTTATCTAGTAGTGGGGTACTGGGACTTCCCTGGTGTTCTAGTGGTAAAGAATCCGCCTTCTAATGCAGAGGAAGCTGGTTCCATCCCTGGTCAAGGAACTAAAGATCCCACATGCCAAAGGGCAACTAAGCTGGCACGCCACAACTACTGAGCTTGCACGCTTCAACTAGAGAGCCCGCGTGCTGCAAACTACAGAGCCCACGCGCTCTGGAACCCACGCCACAACTACAGAGCCCACGCGCTCTGGAGGCTGTGCGCCACAAGTAGAGAGAGAAAACCTGCATGCTGCAACTAGAGGGAAGCCTGCGCGCCGCAACGAAAGATCCCGCATGCTGCAACTAAAACCCGAGGCGGCCAAATAAATATAAAATAAATATTAAAAAATATAATGGAGGGGAACTAAGAATACACAAATGTATGCTTTTAATTAACAAATAATGGGAAGTTAAATCACAACATTAAAAATTGTTACTTATAAGATGAGAGAGGCTATAGGCTAAAGGAGAAAGACCTCTTTGAACACACCTTGATTTGACCTTGGAACTACGTAAAAATATTTTATGTACGGATAAGGTTAAATTTTTAAAAGCCAAATCCCTAAATATAACAGCAAAATGAAACAAATGGATCTGTGTATTCAGATGGTAGCATAAGTACACAGGAAATTATTTCCAAATAATTTGAAAAACAGTAAATCAAACAGTCCCAGTGTAACATAATTATTAAGGCAGCAGTTCTCAAAGTTTTCAACCCATGCACGTTTTAAAAGTATTGAGGATCCAAAGAATTTGTGTTTCTGTAGGTTACTACTATTGATATTTACCTTATTAGAAGTTAAAACTGAAAGAATATTTGTTTTATTAATTCATTTAAAAATTACAATAAACCCTTTTCAACATACATATTTTATGAAGATAGCTATATTTTTCAAAATTAAAAAATTAGTAAGAAGATTAGCACTGCTCTGTATTTTGCAAGTATCTTTTAAATAAGTTTCAGGATAATTGTGAAAATAATTTTAGCTTCACAGACCCATTAAAAGGATCTCAGGGACCCCCAGGGATCCCCAGACCACATTTTGAGAATCACTGCCTTTAGGACAAAGAGAAAGCTAACATTTTATTTATTTATTTAGTAACCACATTGTTGATGGTAGTGTTGGGGATGGCTCTGGCAGAAGCTGGTACACAGGACAATTTGAGAATGCCTTGGAAATTAGTGTTTGGATTGATTTCCAACAATGGCAATCATTAAAATGCAATTTGCTCTCCTGAAATTTTATTGAACAAATCATCAGCGAGTTTCTTAGGGAGCTCTTTTTTGAGACTTGATACTATAGCATTGCAGGAGGTAGAGTTTCCCCTAATATAAGTACAACAGAACCTTAAGGCTGCAAAGCCAGGCACTTTCTGGAGAAGAAGATGCTCATCTCAGTGACATAGGGCACAAAGACTTGGGAAAAGATGAATAGTGAGACACACCAGGTAAACTTCTTATTCAGCTCATCGTAGTATTTGTTCCAATTGCTTATTATCATGGATTCATGGCTTTTTCTATGCTGAATCTATTCCAGTAAGCAACTACAACTGTTCTGTTTGTTTAGTTTTAATTCTCAAGTTAGCACTACTTACACCGTGGGGATTCTTTCAGGCTTTCTTGCCACTCTCATCTTAACTCTCTTTATTGTTACTCCAAACATGGGAGATCATCCTTGCTTTCAGTCAGCATGGTGTTCTAGACCCATCAGAATTTCCCTTGTCTCAAAACTTGCAATCAGTTCCTCTTCACGGAATTTAGTTTCTTGAATAGAGGTGGAAATCTCCATACCAGGGTTTATGTTAGACTGTTTTGCATGATGCACCTGGCTGCACCAGATGACTTTGAGAACACTATGATGACAGAATAAAAACCCTGTTTTTAAAGGCTAAGTGCCTGTTACTCTTTTCACAGAAAGTCCTTTATCTTGTCCCCAAATAATTTTTTTTTTCAATCAAACTCACTTCTTGAGCTGATAGCTTCACTCTTCTCTGCCATATAAAACATCACCTCACCAAGGTTAATTTACTAGATTTTGGGCTGCCTATCTAAACAATGTGTTTAAAAAACAGTATTATTAAAAATTCTATAAAGCATACAATGGACTTTTATCCAGGTATATATTTCTAAGATACACATAATACATTAGTAATTTTAATATTTCACTTTGAGCTTTTGGAAGAATTAATATAGTCCACAGTTCATAAACATGAGGATACTCTTACTATGTTTTCTTTTTGCAATGCATTGTTCCAAATGATTCTCCCAGTCATTATCATCTGTACACCAGTTATTTTAAAAGAAAATGCAATTTTAATTTTTCCAACACTTTCCACTTTCTGATTATTCTATTAATTCCATTGAATATAATAAAAATATAATAGAAATTAAACTTAATATATATGTATGCATGTATACAGTGTATCCTGGCTAATGGAATGGTATAGCTAAAAATCTCAAAGGTTTGGCTCTATACTCTCCATCTCACTGCCGTTCTGTATCAAGAGCCTAAAATAATCAGACACTAGACAGTCAATGCTTTTATATTTTTTGTCACCCTCTTGGAGTAAGAATGTTGGAAAAATTAAAATATAACATATTTTAGTAATGTGTGTATAAATAAAACATATTTTATGTGTATGTTATATGTATATGCATAAATATATGTACATATACATACATGCACACACTCATATTAAGGTAAAATTATTTTAATTGCAGGCAGCATTGAATTTCAATTTCTTAAGATTTTTGGTCAAATACAGCTATTTGGCCAAATACAAATACATTAAAACATACAGAGTTATCTTAATATTTCACTAGTTTATTTTCAAGATATCAGTTTAAAATGTTGGGGAAGAAAGAGTAAATTAAAACGAAGCTACAATCAAATTAATACAATCAAATTAATATCAATAATTATTTTTTAAGGGCTTCCCTGGTGGCACAGTGATTATCTGCCTGCCAATGCAGGGCACAGGGGGTCTAGCCCTGGTCCGGGAAGATCCCACACGCCGCGGAGCGACTAATTCCACGCACCACACTACTGAGCTTGCGCTCGAGAGCCTGTGAGCCACAACTACTGATCCCGCATGCCACAACTACTGAAGCCCGCGCTCCTAGAGCCCATGCTCCGTAGCAGGAGAGGCCCCTGCAGTGATAGGCCGGCGCACCGAAGCAAGGAGTGGCCCCCTCTGGCCGCAACTACAGAAAGACCTCGCGCAGCAACAAAGACCCAACACAGTCAAAAATAAATAAATACAATGAGCATCTGAGGTAGTATTTGTTGGTCTCATTCCACACATGAGGAAAATAAGGCAAAAAATAAAATTAAATTAACTTAGCAATGTTATGCACATAAAATATTTCTTAAAAAATTATTTTTTAAAAGTCCAGTGTTACATTTATACAATGTCACGTCCCAAATTTGAGTGGGATATTTTTATACAGTTCATATTCTCAAAACACTGTTCCACAAGAACCAACTAGTAAAAGACACTGATATATTTGAGCTATATTTTAGGTGCAACTCCAGAGTCACATCACATATACATATTCCTAGTATTAAATGAGGTGTAACTTTATAGTTTTCTTTTTTTTTCCCTTGGACATGTGCAAGGACTTTAGAAAGTTGTCATCATTGAACATTTATCATTTTATTCATGAATGGGCCATGCCTACACTCTCAATTTTATATCCTGTATTATTTTCACAATTAAAGCAGACACGATATAAAAAGTCATTTTTTTAAAGAATTAAAACATATTAAAAAAAACCCTTAATTTATTAATGGATATTTTTCTTCATTCTAAGCACATGAGGAAATCCTCTGGGAAATGCTTTGTCTCTGTTTTATTATAACCTACATTAAAATTATTCTTTTATATAAAACTCATAAATTTAAAATTATAAATCACCTAGAAAAAAATAATATAATACACTTTGAAAAGATGTAGGTCATACTTATTAATTCTGAGTGTAAGCCCTTAAGCAAAGATTCAGTTTCCCCATCGCAGGACTTTAGTCCTTAAGAGACTTTTCATGACTAGTCACTCATTTGTCTTGGCATACTGCAAATTAAACATATTAGATCACCTATGTATTTTCATATGCAATATGAACAAACGGTAATTTTTGCATCAAGTGGTCACTTTGTAGAATAACATACTTTTTTGGGAAGCATTTCCATGCTGATTCCCTGTAAAGACTAAAATAGTTTTAAATATGCCATTCATTCCTAAGGGCCTAAAATGAAGAGATGGATTTTAGTTTCCCGAACTGAGGATAGGGGAACAGCCCTTCTCTATTTTTAAAAAATTTATTCCGATTAATAGAGAAACAGTAAATGCAAGTGACATCCAGAAAGAAAGAAAATATGGAGGATCCTCACAGTAAAGGCAGGAGTAGGACCTAATCCCTCCCATACAGAGGAATTTCACTCAGAGAAATTAGGGAGTGGAGAAAATGGCAGTTATTCCAACAAAGCCGCGTGGCCCAGAAATCTCCCAATTAGGATAGACTCACGAGGGACACCGTTGGTAAACTTCAAACTGCGCGCGCAGCGTCTGGATTGGCTATCGTTAAACGTGGCACCTGGTTGATGTGTGCGATCATCTGAATTGGATTCTCACTTACATTTGTTTTTCCTCTGCTTTTCTAACTTAATATTTGACAAACCCAGGGAAAGGGGAGGAGAGCCAGTACCCCTCCCCAAAGAAAACATAAGTGAATATAACGATTTGTACCTTTCTTACTGTGTGCCAAGCGATTCATTAGTCAGGTTAAAATTAGGATGGAGCGCTCAAGCCTTTGTTAGCAAAATCTTTTGCCGGTTCAAACTTAAAGGCGAGCGGATTTTCCTTTGGGACAAAGTGCGTTTTGCCTTCTTCACTACGTTTGTCTGATAATGAACCTCACCCTTCTCGACATAAAAACATAAAAATGTCTCGAGTATTGCTGCAGTGCCACCTACATTGTAGTGGAAGTAATTTCTAACAAGATGAAAATGAGGAAACGCGAACAGAAGTAAGACCAAATGAAGACAGAAAAGATGACCATCTGCAAACCAAAGAGAGAAGCCTCAGAATAAACCACCCCTGCTGACAGCAAATCTTGGCCCTCTAGCTGCCAGAACTGCGAGAAAATAAATCTCTGTTATTTAAAGACACACACAAACACACAAAAAGAACCGCGGAACTTATTACTTTGCATCAAATAAGAAACACCTGCTGTGTAAAGTGAGTGCCACTTCTCTTCAGATGATTGAGTGGCTCTGAAAAGAGCCTTTGGGGTGTGGGCCTAGCCTTACCGCTCGCTCCGCTGCGGCCTGGCTCATTTGGAGCTGGTGTACTTGGTGACGGCCTTAGTGCCCTCGGACACGGCGTGCTTGGCCAGCTCGCCGGGCAGCAGCAGGCGTACGGCCGTCTGGATCTCCCTCGACGTGATGGTCGAGCGCTTGTTGTAATGCGCCAGGCGCGACGCCTCGCCCGCGATGCGCTCGAAGATGTCGTTAACGAACGAATTCATGATGCCCATGGCCTTGGACGAGATGCCGGTGTCCGGGTGGACCTGCTTCAGCACCTTGTACACGTACACGGAGTAGCTCTCCTTGCGGCTGCGCTTTCGCTTCTTGCCGTCCTTCTTCTGAGCCTTAGTCACCGCCTTCTTGGAGCCCTTCTTCGGGGCCGGAGCAGACTTGGAGGGTTCAGGCATGGTGCGGAGTTAACTGCCAAACGGTTCAAAAATAACAGGAAGAATGAAAACGAGGCTGAGTCCTCTTCCTTCACAGCTTCTTAAACAAAGGAGGCAGTGAGTAAAATCGAACGTCTGATTGGTGCTGAATCCTGGAAACGTCACGTAACAGTTTTCTCCAATCAAAATAAGTGTATTTCAAACTCCGATTTCATTGGGTTAAGTAAAACTAGTTTTAGCCAATGGTACACCTTCATTTTCGCGCCCAGTGAAAACTATAATTAGGGTAGCTCTCGTTGTATGTATTCAGACCTAACTCATATTTGTAGGTTTTTACTTTCAGTATGTCTGGACGTGGCAAGCAAGGAGGCAAAGCTCGCGCCAAGGCCAAGACTCGCTCCTCGCGGGCTGGGCTCCAGTTCCCCGTGGGCCGAGTGCACCGCCTGCTTCGCAAGGGCAACTACTCCGAGAGGGTCGGGGCCGGCGCGCCGGTGTACCTGGCGGCGGTGCTGGAGTACCTGACTGCCGAGATCCTGGAGCTGGCGGGCAACGCGGCTCGCGACAACAAGAAGACGCGCATCATCCCGCGCCACCTGCAGCTGGCCATCCGCAACGACGAGGAGCTCAACAAGCTGCTGGGTAAAGTCACTATTGCTCAGGGCGGCGTTCTGCCCAATATCCAGGCGGTGCTGCTGCCCAAGAAGACTGAGAGTCACCACAAGGCCAAAGGCAAGTAGAAGTCCGTCGTTCTTTGCAACATCAAATCTTTCCAAACCAAAAGGCTCTTTTCAGAGCCACCCACCTTATCAACAGAAGGAGCTGTGCTTTCAAAGTCACGTTGTTTTGGAAAGCAAGATGCTGTTGAATACTAGTCCTATAACAAAGTTTGGCTAAGTCATTTACATGTAGGTTATTTTCCCCAGAGTACCTTAAATGCTTTCCAAAAAGCAAAGCATTTGCTTACATAATTTAGGTTAAACATATGAGCAAAGTTAACATCTCTGATTCCTCTACAGGGTCAAATGTCCATCTGAGATGAAAAACTTAGCACCATACGAATTTGGCCTACCTTCCCTTCTAATTCAATTCAGTCTTACTGCGCACCACACACCCTCCTAAATGGGAATAGAGTAGTAATCCAGACAGGTAAATTACTTGTTTAAAAGTAACTTCAGGCAGAGAATACATTTCATAATGGACTGTTTACATCAATGATGGTGAAGTAAAGGCGGTATGGAACTGCATTACGAAGAGGGTTTGCCTTAACAAATAGGAAAGGTCGACATTGTAAATCACTTATCAGGTTCTTATAGTCCTAGTGCTGTCAATGATTTTCTTAAAAATTATTTAATTTAATTTTATTTATTTTTGGCTGTGTTGGGTCTTTGTTGCTGCACGTGGGCTTTCCCTAGTTGCGGTGAGCGGGGGCTACTCCTCGTTGCGGTGCTGGGCTTCCCTCTGCAGTGGCCTCTCCTGTTGCAGAGCACAGGCTCTAGGTGTATGGGCTTCAGTAGTTGTGGGTCACAGGCTCCAGAGCACAGGCTCAGTAGTTGTGGAGCAAGGGCCCAGTTGCTCCGTGGCATGTGGGATCCTCCCTGACCAGGGCTCGAACCCGGTCCCCTGCACTGGCAGGCAGACTCCCACCCACTGCGCCACCAGGGAAGCCCTGTCAATGATTTTTGCTTCCCCTTTCCCCCACCATCATCGCTCTCACCTTTTCTCAGATCACCAAGTCACCCTAGCTAGAGAGGGCCTTCAATTCCTCTTCACATCAGCTCATGTGTAGTTTTCCTTATGAATACATTTTAATGAAAATGAATTTCTATGGCATTCCTAGTCCATTGGAATAGGTTTTCTGAGTCTCCTGAAATATTTGTTTTATACACACGCACACACACACACACACACACACACACACACACACACACACACACACACACACAGGTCCCCTGCAGTGGAAGCGCCTAGTTCTAACCACTGGACCGCCAGGGAATTCCCAGTATATCCTATATTTAAATCTGAACCACAATCCCATGTAAATAATATTCCTTGGAATAAAAGTGACCTCAGCAATCACAAACAGGACATAAATGTTACCTTTTTTCCCTTTTCTTTTTGGCTTCATTATTTGATGTTGGAAGATCCGAATCCTGATTTCAGTGAATCTAATTATTCAATTTTTCCCTCTTAAAAATTCATCTGTGGGACTTCCCAGGTGGTCCAGTGGTAAAGAATCCGCCTTCCAATTCAGGGGACACGGGTTCGATCCCTGGTCAGGGAACTAAGATCCCACATGCCACATGCTGCTGGACAACTAAGCCCGCACGCCGCAACTAGAGAGAGAAAAACGGCACGCCACAACTAGAGAGAAGCCCGCGCGCTGCAACGAAAGATCCCGAGCACCGCAACTAAGACCCGACGCAGCCAAAAAATAAAAATAAATAAATAAATAATATAAAATTTAAAAAGAAAGTCATCTGCATTACTTGAGTTTGTATATTTTAAACAACTATATCTCAGAAGTAGAACTGTCAAGTAGAGTAAATGATACAGCTCCAAGGAAGGCCTATGAGTTCGTTCAATTTTTAATAATAAAATATACTGTTGTTATTGTTATTGATATTGATCATGCAATTACTAACACTTGCTTCATTGCATCATTCTATTCCCCATGGCAAGAACCACCACATTGTTAAAATAATGCCTTTACAATTATTGATGTGGTTTTGATTGATAAAATCAATGAACCTATAATCAAATAGTTGATAAATGCATATAAATTTTTGTTTTAAATAAAATATTCAAGTTTGATATGTCATTGCTTATAATTCCATGTGTTAACTGAGTTTTTTAAATTAATGGACTATTAACCCAATTTCATTGGATAAAGCACTTACTGTTCTTTACTATCTACATAATCAGAAAAAAAGTAAAACTTGTATTTAAAAATGGAGATAACAAAACCTTCCAAAAATCTTGCCAAAATAATTTAGATATTTCTAATTTCAATTAGATCCTGAAGAACTTTTTAGGACTCCATAGTTTATACTGTAAAGTTGTTTTCATAAGAGGTACAGTTCAATTTTAGTAGCACAAGATTTATGGAAGTATTATTTAAACTTTATTCCTGGAGTTGGTCTTCCCATTAATTTCCCTTTCTGCAGACTCTGGACTACTATGAAAGAACCTAACAGTATCTTCCATATTAGATTTGTTGTATAATTTTGGGGAGCAAGGATTTTCCTTTACCCTTCTAAGGTTCTTTTAGCTGGTCTAATCATCAAATTGACATGAGATAGATTAACAGGAGAAAATCGAATTTAATTTCATACATACGGAAACCCCACATACATGAGAAGTTCAAAAACAGAAAGGTAAAATTAGGTATATATGCCATCCTGAGCTAAGGAATGGCTTAGTGGCTTCCAAGCACAAGAGGATAATTCACATGCACAATAAGAGGGAAATCAGATATTGGGTCATTAGTTTGCCCTGCCATGCAGTTGGCTCACTCAGATAAAATTTTTCTCCGGTAATAATTCTCATAGTGGGAAAGAACCCCAGTTCAAATCCTTCTAAGTAGTTAAGGGAGGGGCAGAAGTTTATCTTGAGATTGCAGGATCTCAATTGCCTTTACCTCACAATAATCAATGTGCAAATGTGGCACATTTTGGGGAGCTCATTCTGAACACTTTTGGTATCTTATTGATCCAGATTCCCTTAGAGTGGAGACTGGGTTTTATTCATATTTGCATATCCCCAGACCCTATTTCACTGACAAGCCCATAAAATATAGTCAAAAAATTCTGTTAATTTTATAATAATAAAAATCCTTATAAAGTAAATAAGTGATATAAATAAAGGCAAAAAAGAAGTTGAAAGTTAAACAAGGATGAGATCACATGGAGGAAAATGTAGGGATTTTCAAATGAATAACTTCAAAGTAGCTAAACTGGAGGAAGGAGCCTAAAGATCAGAGGGGTCCAACGAGCAAAGACCAGCTGTAAAGAGTTACACTGCCTTTTCACTTCATGATATTAATTTATCTGGAAAAAAATTGATCTGCATGACCTTATTAATTTGGTGTACCTCCTACTTCCTTCTCCAGTCTAGCAACAGTCTCACATTTAAATAAATGCTACTGATGTTAATGAATATTAATTACCTGGTGGAATAATGAAGACACTGAGTGATTTTTGGGGACCAGTAACTTGGAAGAAGGCAGGAACTCTGGACAAGGGGCAGACGCTAAGTACAGAGAATTAGGGAGCCTTCAACAATACGAATCTCTGAGGCTCCCAAACAATGGCTTTCCCCTAAGGTTGTTTTTTGTGGTTTTTATAAATTTCTCCTCTTCCAGACCTTTATCTATGCTTACTATTTCAATCGTTTATATGAAAACATTAGTTTCACTGGTTCTGTGGCTGACACCCTCCTGTAATTAAAAGAAAAAAGAAAAACAGACGAACAAGAGAAAAACAAAGTTTAATACTGTGTACGGCTCATGTATACATGGAATAAACAGAGGGGAACTGAGTAAAACTCCCAGAAGTGGTCCGTACCGCCACTTTAAATATCATCTTCAGCTAAAGACAAAAGACGTGGGTGTGTGTGTGGGGGGGCTGTTGTTGGAGGTGACCCGGAAGAGCACAGTAAACAAAGGAAGGCCAATTAAATCCTGCAGCTTCTCCACTGGTTTCTTGTGAGTTATCTTTCTCTTTCTGGCGCATTGAGTGAGACACCCTTACAAATGCAGATTTCTCATATAAATGTAAATTTCTCTTAAAAAGGGGTAAATTCTATTCTGTTTTTAGAGCTTCTCCTGTACCTGCTTTTTCTCAGAAACAATCAGCTCAAAATAATCCTTATTCTAAAGGATATTTGGGAATGTCGTATTCTGCTACCCTTCATTAGAAATGTCAGTATAGTATATACCCATGTATAGTGAAGAAGTAAATTTTTCTTAAATGGAAAAAAAATGATTTTTTTTAAAAAAAAACTGGCTGCTAGGGAGTTGGTTAAAACTGTGTTAAAGAGTATTCATAAGAATAACAAGCAGACATAAAAAATGTATTTTCTCTTTAAATAAGGGAAATTGGTTAAAATGTAATCAAAAAGGTTCCAAAATGCCATTTGCAGCATTGCACACATTTTCTTTGAAAGAATATGTGCTTTTATCTGTTCATCAAAATACTGATACGAAAGTAGCTACCAGCAATGATCTATGTGTGGTGAGATAACGAGTTTTGCCCTTTTCCATAATGTTTATGTTTTGCGTTCGCATCCAAAAGCAATTGTTAAAGTCTTAAACACGGTAACAAAATAGTTACCACCGCATGAAACACAGTACAAAGGAACAAAAAAGGCTTTTTTTTTTTTTTTTTTGGTCACATTCCCCTTCCCCCCTCCCGGGGCGGGTCTTCCCGCTTTCTTCAGGTTCTCAGTTCGGTCCGCCAACGGACGTATAAAGGCCTGCATCTGGGAGGCCTGGAAGTTAACCTTTGTTAAGCCTCCAGGTTTTCGGCATGTCTGGTCGAGGCAAAGGCGGTAAGGGCCTTGGAAAAGGGGGCGCCAAGCGTCATCGCAAAGTTCTGCGCGATAACATCCAGGGCATCACGAAGCCCGCTATTCGCCGTCTGGCCCGGCGTGGCGGTGTGAAGCGCATTTCTGGTCTCATCTACGAGGAGACCCGCGGGGTACTGAAGGTGTTTCTGGAAAACGTAATCCGGGACGCCGTCACCTACACCGAGCACGCCAAGCGTAAGACTGTTACTGCCATGGACGTGGTCTACGCGCTCAAGCGCCAGGGACGCACCCTTTACGGCTTCGGCGGCTGAGTGTTCGCGCTCTTTGTTCATCAAAAGGCCCTTTTCAGGGCCCCCATCTTTTCATCTGAGGAGCCGTGATGCTGGTTTGTTTTGAGCTTGCTTTTTCACGCCTTACATTCTCTATAATCTTGGCTGGCTCTTCGCTTTGCTCGTTACACTTAACTGTTTAGGAGCACAACTTCCACGCTTCACTGTGAAAGTTACTTTGCTCGAGCACAGAAAGCTTATGGTCAAGCTGTAAGCAAACGGGCCACCCAAATACATATGACTTGAGAGTTTTACCAGAGTTGCATTTCTCTTTGTAGATGGAGTGCAAGCGAATGTTTAGAAAGAGATGGAAAAGAAGTGCACCTGGCTCCTCACTAATTCGTAGCATATTTATATACATAAGGCCTTAGGATTCTATCACAATAACCTATTCTAGCTCCATGTGTTCTCTGCTGAAGAAACAAACCCGTGGCTGTTAAATAGGCTTTAACACTCCAGTATGGAAAGCTGATAAAGGACAGGCTCACTGTAATATCTCCCAGAATAGTTGGTGAGGGTGGGATGTGATTAAAAGGCATTCCAACTAAATTATAAAAAAAACAAGGTCGCATTACAGAAATGTTCTCTACGGTGAAAAAATACAGGGCAGTCCTCTAAGCTAGAACTAATTAAAAAAAGATCCTTGGTAGGGTTTTTCCTAACATTAGGAAATCCAGACCTAACCTCAAAGGAGGCCTTAGTATCTTCCCACAGGTCTTAGAATCTATAGGAAAAAACCCAAAGCCAAAGGTGAAAGCTTGACTAATGCAGAGACACAGACTAAAGGACAATTGCCCACATGTACAAAAAATGAGAAAACAATGACCAGATTTACATATATTATAGCTGAAGTTAAAAATTCCCTTGCCTCACCAGTAGTTAATCTTCATAATGTCAAGTGCTAAATACTCATCTAGCCAGTCTCCCAAATCAGGTATGTTTCCTCTTTGAAATACAATCAAGGAAGATAACAATCTCTGTTCCAAAAGAGACAGGCCTAACTTCCCTTACCACAAGATTCCAAATTGCTAAACCTACATAATGTTTGAATGAGTTGTACCCATTTAGCTGTATAAAAGATTTCTCTCTTTGCTTTGCAATCCCTTTAGCAAATTGCCTGTGACGTGCTTCACATTCTTGTTTAATGCTTATGCAATAGTAAAACTTTCTGTTCCTACTCCCTTTTTGGAGAGCTTTTCTGAATTGGGAGATTTTGCTTTTAATTATATTTCTCCAACATTTTCTGAGGGTCTATTAACTATTTGTGGCTTTCCATTGATTTCTCGAATAATTTTGACAAAAGTCTCTCAGTTCCTTAAAAAAGAAAAAACAAACAAACAAACAAAATCCCTAAGTATTCTGTGCTTAGTTTAAATGCTATCTTATACCCAATATTTTAGTATTTGGCTGTAGAAATCTCTTATTACATTCATAGCCTGATTTCTTTTTGATATTACTTTTTCTAAATCCAGACCTCCAAATTTTGAATAATGAAGCCATTAAGGTATTATCTATTTATATCTAAATTATTTTTGTAGTTGTGACCACTAGGCCACACGTAAGATTTTTTTCTCTCATTTATATTTGTAATGAAGCATATACAGTTGTGAGAATTGTTCTCTATATATTGTGCAATATTTGAAAAAAGAGGGCAAATCAAAAGAGGAAACTATACATCCCTAAGTTAACCAGATAAAATGTTATTGATATAAATGTTTAACGGTTATACTTTTTAAGTTGGTTAGACCATAATTATATGCATATAAAAGACACAAAAAACTGCCAACAGATTTTGTTCCTAGGTATAAATACCTTCTCATTTGGTGACAATAATAGCAAATACTTTATGGCATATATCAAAGGGCACTCGGAGGTATGTCAATGTCCTCACTATTTATAATACATACCTAAATTGGGGATTCTATCCTACTCCATACTGATAATGTTGATTAATATAATACAATGACCAGACATTTTCTCTCTTATCATCAACAGATAGTTGCTGGTTTTCCATACAGTTATCTCTAAAGGCCCCTGCTACAAAACAGATCTGAAACTGAGTTTTCCAGAAGAAACATCAAAAGAACTTTAATAAATAACTGTACCTGATACTGTCAGGCTCTATCTACCACAGGTCTGATTTAAGATTTTGCAAGCCATATTAGAAGCAGGCTGCTTAACCCAAGATCAACAAAGCAATGATTAATCACTTTTTTTTTTTTTTTTTGGCCACGTGGCATGAGGGGATTTTAGTTCCCCTACCAGGGATCGAACCTGTGTCTCCTTCAGTGGAAGTGTGGAGCCCTAACCACTGGACTGCTAGGGAATTCCGAAGAATTAATCACTTTGGACTGAATGAACTGATGTGATTGTGGCTAAAGGTCCTTTACTAAAACCTTTTTATACTTTCAGTTGCTATATTTTTCAAACTGACTCCTCAAATTTTAGAAAAATATTCCATTTAGAGAACTTTTGATAAACAGTAATACTTAACAATGACTTTTGAAAATATAAAATATAGATTGATTGGCCCTGTCTATAAAACAATACAGAAGAGTGATTGGATTTTTTCAAAATCCTTTTTCATAGGAATATGGTTATTAATATAGGCTTAGAACTAACCACTCCTCCTTAAAGAAGTAAGCCTTCATCCCTTTTTCACAACTATGTCATATTAATAAAAAACAGACCAAGTTAAACAAAAGATAAAAATTTAAATACTCTATTATAAAATACCTATCTAAAGGTCTGAGCATATTTAATCAAATTCTTGATCTTGGCTTCCTAAATATTATGAACTATGTATTTCTTATACTATTTGCAGAGATTTAATTCTGCTACAGAGAAACAAATGTGATGGATGAAACTCATAAAATGTATTAAGTACTGTATAGATAAGTAGTTAGAAAGTAGAGCATATGTGTGTTAAGTATAAGGAGAAAAGACCAGGAGATCTGCACGATCCTTGAGGCACTAGTTATACCTGATACACCTGGACATTAAATATGCCTGGGATACATGAGGCACTAAATATTCCTGATACACTAAATATATTTGGGATATGGGGTATACATTCTGGCCCCCATGCATCCTTTGCCCAAGATAACACAAATAAAACCCATGGCTATTTGGCAGGCAAATTGGTGAGCAACAGATGTATCCAGGGGTAATAATCTCTCTTTGACAGGTACTGGGCCAGGGTCTATCTGTGGACCTTCTTGCCCAAACCTGGACTCTGGGCTTCATAACCAAACCATCAGTAAGGAAGGTTGATGCAGCAGAAAGATATCTGAACATTGTCTTAACTTACCTCACATCTTTCCCCTTGTCTCAGGTTATGTGTTTAAATTGATTTTAAAAATCATGCATCCCCAATATTTTGATTTGAGTCTTTTTATGCCATGGGAGAGCTTGCCTGGTAGTGTGTTTGGAGGCTACCAGGGCATCAAGGTACCTTCCCACAGGACAGTGGGGAGTCAGATGTGGAAGTAGGAAAAGTATTAAGGAAACTGAAGCCAGTAACCTAGGGGAGAGAAGACGGTCCTCAAGCCAGGGTGGTAGCATAGTGGTACAGAGAATTGATGTTTCCATAAATATTTTGAGGGCAAAATCAAGAGGATTTCTAGAAGAATTGAATGGACAAGAATGAAGTAATTATCAACTAAATGGGGGAGTGGTTTTTTTTGCGGTACGCGGGCCTCTCACTGCTGTGGCCTCTCCCTTTTTGGAGCACAGGTTCCAGACGCGCAGGCTCAGCGGCCATGGCTCACGGGCCCAGCCGCTCCGCGGCATGTGGGATCTTCCTGGACCGGGGCACGAACCCGTGTGCCCTGCATCGGCAGGCGGACTCTCAACCACTGTGCCACCAGGGAAGCCCCTGGGGGAGTGTTTTAATGAAAGATTAGTAGGGGTGAATACCAAGGATTCTATTTTGGACATGTTAACTTTAAGATGTCAAACATCCATGTGAAGAAAAAAAAATGTAGGGAACTGTGGGGAATTCTCTGGCTGTCCAGTGGTTGACTCGGTGCTTTCACTGCTGAGCCCTGGGTTCAATCCCTAGTGGGGGAATTAAGGTACTGCAAGCCACTCGCCCCCCCCCACCGCCCCCGCCCACCACCCCCCCGCAAAAAAAAAAAAAAAAAAAAAAAGAAAAGAAAAGAGAAAGAGAAAGAAATTGGGTGTATGTCTATCTGGAGTTTAAGAGAGAAGCCTGGGTTGGCAATATAAAATTGGAAGTCATTAACGTACAGATGGTATTGAAAGTCTGAACTTGGTGAGATCTTCAAGCAAGTGAGTACAGAAAAAGTAGTAAAAACTTAGCCCTGTATCCCCCAACATTAAGGGTCTGGGGAGAAGAGATGAGCTAGCAATAGATACAGAGCCGCTGTTAAGAGATAACCAAGTGAAGAAAGTATATCAAAGAGAAATTGTAGAGTCAATTATGTCAATGTTTCCAATAGGTCAAATAAAATGAAGACTAATAATTGGCCATTGGATGTAGAAAAATTATCGTGTACTAGTTTATTTTCTGTCTTTCACTAGTAAAAAGAGACTTTTTTTTCCTTGCTGTATCACCAGTGCCAAGTACAATGCCTGAAGCACAGTAGTCATTCAGTAATATTAATGAATAAATGAATTAATTAACTAACATTCCTGATGCTATCGACTGAGAGCTTTCCTGTATACTCACTAGGTTAGAGCCCTGAACAAGCAGTGAAACTGAGTTAAGTAATACATGCTGATTCTCACGGTATTTAGTCAGGATATTTTTTTCTATTTGTTAAGGTTTTAGTGTAGACTATGTTGTGTTTTTTGTTTTTTGGGTGTTTTTGGTCTGCATTGGGTGGGTCTTTGTTGCTGCGCGTGGGGTTTCTTCAGTTGTGGCAAGCAGGGGAGCGGGGGCTACTCTCTGTTGCAGTATGTGGGCCTCCCATTGAGGTGCCTCCTGTTGCGGAGTATGGGTTCCAGGCGCGTGGGCCTCAGTAGTTGCAGCATGCGGGTTCAGCAGTTGCAGCACGTGGGCCCTAGAGTGTGCGGACTTCAGTAGCTGTGGTGCATGGGCTCAGCGGTTGTGGCTCTCGGGCTCCAGAGTGCAGGCTCAGCAGCTGTGGCACACGGGCTTAGCTGCACTGCAGTATGTGGGATCTTCCCCGATCAGGGATGGAATGCATTTCCCCTGCATTGGCAGGCAGATCCCCAACTACTGTGCCACCAGGGAACTCCAATGGTTTCTTTTTCAAGGGTAGTTTTCCCAGTACAGCTGGAAAGGAAAGCCAAGAAGTTGTCCTTGGTTTCTGATGTCTCGCTTCTATAACCGCTAAACCTAGCAGATGTTTATAGCAAGAACTTTTTATGCAACAAACTTTAATCCATTAACCACAGATAAAATAAACCCATGAATTTTGAACTAAATCCTCTCTTGGGAGGAAGGTAAGAACTTGAACTCCTGGACAGGCCCTCTTATTGCAACAAAGGATGATTGATCTTTTGTCCCTTAATTTGGGTCTGAGCTTTGGGTCTGAGAGTTCCACAGCCTTTGAGAGCATTCTCTTAAAGTTGAAATTGATGAAAAGATGGTATTAAAACACCGAGATTTCCCCTTAGATTTGAAAAGGCCTGTGGAACCAGTAGAAGTGGAAGGTGCTAATGAGTTGTATTTGAGGTGACCCAATCCTACAGATTCTGATTAACTGGTCTAGGGAAAGACCAGTTATTATTTAAACAAACAACTTTTTCAAAGTAATTCTTATGTGCCTTCACATAAGAGACAGATCTTTTGTCCACATGATGTCTTTCTCTTTGGCAGTTAAATTCTATGGCTATTCAGAAAAATGAGATGAGGTTGATAGAAAGTGAGAAAGAGAAAGACAAAAATCACAGCAAACCTATCCAGTTATGCTGTGATCATCCTCAGAAGGCTAAGGAAGGCTCCTCCTCCCTTTTATTTACCACCCAGAATGTGAGTAGAAACGAACAGGTGTGACACTGTAGGACTAATCAAGATAATATCTCCAAATGCAAAAACTGTTTCAAAAAACATATTGACTTTAGGGTGCCGCCAGCCGCGGCGGGTCCTCAAAGTGCAGCAACAATCGACGAGAGGGGGTAGGGAACTGAACGCACCAAGGTATGGGATCAGAAGGGCACAAGCAACTGATGGTTGCAAGGCAAATTTAATAACGAAGCATAGCCATATATATACCCCTAAAGCAGGGACTTCGCATAGTCATTGTAAAGTAGAAACTTTGCATAACCTTTGTTCTGTGGAACTAAGCAGGTTTACCGTCTCTCGGCTTAGTCACCACCTTATCTGCATTATCTGCATCAGCGAATCTATCGCTTGTTCCACAAAGGCACCAAGTTGCCCTCCAGGATTGCATTTCCTAGCTTTAGGGAACAACCAGGGACTCCCATTAACTGAGCAGGTCCCTGAGGCGATCTGGCCAAAGGCCATCTCCTTTTTTACCTTCATACCATAAAGTCCAGGATGCATACCAAGGAGAGTACAGTCGGGCCCTGAGGCTTATGAGGGTCTTAATGGCGCCTTCCTCAGAGGGCAATGCTCGCCACATTAGGGTATTTCCCATGGCCCGGTAACAGACTAGAGAATCTCAGCTGGAATGTGGTTGTGATGCAATTAGGGATGAGGCATAAATGAGTAATAACTGCTTCACTTTGCACTTACTATTTGTCAGGCACTGGTACTTAAGCACTTTTCATTTATCAACTCATTAATCCTCAAAACAATCAATATCATTATCATACAATTGTATAAATGGAGAAACTAAGGCCCAGAAAAGATGTGTAACTTAACCCGTTCTCACCACAAGAGAATGGTGGTATAAATTTAATCCCAAGCCATCTGCTTCTAATGATTATACTTAAACGTTTCACCATCCTGCATCCCTTTGGTAGTAAAGTCACAAAACAGGACATTTACATCTCTTAAAATATTTATTTTTATCTTTTACATCCTAAACAGATTATTTTTTATGTCCAAAATATATGTGGGTCTGCTTAGCGGTGCCAAATCGGACGATTTTTCACAAGTTGAAGACAAGTACACTTTTCATTAACATGCTTACGTTAGTGACCAAAAAAATTAAGAAAAATATGTCTAAATAAAACATTTGTGCTCTCCATACGTGGACCAGGAATTCTGTAATTTTGCTTTATCTGAATCCATTACTATAACTGTCCCTCCCCAGTTCTTGTCACCAGTGACATCGACCATTTCACCAAATACAAAAATTAAGACTTAATGAGCGCCAATTATGAGCCTCACCTTTTAAAAGCAACCAAAAAACCCTTTACTCACCTATGAGTGGACTATAAGTTTAAAATATTTTCCCTATCCTTTATGGTAAATAAGTGATCCAGACCAGCAACAGGCTACGGACTATCCCTCCAGGTACATAGAACATGCCTGTGAGCTTGATTTGACAATAGTTATTACCTTTACAGGGGCAGAGATGTCATAACTAACCTTAAAGACGAATTCTTTTTCTATAAAACACTTTCCCAGTTTGGGATCTGAATACACTTTTTCCAAGTAACACTGCCAGACTCCAGATTGTGTGCGACTTGTTGCCAATGGTACAGTGTATTAACTTACACAAAATTACCCCGCTTTTAATAGGTGGTTAAAGTATAAAAATTACTTTTGTAAAAGAAAAAGTTACGTAGTCGTGAACGTAGGCATCTGCAAGGACTTTCCCCACTGCCTCCTTTAGCAAATTACAGAACTAAATAGACTTCATGCCAATTCAGCGTGAATATATCCTTAGGTATGGAATTGACTGGATAGCGATCCTAACGACCCCTCTTGTGTACCTGGGCGGGATTGGGAACACACGCGTCCCAGAGTAAGCACAAAACAACTTCGGAGACCAAAGTACAATAGTTAAATACTCTTTAAGTCGCTTTAACATCTCCAAGTAATGAAAAATAAAATCACAGCTCCTCACAAGAGAGAAGTAGGAAGCCCTGAAAAGGGCCTTTTGTTAACGAACAGACAAAACTAAACACTCAGCCGCCAAAGCCATAAAGGGTGCGTCCCTGGCGCTTGAGTGCGTAGACCACGTCCATGGCGGTGACGGTCTTGCGCTTGGCGTGCTCGGTGTAAGTGACAGCGTCCCGAATCACGTTCTCCAGGAACACTTTCAGCACCCCGCGGGTCTCCTCGTAGATGAGGCCAGAAATGCGCTTGACGCCACCACGCCGGGCCAAACGCCGAATGGCGGGCTTGGTGATACCCTGAATGTTATCGCGCAGCACCTTGCGATGGCGCTTGGCGCCCCCTTTGCCGAGACCCTTCCCGCCTTTTCCCCGACCTGACATGACGAACACTTATGTAGTTCAACAAAGCCTAGCTTTTAGGGCTCGCGGATGCAAGCCTTTATACGTCCGTTAGCGGACCGAACTGAGAACCGGAAGGCGGGAAATCCCGCCCTAAGCGGGGGAGGGGAATTTGAAAAAAAAGAAAAAGAGGCCTCTGTTCCTTTGTACTGTTTCACGCTGTGGTAACTTATTTTGTTACCATGTTTTAAGGATTTAACAATTGCTTTTGAATGCGAACGCAAAACAGTGTTGTGGAAAAGGGCAAAACTCGTTATCTCACCACACAGAGATCACTGCTGGTAACTAATTTGGTATTTTGTTGAATAGATGAAAGTACATATTCTTTCAAAGAAAATGTATGCAATGCTGCATATGCCCCTTTTAAACCTCTTTACACTGGTATATTTAACTCAATTTCCCTTGAGTTTTAATAACAAGTTATTAATGTCTGCTTATTATTCCTTCCCATGAATTCTCCATGGCACAGTTTTAAACAATTCCCTAGCAATTTCTTAATCAGCCAGATTTTTAAAATAATTATTTTCTCCACCAATGAAATGCCTTTAACATCATACTTGGAGCTATTACTAAAATTATATTCTGTTCTATATACTATGGTTTCCAAAATCTATTTGTTACATTCAGAATTAATTTGGGGACAGATGATTTATTTTTGTCTTTGATCAAGTGGTCAGCAAGCAAGATTATGGATTTATTTGCCAGTGATAAAGTACCCTCTTTAATTTCTGTAATGTACCGGTGACACTAGTCCTTCCTATTGTGTTTCCATTAAAATGTTTTAAACATTGTAACTTGTTTCAAGAAAAAAGAAAAGGCCTTTGGGTTTTTCAGAGGCACCAGGCTTTCCTGCCAACATAGAAAAGGTATAATCATTTCTAAGAGAACTGAAGAGGTGCAGGAAAAAATTTGAAATTTCCAACTCTTTTATCTTACAAGAGAAAGGACTCAGGTTTATTTTTCAAACTGCTCGTTTACGCCATGACTAAAAGCCATCTAATCCCTTTAACAATGCTTATCATTTTATGGTTATGTATGGGAGGTGGTAGAGCAAGGTGGGGTAAATTGAAAGGAGAGGGAACTAGGTGAGAAACTAGAAAATGGAACAATCTACATTATGCTGTTCGGATACATGCATTATTAGTTCTTCATTAAGTATACGAAATCTACTTATAATAGTGAAAGGTAACTAACGAACATGAAAAAATGCATGAGAATCAAGGCGCCCCCCAAAACATACAAACTTATAATCTAAAGCTATACTTATACATTCAAGACAACATGAAACATTCCAAAACAGACCTAACAATGGACAAGCTCTTTTTCAGAAAGTGTACGTGGCTCTGAAAAGAGCTATTGGGTGTGAGAAAGTCTGATCAATCGCTCTGCAATCAGTGACTCCCTTGGAGCTGGTGTACTTAGTGACAGCCTTGGTGCCCTTAGACACGGCGTGCTTGGCCAGCTCGCCGGGCAGCAGCAGGCGAACGGCCGTCTGGATCTCGCTGGAAGTGATGGTCGAGCGCTTGTAATGCGCCAAGCGCGACGCCTCGCCCGCGATGCGCCCGAAAATGTTAACGAACGAATTCATGATGCCCATGGCTTTAGACGAGATACCGGTGTCCGGGTGGATCTGCTTCAGCACCTTGTACACGTACACCGAGTAGCTTTCCTTGCGGCTGCGCTTGCACTTCTTACCATCTTTTTTTTCGGCCTTGGTCACCGCCTTCTTGGAACCCTTCTCCTGGGCAGGAGTGGACTTGGTCGACTCAGGCATGGCGAAAAACTGCGATCAAGGTAAAACGAACGATCAGGAAACCAACAGGTATCTCTTTAACAACAAGGCTTTATGCAAATGAGGTGCGGTAGAGGTTTCTAGTGATTGGTGATTCTTCTCCAGTGAAGTCATAGCTCAGTCTTGCCCAATCAAGGTAGGCATCCTGCATAGTCGCGTTTCCATTGGCCTAAATGAAAGTAAAATGTTAGCCAATCGTATAGCTTCCTTTTCGCGCCCAGCAGGGCCTATAAAAAGTGTGTTTTTGAGTTTTTGTGTTAGTTACTCTTAAAGGTGTCGATTCGACTCGAGTTATGTCTGGACGAGGCAAACAAGGTGGCAAGGCTCGTGCCAAGGCTAAGACCCGTTCATCGCGGGCCGGGCTCCAATTCCCCGTGGGCCGAGTGCACCGCCTGCTCCGCAAGGGCAACTACGCCGAGCGGGTTGGGGCCGGCGCGCCGGTGTACCTGGCGGCGGTGCTGGAGTACCTGACTGCCGAGATCCTGGAGCTGGCGGGCAACGCGGCCCGCGACAACAAGAAGACGCGCATCATCCCGCGCCACCTGCAGCTGGCCATTCGCAACGATGAGGAGCTCAACAAGCTGCTGGGCAAAGTCACCATCGCTCAGGGCGGCGTCCTGCCCAACATCCAGGCCGTGCTGCTGCCCAAGAAGACTGAGAGCCACCACAAGGCCAAGTAGGGCCCAAGTTTGGAAGCAACAAAAGGCTCTTTTCAGAGCCACTTCTATCATCATAAAAAAGGTGACACGACTTGGGTATATTTTTAACTTGCTCTGTTAAGTACAGCGCTGATACTCTTAAATTAAGCTTCAGTCCTAGGGTATCCTTATCTCTCTTGTTCCGTATTTCAGAGTTGGTATTTAGGAGTCGTTGTCAACAAAATTGACACTTGTGTTAGACTAATTTCAAAGTCACTGAAGCTACAAGGTTATTGACTCATCTAGGTCCACATGTGGGAGTTAGGCAAGTATCATAAGCGAGTTTTTATGAAGCCAAAGCATCTGTTGGAGGGGCTCTGAAGTGTTTTTTTGTGAATGATACACAAACTCATTTGGGGTGTCAGAAAATCAGAAAGATAGTAAATTCTGCATCTTGAAAAAATTGCTTTTAAAGAGTTGTCTTAAAATGCTTACGATACCCAGTTGTTACCTAGGCTGGAAAAATTAAGTAGATATACAAATAGAACAAGCTTGACTAATAACGATGGTGCTGGATGCTATTGATTCCAAGAGCACTAATGATTAAGGCTTACAGTTTGAAAAAAAAAAGACGAATTCTGAAAAAAACAAAGGCCGTTTTCAGAATAATGAAGTAAAAGATTCTGGTATGTTCGTATTTCTGATCAGGCATAGTAAGGTCCTTTAATTCTATGCTTTAGGAAAGATTTGGAACATATATGCCACTTGGCAGTTTTGCCATTTCAAGAAATGCAGGCACCAAGGCAATTTCTTCTGTTTCCTCTTTTATTACATTCTAATGCACTTGTTTTCAACAAATATCACACACTTGGGTACCATGCATTAAGGATATAATATTAATGAGACGCTGCCGGTCCTGAAGATAATCTAACGGGGAGAAACAAGTAAATGAAGAACAATGTAGCAAGATAAGTAAGCTCAGAATATAAGGGGAGCATAGAGGAGTAAGATCTGTGAGAGGTAACACTTGGTCTGAGGATTAAAGGAAATCGGGAAATAGAGGAAAGTGTAGGGATTCCAGCAGAAAATGAGCGTCACCAAATTCATGGCTTGTGGTATGTGCAGGCAAATGACAAAAAGTTCGATACTGGCAAATAAGGCAGAGTGGTTACAAGAGAGGAAGAGCCAGAGGGATCTCTAGGCCAGTCTACTTTCTGATATTCTTGTAGATCTCCGGGAAATTCAAAATGTATATCCCAGACTGAACATCATCATCACTACTTTCCCTGTGAATCTTAGTACTTGGCATCACCATCTACCCATTAGCATGAGCCAAAATGGTGTGGTGTCTGAGTATTCATTTTTGTGAGCCATTACTATAGCAAAACGCCAAGTTCCTTGTATGAAATGATGAAATTATGTTGAAATTCCAGAAAAGCTTAGGTAGAAGGATAACTGGTATACCAGAGTTCAGCACATAGTTTAGAGACAAGGAATATTTGTATCCACATAATTAGAAATGTACACATAACTAGGACTGCTCATTTCCCCTGAATAAATCTTCAAATAATGAGAACTTGAGAGATTACTTGGAGAAGCAATATACTGACTGCATATATCCAGGGGAGGGTGCCCTACCCAGCCAGCAGAAAGGGCCATCTGTTGTGGGCCCCTTTTGACTTAATATCTCAGTTCCCCAAGCCAGACGGCCCTGTTTACACACTCAAGAATACCAATCTGATTAGAAATTGGCCTTAGATGTGCCCGGGGAGGGGGTGGGGGACGACTGCTTCCCATCAAATCTTTTTTCCCATAGGAAAAGAGATTTTTTTCCCCATAGGATTCCTGGGAGGGGACACTCAATTACTTTTTGCTTAAGGTGTTAATTCAAGTAGAAAGCATTAGATCATTTTAACTTGGTAAAATATTAGCATCACCCTAAATCCCATGTGGAAATCATAGGTCCTGCATTTCACAAGCCCCCTCAGAAAAGAAATGGGCATGATTACATCTGACAGTCTAACCGTAGCAATAGTGTTTTCTAACTAAAAGAGAAATTAGGAATGTAAGGAAGGTCTACCCACTTGTTTTACTAGGTTGGGAGATGGAAATAACACATACACCTAATACTTAGAAAATTACAATGTATAAAGTCCACCTGTCTCCCAAAAGCAAAGATAGAAGCACTAACTAGCAGGGAAACAGTCCTTTTTCAGTGCGCATGTGGGCGGCTCTGAAAAGAGCCTTTTGGGGTGGATGGAAGACCTTCAGGATCATGCCCTCTCCCCGCGGATGCGGCGGGCAAGCTGGATGTCCTTGGGCATGATGGTGACGCGCTTGGCGTGGATGGCACACAGGTTGGTGTCCTCGAAGAGCCCCACCAGGTAGGCCTCGCACGCCTCCTGCAGCGCCATCACGGCCGAGCTCTGGAAGCGCAGGTCGGTCTTGAAATCCTGCGCGATCTCGCGCACCAACCGCTGGAACGGCAGCTTGCGGATCAGCAGCTCCGTGGACTTCTGGTAGCGGCGGATCTCGCGCAGGGCCACCGTGCCGGGCCGGTAGCGGTGCGGCTTCTTCACGCCACCCGTGGCCGGCGCGCTCTTGCGGGCCGCCTTGGTGGCCAGCTGCTTGCGTGGCGCCTTGCCGCCGGTGGACTTGCGAGCGGTCTGCTTAGTGCGAGCCATGGCTAAATGGTTCAGCTAGCATAAAGGGGCCCCCTAGCCACCTATTTATAGCGAGAGTCACAAGCTGATTGGACAAAAGAAGATCAGGACTATCCAACCGATAACCGGACTGGTTAGGACTCGAAAATTTTATTTGTTGTTGCCCCAATCCTCCGATAGTCTCAGTTATCTGTGACCTCAATTTTTTTTCATTTTTCCTGTAAAGTTGTTTGCTCTGTAACATCAATTTCCAGTAGAAATAAATACAAGCTACATAAGAAACAGAAACTTTTCTAGCAACATTAGAACAAAATAAAAACAGAAGAAATTATTTTAATAGTATTGTTTAACCCCATATATCTAAAATATTCATTTCAACATGTAATCAATATAATTGTTAGATATTTCACATTTTTTTAAATTTTGCACTGTTTGAAATCCAGTGTGTATATTACGTGTCCACTACTTTGTTCAAACTAGCCACATATCCAGTGATCAGTGGCCACAATTTTGGTTAATAGCAGCGCTGAACCATCACCCCTCAGCTTTCCTTCAAACACGAATTTTAAGAACTTTTAAATTTTTTTCAGCAAGTACAATCTGATTTGCATGTGAGGAATTAAAGGGTTAATAACTTCATAGGAAAATTCATCCTTACATGAACTTCTTTTCATTGTTAGTTAATATAAAACAATTCCATTGCAGCACAATTTATTTTTCTATTTTAGGAATGTAATTCTTTGTTTTTAAAGAGTCTAATTCCCCACCAGTAACCTATGTTTACCGCAAGCTACACACCCCTTGAGTTTGCATCTACATCCAATAGTTCCTTAGCAACTGGCAGAACCTTAGGAGAGCCTCATTGCCTGGCATCTGATACATCTGATCCTCCCCCTCCCCCCAGGGCCTAGAAATTACCAAGGCAAGTTTTTTTTTTTTTTTTTTTTTTAAGGAAAAAATGATCTAATCCCATCAGTACAGGGTCTTTTAACAATAAAAAGACCAAGAAAACGGCATTTAAAACTAGAATTTGGCATTTTTATCTTGAAACGAGTGATCATCGACTTATATAGACACCTGTTTGTATGGATGGGTGCAAGGGAGCTTGGAAAATACTTGAGAACCCAATAATAACAATGAGTATAATTGCCAGGCACCTCAGCTAACTTTTCCAATGAGAAGCCTGAGTATTTAAATTTTCCTTAGTCAGCAATGTAAAAGGTAATGTACACTGATGTGAAATTAGGTCTTTCTCAGAAATCTTAAACGGCTCCCAAAATGGCCTTTGACCTAAGATACAGGTTTGGTCTGATCCCTGAACTCAGGATGTCTAGAACCCAGAAAACAAAAATGTCTTAAAACTGCCACAAAAAGGCACATTGACCTTCCACCATGTTTGTGCTTTCCAGAGGTTCATGATGGGTAGAGGTGAAGGTGACAATACTAAAGAATGACTCACTCCACATAACCCCTCAAATCTGCCAATGCTGATGAATCAAAGTTTATAGGTTATTTCACACAGTTTAATATGGAGTGGAAGTCACTTCCTAACACAAGTTTTGAGGTTGGTGTAATTCATCTATAATGGTCCTAAGTATTATCTAGAGTATAAGAAACTTTAAAAACCTAGTGCTCAGTTCTTCCCAGAAAACTGTAGGTGGCTCTGAAAAGAGCCTTTGGTTTGACTGAGAAACTTGAGCTGCATTAAACCAATACAGACTTCTATTTGCCTTTGGCCTTGTGGTGGCTCTCAGTCTTCTTGGGCAGCAGCACGGCCTGGATGTTGGGCAGGACCCCACCCTGCGCTATGGTGACTTTACCCAGCAGCTTGTTGAGCTCCTCATCGTTGCGGATGGCCAGCTGCAGGTGGCGCGGGATGATGCGCGTCTTCTTGTTGTCGCGGGCCGCGTTGCCCGCCAGCTCCAGGATCTCGGCAGTCAGGTACTCCAGCACCGCCGCCAGGTACACCGGCGCGCCGGCCCCAACCCGCTCGGCGTAGTTGCCCTTGCGGAGCAGGCGGTGCACTCGGCCCACGGGAAACTGGAGCCCAGCCCGCGAAGACCGAGTCTTAGCCTTGGCGCGAGCCTTGCCTCCTTGTTTGCCTCGCCCGGACATGATTCAGGATCAACAACCGCTATCAAAGATAAAAACTTAAAACCGCATATTTTATAGGCCCTGCTAGGCGCGAAAAGGAAGCTGTATGATTGGCTAACATTTTACTTTCATTTAGGCCAATGGAAACGCGACTATGCAGGATGCCTACCTTGACTGGGCAAAAATTGAGCTATGACGTTACTGGAGAAAAACCACCAATCACCAGAAACCTTTATCCCGCCTCATTTGCATAAACCCTCGTCGTTGAAGAAGTGCCTTTTACTTTCCTGGCCTTTTGTTTCATTTCGATCGCAGTACTTCAGCATCCCTGAGCCTGCCAAGTCCCCTCCTGCCCCAAAGAAGGGCTCCAAGAAGTCGGTGACCAAGGCACAGAAGGATGGCAAGAAGCGCAATCGCAGCCGCAAGGAGAGCTACGTATACAAGGTGCTGAAGCAGGTCTACCCGGACACTGGCATCTCGTCCAAGGCCATGGGCATCATGAATTCGTTCGCTAACGACATCCTCGAGCACATCGCGGGCGAGGCGTCGCGCCTGGCGCATCCAGGGAGATCCAGACGGCCGTTCGCCTGCTGCTGCCTGGAGAGCTGGCCAAGCACGCAGTGTCTGAGGGTACCAAGGCTGTCACCAAGTATACCAGCTCCACGTAAATGTGTTTATAGGCGTTGCCAAACCCAAAGGCTCTTTTCAAAGCTACTTAACACTTCTCAAGAAAGAGCTGGGGCGCCTTGCCTGTCATTTCCGTGCGGAGGGGTGGAGGGGGCGGGGCGGGGGAGAGGAGGAGGAGGAGGTGTCTGCTGGATTTGGATAATATTTGAAAAGGTGACGTTTAACCCAAATTTAGTGTTAATGTGACAAATGTTCAGACAAGGAAGTGCGTTTTTGCTAGCACTTCTGGTGTCAACACTACGTTCTTTGATTCATCTAGCCCGTCTCCCCATGTTTTGACTGGACAGACAATACCTGAAAACCTCGAGAACAACAAAGACAACGCCAGGGAAATCCAGGAAGTCACTGAACTGGTGCCCTTTAGATACTAGTTTAATTTCACAGTTAGGAAGCCCCAGATTAAAATGTTTGCAGTTTAGCACATTCTTTAAGTGCGCCTGGGAGCCTGTAAGCATTGTGAATGGAAGCCATTTTTACGTGTACAGGAACTCCAGACCCATTCACTGCATAGCCCTTTTTCTCGTATCACTTTGCAGCAGACCACGATGCTGTACACTAGTGCAGGAACTAAGGAACAAGACTTCAGCTATAATGTGATCTGAACAGCTAACTCCTTAAAAGGAAAGATCGGTACCCCTGAAAAGAGCTTTTACAATTGAAAACAGCAATACAAGATACAATGCAGTCAGCCGCCAAAGCCATAGTGGGTGTGTCCCTGGAGCTTGAGAGAACAAACTACAGCGGTGACCCTCTTGCGCTTGGCACGCTGGGTGTAGGTTATGCGTCATGGTCACATTTCATAGTAAGACCTTCAGCACCCCGCAGGTCTCTGTAAGAGGAGACCGGAGATGCACTTGACTCCACCGCTGCAGGCCAGGCGCCGGATGGCGGGCCTGGTGATCCCCTGGATGTTGGCACACAGGACCTTACTGTGCCTCTTAGCACCATCATTAACAAGGCCATGTTGAGAGTACAGATAAATCGAAACTCTAAAGACAACAGTGGAAAAAAGGTGTACTCAAGGCGGGTGTGGGGGGGGGGGCGGGGGGGCAGCTGTTCATTGAATTCTTCCGACCAAATTGAAAACTAGAGAAACTCGAGAGGGAAAGACTCGCATTTCTTGTTCCGCCCCCTTCCTTGTTCCAAACAAAGGCGGAGGAGGAAGTACCCTCTACTCCTGAAGTAGCTGAGTTCATCCTGGATAAGGTGAGGCCTAAGGTGCGGTGCCCTTGGAGGGAAGAAAAGGTGCTGTGGGCTCAGAGATGTATTTTAGGCACGAAAAAGAGATTAACCAGAGAATGCAGAATGTGCTGGATGGCCTAGGGGCAGGGATGGATGGAGGCTCTTTTTAATTGTGCCCGTTTTAAGTACTTTGAATTTTGAATCATGTACACATTGTCCATAAATAAACAAACAAAACACACGTAATAATAAATGCTTCAGTAGAGATGTGCATGGAAAGCCCAAGGAGCACAGAATAAATAATATTACCAATAGAGGAGGGTGGTGTACAAAACAGCATTCTGGGCACTTGAAGTAAGAAAGTGGATATCACATTCAAGGCATCGGAAATGGTTAGTGGGACTAAAGTCTACAGGAGTGGGCTTCTCAAAACGATGACAGGATTTCAGTATAAAACCACTAGGTATGAACCATGAAATGTTTATCAAATACGATTCTGAAATATTCACAATTCAAGATGCCAATTTAGCGTTGTATGGTTATTTAAATGAAGCAGACTCTCACGTTACTTGTTAAATTAATCTAGCCGTCATAGGAGTTTCTTTGTTCCTCCGAGCATGAAGGAGAAAAAGAAAAGTACCATTGGGTCCGTTTTGGAGCTAGTAGTCTTTTTAACCAGCTAAAAAGAGATGTCAAATACAACATTGTTACCTTTGCAGCCAGCCAGGGGATCAGAATTGCAAACTGCATAGATCTGTATCTAAGGAATATGCAACAATGTCTAATGTTTGGACTTCCTAGGAGAGCTCTTACAAATCAAATGAGACTCCCACATTTTTATTAACTGAGAACAGACAACTCGGTGGTAGTTTTGAATAGTGGCAGAGAATTCCATATTGGACAGGAGAAAGAGAATCTGACAACTCTTCAGATCACATTCTTTTGACTACTTTTATGAAGGAGGATTGGAACTGTAATTTCAGGGTAGAGGAACATCTTGGTTTTTTGAGAATCATTAATTATAGACTTTCATTTTTAAGGTTAGGTTCTGAAATTTAAGTAGTTAATATTATGAGCAAGAGCAGGCCTGAATTCATATTTTACGTGAAAAATAGAAAAAAGACTGAAGAGGATTTTATCCTTCAAAAGGGCTTTATCTTCCACCATCTAGGAAGTCCTCTCTACTGTACAGATTGGCTTATTGTCAATAATAAGGGTATTGTTTGTTTTTTGTTATTTTCATATGTTTAGTATGTACATTCCTCACCATTCATGCAAGTTTTAAAATAAATTTGTTTTCTATAACCTCATATTCTTCTATGAGAACCTACTATTTAGTCTGTCTCAGCAGGTTTATAAAATAGAAGTTGTAACAGAGATGCCATAATCCATAGAGCTTAAGGAGGGCCTGCTTTCCTTAAGGAGAAACCTGACTTTCTCCCCGAGGCTGTCTCCCTCTGCAGTGTTTCTATGAGCCTTAGTTGTTATAAACTGGAAGTAGCAATGGAATGCTTCAAGCTGGGACTTTATTAGGATTCTTACATCTGAGGAATATATTCACGATAACAAAACTCACAAGAGATACTCATCAAACTAGAATTCACATATTAGTTGTAATGAGAAGTATGCCTGGCCTGACTGACCAATTTATTGGTCATAAATTGCTTTAGTAAGTCAAGAAAGTAAATGAAGTAGCCTGATTCCTAAGGAACATTTTCATAAATCTTTAACAGCACTGTAACTTCTCTCTCTTTATTCTTGGTATAATTGTATCTTAAACAGTCACACTTGCAATCTAGCATGAATTAATTGTCTCCCTGGAGGATTTTGAGGTAGAGGTCACCAACAATCCTCACACCTCACCTTTCCTTTGCTCAGATTCTAGCATTCCATCTCAACCCCCATGCACATATCTGTCATTAAATTGTTGGAATTTCACTTTTATATCATTTTACATTTGACTGCATGACTTCTTAATATCTGAGAAACATTAGAGATTTGGAACTGCTTTCAAAGAACCTCAGCCATCTATTCCTGCTCCTGTTATGACCAGGTTCTATTTCTGTACCCTTTCTAATCAACTTCTGGGAAAGAACCCCACTAAGGTTTATAAAACTGAATTCCCAGATGAGAGCCCCCAAAGATGCACTTACACATGGGAAAGGTTAGCACCCTTCAGCCTCTCAAATGTGTTGATTTAGAATCTCAATATCTGTGTGTACAAAAAAGACTACAGACTTAGAATTTTAAAAGAAAACTTTGTCATTTATAAAACTGTGCTGCAGGAAGAAAGGGAAAGGCGTGAGAAGGAGACCTGCAAGCTTAACCAAGCAGATGAGTCCAACCTCTCGTTTAGTGGCCCCCAGGTTTTCCTCTCCCTCTCCATGCAATGAAGGCAGGAGTTAGAACTTTTAGAAACCAAGACCCTGGTTCCTTGGCAAAACAAGACAAAACAAAACCAAATACCAGAAAATGGATGATCTGAGGTCACCGAGGGGTGACTTCACTACCACAAAGAGGCAAATGCCATTCTGGTCACTCTGCGATCACAGACAAGTCAGTGAAAGTGATTGTACCAGTTTCCTTATCCACAAAACAGGGGTAGAAAGCCAGCCCAGTTTCATCAAAAAGTTGTTTGGATCGAATAAGACAATATATGTATCAGGGAAATAATTAAGCATCATGCAATAAGGGAAGAAGAATTATATAGAAAGTATTGCCAATTCCAGTTATAAATCAGGCATATCATTGTAGAGCCAATGATTTTATGTGACCCAATCAGCCAGAAAAAAGGGAAATTAATTTATTTCATCATCAAGTATTTATTAAGCACCTATGATTATGTGACAAACACGATGCTAGTATGGAGGATACACAGTGAAAATAAAGCCTGTGAAAGTTCCTGCTCTTGTGGCACTTTGAGGGGAGGGGTAAGCTAGGTAATAAAAAAAATAAATTAATAAAATTCTTAATATATCAGCTCCTTAGTAAGTGATTTGGATAAAAGTAAAGCAGGAAAGGGGATAGGAAGTTGGGGATCTCAATTTTAAGGAGGGTATGCAGACAAGGCGTCGTGGAGGAGTCATTGGCATAAAGGGCTGAGTCACTTACTTGGGGGAATCTGTTCCAGGCAAAAGGAACAAGTAACCAAGTCAGGCACTTAGTGTGTTCTAGGAACTGCAAGAGGCCATTGTGGCTGGGGAAAGGGAGCTATGAGGTGAGCAGCTGTGAGCTTCTTGTGTCTTTTTCTCTTAGTCCAACTTAATTTCTGCACAGAGCCTTGACAGCCTGCATGTTTTCTAAATAGCTGCTGAAAAAAATGCCCTGCAAAGCAAGACGAGATAGCGCCACCTCTGCTAGGCTCTAGATCCAGGAAAGCAAACAGTATTATTGCAAAACCATCCCGAAAGAGGTGAATTCCAACAGAGGAGTCTTATTCTCAGCCATACCCCAGCACCAAGCACAGAGCCTGGAATGTACACTCAGTGAATGACACCCCAACAAATGTTTTTTTACAGCTTAATATAATAACCGTACATAGCACTTAGATGGTGTCTTTAGGGGAGTTTTCTTATCTCTAATCATCCCACTCTCACAAAACCCCACGCAAGCCCAATTTTGTAAACAATAATCATTTTTGAAAACATATGACAAACTTAAATAGCCCCATAAGAAGACACTGACGTTCACTAAAGCATTACTTATAGTGGCAAAAAATTGGGGACAGTCCTACTGGGTAAAACTAAGGGAGTAGATCAGGAAAATTCCTGTTTCTAGAGTTGTTCAGGTTACTGTTACTGCATAATAAGCAGCCCAAGCTCGGTGGCACAAAACATTTTATTATGTTCATGGATTCTGTGATCAGGAATTAGGTCAGAGCACAGCAGGAATGGCTGCCTGCTCCAAGATGTCTGGGGCCCCAGGTGGAGGATCACCGACTTGTGATTCTTGGGACAGCCGCTGAGGGCTGGAATCGTCTGGAAGCATCTTCACTCACATGTCTGGCAATTGACACTGGCTGTGGGCTGGGACTGTCTGCCAGAGCACTTTTATGTGGTCTGGCTTCCTAAATGTGTGGTGGCCCAGAATGTTCAGACTTTTCATGTATTCCAAAAGTGAGTCTCCCAGACACTTAATCAGAAGCTGTGACGTCCTATCTCAGGATAAAAGTCAAAATCCTAACCAGGTCCCACACAGCATTGCCAGTTGTATATAAGATGATTAAGTGGGAGGTACAAAGGTGGAAGCAGGGATTTCACCCTTAGAAAAGGTCCCTGAAAACGCAGATGAAAATGTCGTTTTACAAAAGTTGTGCAGTCCTAACGATAATTCTTGGGTATAGGACTGTCCTGAGCACAGCTGGACTTCCAGCATCTCTGGCCCTGTTCTGTCAACGCCAGTTGTGCCCTGGGCCATTGAGACAACCAAAACACCCACACGTTTTCAAAATGCCCCTCCAGGGGGTGGTACAGTTTTGTTGGTGGGGTGGGGGGAACACGTTGTTTAAAAGTTACTAGTTGGGATCCGGTGCCTAAAAGATGGATATTTGTCACAAGAGATACCTTTCCAAAATGATTCCTCGTGGGCCCCATGGTGTAATGGTTAGCACTCTAGACTTTGAATCCAGCGATCCGAGTTCAAATGTCGGTGGGACCTTGCCAACTGTTCTCGTTTTCATTTTTCTTTCTGCAATCTCGTCCCTTAAAACCAGCATTTCCCCCTGTAATCCAGCCCACCACACGTCAGTCATAATGAGCAATAGTATCTTGGTCAAGCTTCGGAAATCGGAGCCCCCCGGCTGCTGGAGCGAAGCTGTATGCAGAAAACAGCGCCACAGGGAGCAGCCACCAATCCTGTAACCTGTGCCCAGGTCTGGGGGCGGAGGGGCTGTCTCTCGGCTGTCTCCCCTGGCTTTATTCCTAGAAAGGAATCTATGTACACGTGCAAACGGACTTTCTGTTTTTAAAAGAATGGCCACATTACCCTAAAACTGGAAAAGGAAGTCTAAACTGAGACGTGGTAAATATCTGATTAGAAGCTGCTTTCCCTCGCGGCTTTGCTCTTCACTGAGCTTTCTCAGAGGGTGGCATCCGAGCCCACACAGGCAGAGCACGATGGATTAGCAGTCCCGGGCCTTAACCACTTTCAGGCCACCTCGTCCCATCTTAGCTGCAAATTCCTTAGATTTTTTCTTAGACTTATGTTAGTAATGCTTCTGTACTTCGATTAAGTTGATCCGTGTGGTACAGTTCTTCAAACTGCAGTAGCAACGAATGCGTGAGCAGCCGTTGTTGTCACCTTTGAGAATCCTAAGACAGGACAAGTTCTTTCCACTTTGCTCGGGGCAGCTTTCCACATTTTAATGATTGCTGCCCTAACCTGCCCACATCTCCAACCTCATTTGTCACCGTTCCTGTCACACACCTACCTCCAAATTAGCTTCTAGTCACAAGCCACGATAAAATTATTTCTATTCTTCCTTTTTTTTCCTCTCCACATTTTCGACCAGCAAAACTTTTTTGCCCTCCCATTTCCCCTCATGTTATGAGGTCTGATTCTCTACTTATTCCTCAAATATTAACTTAGCCCTTTCAGCCCTTCTTACTGAGGCCTTCATTGACTCCCTTCCTCTAGGCTTACGTGCCCCATCTGCTTCCTCAGCACTGAATGTCCTCTTCTCCTACCACTTCACGTTTTAATTGCTTGTTTGATAAGCCCTCCCTCCTGCTCTAGACAGCAAAGTCTCCTAGGGGAGAGACCAGTACTGTGGCCTTGTTCACCTTTCAGTTCTCAGTCCCACAGTCCCTGGTTCCTGTTAGGAGTTCAAAAATACTTGCTGAGTGCAGGGAGTTCCCTGGTTCCTAGTGGTTAGGATTCCGGGCTTTCCCTGTTTGGGGAACTGAGATCCCACAAGCTGCATGGCCAACAAAACAAAACAAACAAAAAACAAGTTGCTGAGTGCATGAAGTTTTCATCTAATCTGGTTTGATCATCCCAGAACCCAGGATAGTTCATGTCCATGCTTGGTTCCAAATCTTTCTGCTCCACTTCTTCCCAGATTTCTTCTCACTCTTTTCCTTCAATGATCCCAAGTCTACAGTGACTCTAAGAACAAGTCTTTGCCCAAGACTGGAGCAGAAGCCTCCCTGAAGGTGAATGTCAACCATGACTCTGTCTTAATGAGACCACAGCGGTAGCTAAAGTTGGGTGGGGGGATGTGTAATTGGAGCACCGAATTTTGCACTTCTGAATGAGAGTTTGAAAAGAAAGTCTCCTTTGACTACATTCTTGCCCTGTCTTCCTGAAGTATGTATGTGCCTCGTTTTGGTTACCTATTGGTTGTAGGGAGGCCAGTGCCTGCCATGGGTTTAGCCTCTGGAAAGCACTAATTACACATTTGTCCTTTGGTTGAAGATTTTTGAGTGCTGCACGGAAAGCTAGGATTTAGGCTGAAGGTGTTCTTTTTCCCTTTCTGAGGGTGCAGGAAGGAGACAGACCTTAACCTCTGAACGCTGCACTTATTTGTCCCCTACTCAGAAGGGTTTCACTTGCTGCTCTCATCACAGTTTGCCTGGGGGCAAGAGTCTGGGAAAGCTGTAGGATGTGACCCTGGAGAAGTACAGACGCTTTTCTCTGCTAGACGGGGAGCCAATGCTGCACAAGTCACAGGCACCTTCCTGCACGTGGTGCACTTTTGTTAACATATCAGGAACCGCGCAGGGTCAAGGCCATTGGGACTATTCCTCCCTGTGACGTTGGAAAATGTAATTGAACTGGTGTATTCGTCGCTGACTGGTTATGCCGAGGGAAGAGGAATCTACCTGGCTTTCCCCGCACAGGTTTAAAAGCATCTCCTTTGTAAGGACATTTTTCTTGAATCTGCCAGGTTTCGACTGTTTAGAATTTCCAGTGGAGGATGTTTACTCTCTCTCCTGAGGGTTTCCTACCCACTCTATGCAAAAAATGATCCGTCCTTGGCCATTCTCCACCGGTTCTAAGCGTGAGGAAAACTCCCAACCCAGCTTTACAGAAAAGAACCAATTTAAGATTTTTCCAGTAAAAGCCACCCTGAAAAAATCCTTCTGCAAGGAAATCTTGCAAGAAAGCTGGTGTTTACAGGGATACTTATAGTGTTGTGGAGTTTTTTGTTGGTTTGTTTGGGGTATTTGGTGGGGTTTTGTTTGGGGCGGGGAGGGAGGGCTTGCGCTTTATAGTCTGTGTCCACAAGAGGGCGCGCCGTCCTCGAAGCCCGCCTCCAGCTATCTTCGCTTACAATCCGAAATCCTGGTAGGAAACCCCAAGCTGCAAGCCAAGAAATTCAGTTTCAATTAGGCCAGTCTCATCCTACATGCGTCGAATTCTGGGAAAATATCTGGAGCAAAACTGGATTCCCCTATACTGTTAGACCTGAACGGTCTCTGAGGGATCCCAGCTCGCCCAAGAACCGCCAAGAGTCGAGAGTCGCTGCAACACGCAAGAGGTTTATTAGGAGCCGGTGCACCGGGGTTCCTTGGTCCTCACGCAGGTGGCCGAAGAGGAACCCCCCCCAAGCGGAATCACATACATTTTATAGCTTTCATTTTTCATTATGCAAAGTGTGGATATATCAAGGGTTTTTTTCTCATTGGTTTGTTTGTTCCTGGACCGGAGTGGGGACTTGGCTCTACTTCCTTGATTGGTTGGCTGTCGGATGCCTACTTTACATTTACCGGAGTGGGGTCTTGGCTCTAGTTCCTTGATTGGTTAGCTGTCGGATGCCTACTTTACATTTTCGTGTTTTTGTGGTGGGGGGTTGAGTCACATGAGTTATGGTTGGCTAGGGCGACCTTTAAACTCTGGCTTAATCATTCTTATCACCCGCCATACTGGTTTGCTCGAGGTTTCATCCCCCGCCATACCTGTTTGCTCGGAACGGTTTCTGCCCAGGGGGGGGACATTCCAGTATCTTATTGCCAGCCGAAAAAGCTTAAAGCTCAAAAGTATCGATAGGGAAGTAGGGGTGTAAGTATAGTTAAGGCCCTACATTCCCCCCTTTTCTTTTTGCAATTAATTTCAATCATGGAATTTCAGCTTCTCTCTGCAAGCTTTGATATTGTTGTCTTAGCATTAACACTTGTACTGCGCTGACACGTTGCCTGATAAAGGCTATCAAGCGATTTAAAATGCATGGTCCAAAAGTTAAGAGCAGCAACAAAATAATGAGGGGTCCTAACAAGGTGGAAATTAAAGTAGTAAGCCAGGGTGATTTGTCAAACCATGATTGGAACCATCCTTTTTGATTTTCCCTTTCTTGTTTCCTTTTGTCCAGGCGCTCCCTAAGCCTGTCCATAGTTTCGGTGATAGCCCCAGAATGATCAATATAAAAACAGCACTCTTCTTTTAGTGCGGCACATAGTCCACCTTCCTTAAGGAACAGCAGGTCTAGTCCCCTCCTGTTCTGCATTATTACCTCTGAGAGCGAGGTGAGTGATTCTTTTAACTGAGTTATGGAACTTTCTAACGCCCGGAGATCGACATCTACAGCCTGTCTTAAGTTAGCATAGTAGTGAGGTTGTTGGATGAGGGCTGTTGCACCTGTTCCTACCCCGACTGCCGTTCTTAATCCTAGGAGTACAGCCAGGGTGAGGGTTACGGGCTCTCTCCTAAGTCTCCTTTTGCCTTCATATTCGTCTAGAAAAGATGAATCTGAATGATAGATGAGTCTGGGGACCAGCTGGACTAACACACAAAAGTCGGCCGAAGCATTGAGGACCTCTAGAGAAATGCAAGGGGTCAATCCCGTGTTACATGCCCACCATCCATCCTGAGGAGGGAGGAGATATCCTGAGCCCTGTGGGAGGCTTGAATTGGTACAGAGATGTCGATGGGACGAAGGGGGAGTCCCTACACAAGTACCGTTTCCTGACACCGAAGATAAAGTCAATTTAATATTTCCTTTTTGTTTCCATCGACATTGATCTGAAGAACTGACTTTACTGAAATTAAAATTATAACCTATAGCATCATAATAAGGAGGTGGAGCTGCATAACAAAGCCAGCAGGACTTAGTAGTGTTTGGGTTAGTTGCATTGAGCACTCCAAATGCCGCCTGAACCAGGGAGAGCATTCGATCCCTGGGGGTTTTTGGTGCTGGGAGTTCTGTGGATCCCGCTGTTGCACCAGGGGTGTTAATAATGGTATTGGGCCTCTGGCTCCTTTCTGGCAATTTCGTAGGCGGTGCCTGGGGCAAAAGGGGGTACCCAATCTCAGAATTTGGTCCCATAGGAACCGGCGTAGGAGTTTCAATTTTTAGTTTAATTTTTAACATTAGTCCATCATCATATCCTTTTTTATAAAATCTGATACCCCAATAATGGCCATTTACCCAATCTTTATCTTTTTTCCCTGACTCAGTGAAAGAGATTCTAAGAGGATGACACCAGGTCGAACATTCACCGCTCTCTTGGTGAGTATAATTAGCCACTATTATAATAAAGTCCCAGCCTGAGGTGGGTTTCCAGTAGGTGTCCCCTGTGGTTTCACATCCCCAACTTTGACAATAAAAACTCTCTGTTCCGCCACATTTGTAATTCAGGGTTCTGGGCCGGTGTGGTCCAGGGCACGCATAAAAGGAGAGAGCCCTAAGCTTGAGTCTTTGACTTAAGCCTTTACATCCCGGTTCATGGTGAAGGTCGCCTTGTGGCCCCGGCCCAAATTTGAGGAAAATTTTATCCGAGTTATCATGTGGGGTGTTAGCTAGGTCATAATGATCAGACATGCCCCATGCTGACATCCCAATTGCCAACTTACATACATCAGGAAACAGATCAGGCCACCAAGTCCAAGGGGGTGCGGTGTGACTAACCGACCAGATCACATCTCCAGTCTGGGAGATGACTTGCCAGGTCAGCCGCTGGGGCATGTGAGGGCTAAAGTCACTCACGATTAGCTGAGGCAGCAGAGTCAGGATTATGAGCCGGATGATCGCAGGAGCTTGAGCTTGAGCGGGTTGCTGGTTTTCTGGACTTTCCATTCTGGTGTTGCTGAAGTTGGGAATGGGGTCAAGCCTCCGGTGGATGTTGGGGCCGCCTTAACGTGCGAGGCGTGGATCCAGGCGGCTATGCCGTCTACCTTGACTGCAGTTGGAGTGGTGAGCAGCACGATGTAGGGGCCCTTCCAACGGGGTTCTAGGGTCTGGGTCCGGTGCCGACGGACGTATACGGAGTCCCCGACTTGGAAGGGATGGGCTTCTGCAGGGGTCCCCGGCCGGTATGCCTCTGCCAACTGAGACCACACTTCCTTCTGGACCAGCTGGAGCCCCAACAGCCTGGCATACAGATCAGTGTTATTTTGACAGTCGGGGCTGATACCTTCCCCCAGTGTGAGCAGAGGGGGAGGTGCCCCGTACAGAATTTCAAAAGGAGTGAGGTGATAGCGAGAAGGAGTGTTTCTGGCCCGAAACAGGGCCAGGGGAAGGAGCACCGTCCAATCAGTACCGCCAGTCTCTATGGACAATTTAGTCAAGGTCTCTTTTAGAGTCCTATTCATCCTTTCTACCTGTCCTGAACTTTGGGGCCTATAAGCACAATGTAATTTCCAATCAGTCCCCAAGTATTTGGCCACCCCCTGACTTACCTGGGCAACGAAGGCAGGTCCATTATCAGATCCTATTACCTTAGGAGCTCCAAACCTGGGGAAAATTTCTTCTAATATCTTCTTGGCTACCACATTCGCTGTCTCCTTTTTGGTGGGGAAGGCTTCTATCCATCCTGAGAAAGTATCTATAAAGACTAAGAGATATCTGTTACCGTATCTTCCTGGACGGATTTCAGTGAAGTCGACTTCCCAGTAAGCTCCAGGTCGGTCTCCTCGGAGCCTCTTACCGCTGGCCACATTTCCTTTGTTTGTGTTCACCTGCTGGCATGGAATACATTCCCGAGCAATGTGCTCGGCTAATTTAGTTAGTCCCGGGACATCATATCCTGTTTTCTGCATCAGAGATACCATTTTCTTAGTTCCCAAATGAGTCCATCTATGAATTTGCTGTAGCATAGATTTGGCTTGCTGGGGGGACAAAGTTTCTTTAGTTATGGCTGGGGGTGTTACCTCTTTACCCTTTGGTGTTTCTGAGCCTGTTAATTCTAGGATGATTTCCCCCAGAGCTACTTCTCGTGCCACTCGATCAGCCATATTATTGCCAGTTATTATTGGTGAATTCCCTCTTTGGTGTCCGGGACAATGGATGATGCTAACTTTTGTAGGGAGCATCAGGGCTGCCAGCAGGGCTACAATTTCTTCCTTATTTTTGATTTCTTTTCCTGCCGAGGTCAATAAGCCCCTCTGCTGGTAAATGGCACCGTGGACATGTGCAGTGGCAAAAGCATACCTGCTGTCCGTATAAATGTTAACCTTTTTATTCTCTGCTAACTCTAAGGCCTTTGTCATGGCTATCAGTTCAGCCCGTTGAGCGGATGTTCCTTGTGGCAATGCAGCCGCCCATATGACTTCTTTTCCGTCTACCACCGCAGCTCCCGCCCGCCGCTTACCTTCATCCAGAAAACTGCTTCCATCCGTGAACCAAGTGAAGGCGGCGTCAGAGAGGGGCTGGTCCATCAGGTCGGGCCTTGTTCCATGGGCTGCCGCTAGTACCTCCTGACAATCATGGATAATTGTGGTGCCTTCTAGGTCAGGGTCAGGCAGCAAAGTAGCTGGGTTCAGCCCCGTGGCTGAAGTAAATTTAATGCGGTCCGAATTCAGGAGCAGAGTCTGATAATGTGTCATTCTGGCGTTGGTGAGCCATCTATCAGGCGGTTGGCGAATTACACTTTCTAGTGCATGAGGTGCAGTTATTGTCAGATTTTGTCCCAAAGTCAGTTTATCTGCGTCTTTTACCAGTGTGGCCACGGCAGCAATTATTTTCAGACAGGCAGGCCAGCCAGCTGCCACAGGGTCTAATTTCTTTGATAGGTATGCAACAGGGCGATTCCAAGGGCCCAGCTTTTGAGTCAGTACTCCCTTTGCAATACCTTTGTTTTCTGCCACATATAGATGAAAAGGTTTAGTTACATCGGGTAGCCCTAGGGCCGGGGCTGATAGCAAGGCTCTCTTAATTTGGTCAAAAGCCCGTTGTTCCTTGTCACCCCATGTGAATGGGGTGCCGCTCTTGGTTAGGGGGTACAGAGGGGCTGCCAGTTCAGCAAACCCCGGAATCCATAGTCTGCAGAATCCAGCCGTCCCCAAGAATTCTCTGACCTGTTTGGGACTCTTAGGGGCAGGTATTCGGGCCACAGTGTCTTTTCTGCTTTCTGAGAGCCATCTGTCCTTCTTTTAGTAAATACCCCAGGTAACTGACCTGTCGCTGACAGATTTGGGCTTTCTTCGCTGATGCCCGGTATCCCAATGTTTCAAGTTCCGTCAGCAGTCTTTCAGTCCCCTTGATGCAGTCCTCTCGGGTTTCCGCAGCTAAAAGAATATCATCAACATATTGAAGCAGAGTTACCTGGGGGTTAGATTCTCTGTACGATGCCAGGTCCTGATGCAGCGCTTCATCGAAGATGGTAGGAGAATTTTTAAATCCTTGAGGCAGGCGTGTCCAAGTCAGCTGGCCTGCCATTCCCGAGGCAGGGTCCTTCCACTCGAAAGCAAAGTAGGGCTGGCTGAGGGAGGAAAGTCTCAAACAAAAGAAAGCATCCTTAAGATCCAAGACAGTGTACCAAGTATGTTGAGGTGGGAGAGTACTCAAGAGGTTATAAGGATTTGGCACAGTGGGGTGCAAGTCTGTTACCTGCTTGTTTACCTCTCGTAGATCCTGTACTGGCCTGTAGTCATTAGTCCCTGGCTTCTTAACAGGCAGGAGAGGCGTGTTCCATGCTGATTGGCATCTCACCAGGATTCCTAATTCCAGCAGTCTCTGTATATGCGGACGGATGCCGTCCCGAGCCTCTTTGCTCATAGGGTATTGGCGGATTGTTACTGGTGTGGCAGTAGCCTTAAGTTCCACTACCACCGGGGGGCGGTATTTTGCCATCCCCATCCCAGCAGTCTCAGCCCAGGCCTGAGGGAACCTAGTCATCCAGTCCTGCATATCAGTTTGTGGAGGTGAGGGTTTCTCATAGATCCTGTGTTCATCTTCTAATTTCATAGTTAAAATCTGGAGGAGCCTTCCCTGGCTATCCGTTATGGTGGGTCCCTCGGGCTGGAAGTGAATCTGTGCCCCGACTTTGGAGAGTAGGTCTCTCCCCAACAGCGGATAGGGGCATTCTGGAATGACCAGAAATGAGTGGGTCACTTGCCCCATTCCAAGATCTACAGTCCGGCGGGTGGTCCAAGAATATTGTTTATTTCCTGTAGCCCCTTGGACCCATGACCGCTTGTCTGAGAGAGGCCCTCTTGGTTGCAGGAGGACTGAGTGCTGAGCTCCAGTATCCACCAAAAACTGAACTGGTTCCCCCTCAACTTTCAGGGTTACCCTGGGCTCAAGGAGGGGGCTTGAGCCCTGACCCCCCTAATAATCTTCTTCATCTAGGGGCAAGACCTTGTCTTGCGGCGGGCGTCGCCTGTCCTTTTTCTTTGGGCACTCCCGTATCCAATGTCCTTTTTCTTTGCAGTAGGCACACTGATCTTTATCTAATGGTTGCCTTCTGTTGCCTCCCTGTCTGCCCTTATCTCTAATGTTCCCTCCTCCAATTACGGTAGCCAAGATTTTGTTTAAGTTTCTCTCTTGTCTCTTATCCCGTCTCAACTCACGGGCTTCCTGTTCTTTCTGTCTCCTTTCTTCTCTCTCGTCCTGTTCCTTCTGTCTCCTTTCTTCCTTTTCTTCCTCGGTTTCTCTCTTATTGTATACCTTATCTGCCTCCTTAACTAGATCCTGGAGAGAGAAACCCTGGAGACCATCTAGTCTCTGCAACTTCTTTCTGATATCAGGGGCCGCCTGATCAATAAAAGCCATAGCTATGGTGGCCTTGTGTTCCTCAGAAGTGGGGTCATAGGGAGTAAACCGCCGGAAGGCTTCCATTAGCCGCTCTAGGAACACAGTTGGTGATTCCTGGGGCCCCTGAGTTACCTCTCTTACCTTTGCCAAATTCGTGGGCCGTCTGGCCGCTCCGTGGAGACCTGCCACCAGAGCCTGGCGATACATTTTCAGGTGCTCCTTACCTTCAGGAGTGTTAAAATCCCAGTTCGGTCTGACAAGAGGGAAGCCAGCGTCAATCTCATTAGGCAGCTGGGTGGGCTGCCCGTTTGTGCCTAAAACTTTTTTCCTAGCCAGTATTGGAGGGGCCTATTCCCGTGGTTATCGGGGGGGCCATATTCTCTAAGGGGTAGAGCGGTAGAATCCGGGGAAATAGCCCTCCGGCTTCTGGTGCCCGCCGAGGGACCCCCCCCCTCTGCCACAACAGGTGGCCCTAATGGTGCGGAGGGTTGTGGAGCTGGGGAATCGGGAGGCGGTATGGGGTCTAGGGCTGGAGGGTAAGGTGGTGGTGGGGGATCGAGGAGAAGCAGATCAGACTGCAAGTCTGGATATATCGCCTTCCGTGGGTCCGGGGCTTCAGATGACTTCTCGGCGTCTGGGGCTGGGCCTCGATCAGAAGGACTTGGGCCCCCCCACGAGCGGCGCCGGGGAGGTGGAGCATGAGCGCACGTGTTAGAGCGCGGCGACGGGTCTGGTTCCCTCGGCCCCGGGATTCGGCGAGCCCTGCTGCCGGGGGGCTGTAACACTCGGGGAGGGGTGGGCCCGCCGACGCCGACGCCGACGCCGCCGAGACGATGACGACCGCGACGACCGCGACGACGCCCGCGACGACGACGACGGGGCCCCCCCGAGCCACCTTCCCCACCGGCCTTCCCAGCCGTCCCGGAGCCGGTCGCGGCGCACCGCCGCGGTGGAAATGCGCCCGGCGGCGGCCGGTCGCCGGCCGGGGGGCGGTCCCCCGCCGGCCCCACCCCCGGCCCCGCCCGCCTACCCCCGCGACCCCCCCCCCACCCGCCCGCGGAGACGCGGGGGGAGAGGCGAGGGGGGAGGGGTTGGGAGGAACGGGGAGCGGGAAAGATCCGCCGGGCCGCCGGCACGGCCGGACCCGCCGCCGGGTTGAATCCTCCGGGCGGACTGCGCGGACCCCACCCGTTTACCTCTTAACGGTTTCACGCCCTCTGAACTCTCTCTTCAAAGTTCTTTTCAACTTTCCCTTACGGTACTTGTTGACTATCGGTCTCGTGCCGGTATTTAGCCTTAGATGGAGTTTACCACCCGCTTTGGGCTGCATTCCCAAGCAACCCGACTCCGGGAAGACCCGGGCCCGGCGCGCCGGGGGCCGCTACCGGCCTCACACCGTCCACGGGCTGGGCCCTAGACTTAACTTCGGTCCAGTGACTTAGAGTGAGAGAGAGAGGCGTCGTCATAGTTTGTCCCATTATCGTCCGTCAGGAGAAAGATAGAGCACAGGAGAACAATAAAATTTCAGAAGACACACATTAATATTGCCGCCGCGAGCTCGTTTTAAAACTGCAACCAACTCAGATTCAGATGGCAGTTTGTATATCCTGCCAGGACCGGTGAAGGGGAGACAAAATTTGTCTCTCCTTCCAGATGGACCACCAGGGCGTCCCCCAGGGTCCGTGGACACCAGCTATTGGCACGTCTGCCTAGCCAGGAGTCCAATACAGATTTCACAGCGAGCCGATTCGCACGGCTTCTTTCTGATGGCGGCTTACAGAGGACAGAAGACGAACAGACAGACAATTAGGCCTACCTGATACCTCCAACTCCCGAGGTTCCGGCGACCCGGGGCGAGTGGGGATCCCGGACGAGCCCCCAATCTGTTAGACCTGAACGGTCTCTGAGGGGTCCCAGCTCGCCCAAGAACCGCCAAGAGTCGAGAGTCGCTGCAACACGCAAGAGGTTTATTAGGAGCCGGTGCACCGGGGTTCCTTGGTCCTCACGCAGGAGGCCGAAGAGGAACCCCCCCCAAGCGGAATCACATACATTTTATAGCTTTCATTTTTCATTATGCAAAGTGTGGATATATCAAGGGTTTTTTTCTCATTGGTTTGTTTGTTCCTGGACCGGAGTGGGGACTTGGCTCTACTTCCTTGATTGGTTGGCTGTCGGATGCCTACTTTACATTTACCGGAGTGGGGTCTTGGCTCTAGTTCCTTGATTGGTTAGCTGTCGGATGCCTACTTTACATTTTCGTGTTTTTGTGGTGGGGGGTTGAGTCACATGAGTTATGGTTGGCTAGGGCGACCTTTAAACTCTGGCTTAATCATTCTTATCACCCGCCATACTGGTTTGCTCGAGGTTTCATCCCCCGCCATACCTGTTTGCTCGGAACGGTTTCTGCCCAGGGGGGGGACATTCCAGTATCTTATTGCCAGCCGAAAAAGCTTAAAGCTCAAAAGTATCGATAGGGAAGTAGGGGTGTAAGTATAGTTAAGGCCCTACAATACCACTAAAGAATTTGCTAGGCACTCACTCCTAAATTTGCTCAGGATATCGTCGCGCTCTGAGCCAGCGAAAAGCCAGCCCAAGTTTGTGAAGATACTGGATTAGGATGCGACTCAGAACATTCACCAAGACCCCTCACAGAAACTGATTTGTCTTGTGGGTTTTCACAAAGTGTGGGCGCCTATGTGTGTGCGGGAAATAGATGTGACAGGCTGGGCGGGAATTTTCTTTGTGTCCTTTTGGGAGTCTCTCCGCTCATATTTCCCGTTGGTGAAAGGGGAGTAGGACCCTGGGGCTGGACTCGGTCCTAGGAAAACTCCCGAGCGCTTCTCCTTTCTGCTCCCCGCCCCACCGCCCCCCAACTCTGAGTTGTGTTCCCAGGACTGCAGGGATCCTTCCTCCAGCCGCGTCTTCCAAGCATGTTTATTTCAGTTTTTCCTTAAACACCAATGTCTCCTCTGCTACTTTGGTAAATCTTTCCATAACGCGTCCGTAAAAGAGAAAGATTATCACCCTAGAAAAAGACGATTTTTCGTGAAAGCAACAGGATCCGATAAAGTAGGGTGAAAGACACCAGGTCTCTGCCTCAGTTTCTTCGCCTTTAAAACAGCGATAATGCCTCCCATCTCACAGGGCGATTGTTGAGCCTTGGGTGAAGTAATAGTACAGAACACTTGTCACAAAACCGAGCACTCTGTGGGAATGGGTGAGTGGAGGGGAGGATTCCTAACATTTGGAAGTCAATGTTTTCTATTAGATTCTGGCTGAGTGGAGGGGAGGATTCCTAACATTTGGAAGTCAATGTTTTCTATTAGATTCTGGCTAAAAGATGGATGTAGGCATGTGACAGGTAAGCGTCCATGACTTAATCCTAGCGGAGGAAAACCAAAACGTGCTTATACCTTTTAGATAACCACATCAAGGGACTTAGGGAGGAAGAACTATATCATCAAAGAATTTAGCAAAGGCTAGATGAGAATAGGCCCCATGGTGTAATGGTTAGCACTCTGGACTTTGAATCCAGCGATCCGAGTTCAAGTCTCGGTGGGACCCGAGGTTTACTTGTCTTAACTGGTTATCCATCTCTCTGCAAATTTCTGGTAAATTTGTTATTTCTACGGAAGCTTTCCCATTCCAACCCCTAGAAATTTTCATCCGCAGACACATGAGCTAACTTGGGGGGAAAAGTCCTGTCCCTTTCATTAGGTTCAAATACAATTTTACTCTTCATATACCAAATACTTCTCAAAAATACTTTGAGATACTTTTTATTGATCACATGTTACTATTAAACTTGAAAACAACTCAAACTGGGGGGGGGGGCGGGGGGAGATTCTTAAAATACAAAGACACTCATTGGAAATAACTAAATATCATATCTCATTTTAAATATATTTTTCTGTTTCAGAGTAGTATAATAATCAGTCACAGCCTTTAAGCATAAAAAATGCAATATATGGGGATAAAGTTCCATGACAGCTACTGAACAGAAATGCCTTTGAAAGAGAAAAATAACTCATGAATATTTTTTCGATTGTTAAATAAAAGTATACCAAGTACATTTTTAAAGGATGCTATGGTATATCAAATTGCTCTCAGGTTCCAATGGAAAAAAAATCAATGATGGATTGGACTCTTTTAATGTTCAAATCTTTCCATATACTGGCAATTACATGCTTTAGAATGATTTAAATTTATTAAGAAACATTTTAGAAGACCACTGGAAAGCAGTGTGTAAGAGCATCAAAGTATTTGGCAATTCATAAAGACTAAGGAATTAAGATAGCATGAAGACACTGTCCTTGGTTAAAACAATGAAGTGACAGACCAAAGCAGCCCCCTCACCATCATGTCATTCTCAGACTCATTCATTTCTAATTTTCAGGTGGATTTTTTTCTTCTGTGAATTTCCCATTTGTGTACATCTGATTTAAGATAGCTTATTATGATTTTTGTAGGCTTTCATCAAAGCATATTTTTATTAAGCCTTTGTTGCTCAAACTTTTATTATGCAATAGTTTCCAAGTAAATTTTTTTCTTCTGAGTTCTCTTATTATTTGCAACTACATGTTTTATTATTTTATATTTTGTATTTAAGTCACTAATCTATCTGGAACTTGATTTGTTACTGGCTGAGAGGTAAATGTCCAACTTTGTTTTCTCCAATAGGCAAAGTTAGTTATAGCATCACAATTTATTTTAAAATCAATTTTGCCTACCCACTGAATTGAAATATCAACTTTGTGATTTATTAATTTCTATATATCCTTGTATCCATTTTTAAATTTATCTATTTCCCTCTATGTATATACTTATGACAGTGCTAGGATCTTCTGATTAGATTTTCTTTTAATACATTTTACTGCCCATAGAGCATTCTTCCCCTAGGCTATTTGACATTTTTAGGTGCAGGGGAATAAGAAGATAAAGAGGGGGAGGTTGGAGATTTAAATAATGTTTCATTTTGTAATTTCAAGCTCCTGGTAAAGAATTGAGAACAAACTGAGATGAGCTGACATATGAGCCAGTTAGCCTGGGGTAGAGAAATCCCAGCAGTTGAGTTTCAGTCCTTTGGATCTCTGTTTATTTATCTTACTCATAGTAAAGATGCCGGTGCCATTAAACATGGTTCTTTCTTTGGTGAAGCCTGCAGGCTTTGAAGACATACAGAAAATAACAATCATAGGTCATAAAAGGGCTTCAGCACTTGTTTGAGATATTTGGGATGTGATAAAGCTCATAGTTTACACAAATAAAGCCAAGGGTTCAATCTCTGAGGGACATCTTTCTTTATGATCCACACCTCAAGGACAGTCTGTGACTGTCCTATTTTCCCCTCTCTTCCACTGTTCCCTGTTCCTTCTCTATTCCTCCCACCAGACCTGTTTTGAGTTTTGTTTGCTTTCTTTATTCTCTTTCCTGCCTACTTGCAAAGAAAACCAACTGTGAAGCATTGTTGCTGCTCTTTTTGAGATAAATTGAAGGACTGCATTTAAGGCTTGGAACTGTCAGAAGCACTTTAGTAACATCAGGCTTGTTTGTAAATAGTTGCAGCAAGAGACCTACAGATTGAATGGCAGTTTCAAATCCTGAAATCACACTGAGGCTTTTATATCATATGTATGAATCAAAGAATTTATGTGGAGAAAAGGAAGTTTATTCTAAGCTGGATTCGTCTGGAGTCTTGGGAATGAAACACCTGGAGAATGGTGAGAAAATTGCATAAATCCTTGCTCACTGTGGTTGAGCTCTCAAAATGAGAGCTCTACAATTTTCTACAATCCAGGGATATTTACCATAATATCTAGCAACCTACTCGTAATAGTTGAGAGAATGGAATCTTTCCTAGTGCTCATCTGCAGTTGCACGGATAGATTAGCGTGAAAAACTAGAAAGCGACAAGAAAGAACAGTCCACAACTTTTAGGAATGAACCTCACAGACCCGCTGATCAAAGAAACCACACACAAAAGAGGATGTATTCTATGAGTCCAATTGTTTACATGACAAAGTAGGCAAGACTCCTTTCTATTGTTAGGAGTCAGAATAGTGGTTCCCTCTGGGAAGAGTGGGTAGTTATTGGAAAAGGTCTGGGGATGTTCTGCCCAGAGGTGGTCAATTTGTGTAGAATCATCAGGAGAACATTTTTATATAGGAGGGGGCTATTTATTGGAGGAATTGGGGTATGCTAATTGTGGGTACTGGCAAAACAAGTTCTAAATCCATAGGGCAGGCACTCAGATAAGGCTGGTAATCAGGAAGGGCAGGCTGGAAACAATATAAAAAAATATCAATGGAACCAAAATTTGGCTCTTTGAACAGTGCAACGGAATATATAAATGTTTAGGTAGATTTACAAAGAAAAACAAAGAGAAGATACTTAAATTACTAAAATTAGAAATGCAAGTGGGGACATTACTATAGATTTTACAGAAATAAAAATATTACAAGATACTATGAAAAAGTGTATGATAGCATATTGGATAACCTAAATGAAATGGACAAATTCCTATAAACACACAAGTTACCAAAACTGAAACATGAAGGAAGAGAAATTTTAATAGACCTATAACTATTAACTATATTGAGCAATAATCAAAAACATCACAACAAAGAAAAGCCCAACCCAGATGGTTTCACTGGTGAATTCTACCAAACATTTAAAGAAGAATTAACACCAATCCCTCTTAAACTCTTCCAAAAACTTGAAAAGGAGGGAACACTTCTTAACTAATTCTATGAGGACAGCATTCCCCTAATATCAAAGCCATTAGAAGAAAAGAAAACTGCAGACCTATATCCCTGATGAACATAGATGCAAAAATCCTCAAAATATTAGCAAACCAAATTCAGCAACATGTTATACACTATAACCAAGTACGATATATTCCTGGAATGCAAATGTGGTTGAATACATGAAAATCAATCAATGCAATATATACCACATTAACAGAATGAAGGAAAAAAACACACGATCATCTCGATAGATGCAAAAAAAGCATTTGACAAAATTCAACATTCTTTCATGATTAAAAAAAAAACTCAATAAACTAGGAAAAGCAGGAAACTATTCTATAAAGCCGGAAACTTTATCTTCATGACAGAAGCCATTTATGAAAAAGCCATAGTTAGCATCTTCAATGGTGAAGAAGTGTAAGCTTTTCTCTAATATCTGGAACAAGGCATAGGTGCCCACTTTCACTACTTCTATTCAGCATATTACTATCATATCTAGCCAGGGCAAGTAAACAAGAAGAAATAAAAGGGATTCAAATTGGATAGGAAGAAGTAAAATGTTCTCTGTTCACAGAAGACAGTGTAATCTCATATGTAGAAAATCCTGAACATTAAACACACACACACACACACACACACACACACACACACACGTTAGAGCTATTAAATGAATTCAGCAAAACTGAAAGACACAAAATCAACATACAAAATTCAGTTGCATTTCTATACACTAACAACTGAACAATCCAAAACAGAAATTAAAACAATTACAATTTCATCAACAATGAAACACTAAGGAATGAACTTAATCAAGGTGGAGGAAGACATGTACACTGAAAAGTATAAAACTTTGCTGGAAGATATTAAAGAAGGTATCAGTGAATGGAAAGACATCTGTGTTCATGAATTGTAAGATTGATATTGTTATGATGTCAATAATACCCAAAGTGATCTACAGATTCAATGCAATCCCTATCAAAATCCCAACCTTTTTTCTAGAAATAGAAAAATCATCCTAAAATTCACATGGGCTTTCACAGGGCCCCCCAATAGCCAAAATGATCTTGAAAAAGAAGAATAAAGTTGGATCCTTCTCAATTCCTGATCTCACAGCTTACTTTAAAGCTACAGTAACCAAACTACTGTGCTACTGGCATATAGCCAGATACATAGACCAATTAAATAGAACAGAGACCCCACAAGTAAATTCTTGCATATATGATCAATTGGTTTTTGACAAGAGTGCCAAGACAATTCAATGAAGAAAGGATGGTCTTTTCAACTAATGGTGCTGGGAAAACTGGATATTCACATGCAAAAGAATGAAGTTGGACACTTACCTTGCACCACACACAAGAATTAACTCAAAAGAGATCAAAGACCTAAATGTAAGAACTAAAACCATAAAACTATTAGAATAGAACAATGGGGAAAATCTTCATGATATTAGATTTGACAGTGATTTCTTGTATATGACACCAAAAGCACAAGCAACAAAGGAAAAAAATATTGAAATTGGACTTCATCAAAATTAAAAACTTTTGTTCATCAAAAGTCACCATCAAGAGAGTTAAGAGACAACCCATAGGATGGGAGAAAATATCTGTGAAGCATATATCTGACAAAGGATTAATGTCCAGAAAAAATCAACAACCAAAAAAAAAAAACAAAAAAACAAACCCCAAAAAACAGTTTAAAAATAGACAAAGGACTTAAATAGACATTTCTCAAAAAAAGATATACAAACAGCCAATAAGCACATGAAAAGATGTTTCAATATCATTAGCTATTAGGGAAATGCAAATCAAAGCCACAATGAGATAACACTTCATACCCATTAGAGAGACTAGTATATTAAAAAACAGAAGAAGAAACTAAGTGTCAGGGAAGATGTAGAAAACTGATATGCTTATGCATTGCTGATGGAAATGTAAAGTGGTGCAGCCTCTGTATAAAACAGTCTGGCAGTTTCTCAAAGAGTTAAACATAGAATTACTATATGATCCATCAATTCCTCTTCTAAATGTATACCCAAAAGAATTGAAAGCTGGGGCTCAAACTGATACTTACATATCAATGTTTATAGCAGCATTATTCATAACAGTCAAAAGGTACAATCAAGCCAAATGTCCATCAACACATAAACAAAATGTAATATATACATACAATGGAATATTATTTAGTCTTTAAAAGGAATGAAATTCTGACATATGCTCCAATATGAATGAACCTTGAAAACATTATGCTAAGTGAAATAAACCAGATACAAAGGTCAAATATTGCACAATTACATTTATATGAGATACCTAAAATAGTCAAATTCATAGAGACAGAGAGAGTAGTTAACAAGAACTGGAGAAGGAGGGTGGGTTAGGAGTTATTGTTTAAGGGGTTCAGAGTTTCAGTTTGGGATGATGACAATGTTCTGGAGATGGATAATGGTGATGGTTACACAACAATGTGAATATACTTAATGTTGCTAAATTGTACACTTAAAAATGGCAAATTTTATGTTATATATATTTTACCACAGTTTTTTAAATGCCCTGGAAAATATATATATAAGGATGTAACATAGAAAAGATAGAGAAAGACACACAACACAAAGGTTAACCATTAAAAAAGCTGGTGTGGCTGTATTAACATAAAAAAATATAGACTTCAAGACAAGGAGTGTTACCACAGATAGAGACAATTCATAATAATAAAAGAGAGGCATTTCACAGTTAGAGGAAAGACATTTTATAAAAGAGAAACAACAATCCTAAATGTATATGCATTCAATAACATAATTTCAAAATACATAAATTTTAAAAAGACATGAAAATTTATGTCCACACAAACATCTGTACATGCTTATTCATAGCAGCTTTATTTCTAAGAGCAAAACACTGGAAGCAAGCAAAGTATTTCCCAATAGGTTATTGGTTAAATAAACTATGATAGATCTATACTATGGAATACTACTCAATAGTAAAAAGGCAATAACAATTCACACAACAAATTGGATGGATCTCAAGGGCATTAGGCTGAGAGAAAAAAGCCAGTCTTAAAAGGTCATCTACTATATGATTATATTTATGTGACATTCTCAAAATGACAAAATCATAGAGATTACGAACAGGTTAGTAGTTGTCGAGGGGAGAGGGAAGTGGGTGTGACTATAAAGGTAGGTAGCAACAGGAGGGAGAACTTTGTGGTGATAGAATTGTTTTGTATCTTGCTTTTGGTGATTGTCATATGAATCTACACACGTGCTAAAATGACTTAGAACTATCACATGCACACATTGTACCAATGTCAAATTTCCAGTTTTGATTGTACTATAATTATATAAGATATAAGCATTGGAAAAAACTTAGAGAAGGGTATATGGGACTTCTCCGTACTTTCTTTGCAACTTAGTTTTGCAATAATTATAGATTTACAAGTTTTTAAAAAAATGGATGGAACTAAAACTAGAAAAATCCACATTTGTGGCTAGGGGTCTTAACACACTTCTCTCAGTAATAAATAGAAGAAGCAGGTAAAAATGCAATCGGTAAAGAAATAAAAGATTTGAACTACACTCAATCTAATAACTTGACCTATTAGACTTTTGTAAGACACAATAACAAACAGCTGCAGAATATACACTCTTCTTAAGTGCATATGGAAAATTCACAAAATTTGGGCCATTAAGAAAATCTCTCTAAATTGTTAAAGGACTAAGTAATGAAGTATAACAAAATCAATATAAAGTTAAACTACAAATCAGTAACAAAAAGAAAATGAGTATATCTCCAAATGTTGCAAAAGTAACATACACTCCTCAATAACCCATGAGTTAAAAACAAAACAAGAAATTAGAAAATAGCTCAAACTAAAAATATAATGAAGTACAATATCAGTATTTGTGGGTAGCCTCAACAATTTTGAAACAGTTTGGGAGACAAAAATTATAGGTTTAAATGTATATTATCTGTCAGGCATGTAAGAAGTTGAAAGTCACTACACTGTCCCCAAAACAAGAAAAGCACTGAACTAACTGAAAAAGAGAACACTTGTTAGCTCCATCAGAGAACTGAGGTCACGGGGCAATTCACTGCCCCCAAAACTGGGCAAACAAGCAAATACACAGAATCACAACTTACCAGAGCAGACACCCACAGCATAAAGCTCTACAGGAACCAGTGCTGGGATAGAGACCTGAACTGTAATTGAGGAATTGCAGGAGGCTCAGTGTGGACAAGTCTGAGAGATAAAAGCTCCCAGGGCACCCAGTCATCTCAGTCCCCACACTTCAGTAAATTTTACCTTCAGGATTGCAACCAGTCTTTCAAAATGAGTATGGGAGGGAAATCTCCTCATGCTTCTGGCAAGAATAGGGGAAATGAATCATTTTTAAATACACCAGAGAATTCTATTCTTAACAAGGTCTGCCCTCAGAAGAAACTAGTTAACCAGAGCCTAACTGCTAGGGTTTTATCACAGCCTAAGTGACCTGGGGTAAGGGAAATAACCAGTTCAAGCCAGCTTTAGCCTTCCACGTGTAAGAAGGGAAATAGCCAACTCCAGCTCCCTCCGGCCTATCTGTTACCACCTAAGGCAGAGGGAAAATACTGAGAAGCATGTGTGAAGTTCACAGTTAAGGCCACTGGCTCACTAAAAGACTGAGATCTAATCATAGGACTATAGGATACTTCCCCACCCCCCTACATTACCATCGCATTATTAAGACCTATTTACAGCAGTTTTTTGTTTTTTTTAAAAAACCCCAGCATATCATGTTCAGTTAACAAGAAAAAATTACAAGACATACTAAATGACAAAAGACATAATTTAAAAAGAGACAGAGCAAACATCACAACCATACTCAGATATGGCAGGGATGCTGGAATTATCAAACCTGTAATTTTAAGACAACTACGATTAAGATGCTAAGTGCTCTAATGGATGAAGTAGACAACATACAAGAAAAGATGGGTAATGTAAGCAGAGAGATGGAAATTCTAAGAAAGAATCATAAAGAAATGCTAGAGATCAAAAACACTGTAACAGAAATGAAGAATGCCTTTGATGGGCTTACCAGTGGATGGGACGCAGCTGAGCAAAGGATCACTGAGCTTGAGAATATCTCCATAGAAATGTCCAAAACTGAAAAGCAAAAAAACAAAAAGAATGAGAAATAAGAGAATGGATTATCCAAGAACTGTGACAACTACAAAAGGCATAACATATGTGTAATGGAAATTTCAGAAGGAGAAAAAAAGAAACAGAAAAAATGTTTGAAACAACATTTGGGGTCCTCTAGATTCCACATTTGAAAGTTCTCTGATCCCAGTGGCAGCTCAGTGGGTCATTTTCATGAGCTGCCTTGGGTTTCAAGTCTGAGCCACCAGCTTCGCATTTGCTCCTGGCCATGCTGGGAAGAAGGTGGGAAGCTCCTCCTGAGAACTTTCATCTGAATAAGCTGGTTTGAGAAAGGCTAAGTTTCTGTGGAGAGGCAAGATTCATCTCTACCAAAGGTGGCTTTTCTAATCTTTGTTTCTTTCCCTTGGATGGGGTAGAGAGAGGATGAGTGGAGTGTTTGTTTTTTCTGAAATGAGACTCCAAGGAACAAAGATTTTACCTTTATTGAAACTTTCTAAAGAGAAAACACAGCAGTCTCTTAGTGACTGGTTAGCAAAGTTGTTTAGGGTGTAATGCTGATGATACCAATGTCCGGGTTCCATCCCTACAGAAGTTAAATTATGTCATTTTGCTTCACAAGAGACTCAAATGCAGATCTAAAAGTACCATCCCACTCCCATCTCTGCTACAGAGAAGATCTGAACCTGTTGTATCTGAGATTATTAAATTCTTCCAATCATGGGTGCTGCAGGCAATTTCTACTCAACTCTAGCATCTGTTGTTGTTTCTTGAGGTAGGCAGAATTCTATGGTGGCCCCAAGATGCCCTCCCCCTTGTGTACAAGTCCTGCACAATCCCTTGTACTGGGAATTTCATTAGGGTCTGCTATGTAGCACAGCTGACTTTAAGAAAGGAAGATTATCAGGAGTGAGCCTGACCTAATTAGATGAGTCCTTAAAAAGGACTGGGCTCTTCCTAGAGTCAGAGATTGTAAGTGTGAGAGGAACTGAGGGATTTGAAGTGAGGGGTCTCTGTTGCTGGCTCTGAAGATGGAGGGGCCGACGGAATGCAGGCAGCCTGTGGAAGCTCAGAGCACCCACCTGGCAGCAAGGGAACGGGGATTCTACCATAACCCTGAGAGCTTGGACTGCATTCCCATGAATGATTTTAGCCTTGTTAGATCCTGAGCAGAGAACTCAGCTACCCAGTGCCCACACTTCTTACCTATAGAACTCTGAGTAGATAAATGGGCATTGTTTTGTTAAACTGTAATAATGGATTATGCAGCAAAGAAAACTAATAGATTTCTATTCGTTTATTTTTTAAAGCAACTAATGTAAAATGTGAAGATGCAATTGTGATAACAGAAAATTGAGTCGTGTCTGGTAGAATGTCAAGTGCCTCTGGGGGCCACTCTCCATCTTTGCTCCCCCTGTCCCTTTCTTGGGGACAGGGGGAGCAAAGATGCTACTGACTCTCCTGAGTGACCCTCACACACTTCCTCCCTATGGATACCTGGAAACCAATATTTATATTTTAGATTAATATAAGCATGTTTCCTAAGTGTTATATATATTATCTATTGTAGATATTAATTTCACATCTAACACATAATGTAACAATAACTACCATTTGATCCCTTAAACTACTTGTTTTGCAGCATACATCTTGACATTAATTATGCAGCATTGGGCTGGGGACGACTAAGTCCCCACCCTCCCAGGCTTCTGGACAGAGGAAGAGACCTGACAATGGTGATTCTAAGAGGTATCTCTTAGTATCCTTTAGTTTTAAAACTAGAATATGTATATCCCTGGGAATAAATGGACACAGACAGTTTTAAGGGAATCATTTTTCTGACCTTGGACACCCATGTGGATTCACTGAGTGATCTGCTAGAAAACTTTCTTCTTTCCCACATCCTATTGTCACAACTCTTCTCCCACTAAGGTAAAAGGAGATAACTCTCAACCATCCCATATCTTACCCTTCATATTTCCCCAAGACACAAAGCCTCCTCAAAGCATCTGACAAAATGACTCTAAAAAATGGTGTCAGAAAGTGAATGTCTTAAAAGACTGGTTAACAAACTGCTTTTGCAACTCAGGTGGTTTCTTACTGTATTTGCTTTTAAACATGAAAGAGGGTCTAACCCAGTTGTCAATAATAGATTAACAGAAAATTTTAATGGGTACTTCCTTGGCGGCCAAGTGGCTAAGACTCCGTGCTTCAAATACAAGTGGTGTGAGTTCGGGTTCAATCCCTGGTCGGAGAACTAAGATCCCACATGCCGTACTGCGCGGCCAAAAAAAAAAATTTTAATGATAATGTGGTTTTAGCATGTAATACAGGGGTTAGAAAAATTAGAATTGCATTCCTATTTCAAAACTCCTTTAATTGGGTTTCCCTGGTGGAGCAGTGGTTGAGAGTCTGCCTGCCGATGCAGGGGACGTGGGTTCGTGTCCCGGTCCGGGAAGATCCCACATGCCGTGGAGTGCCTAGGCCCGTGAGCCATGGCCACTGAGCCTGCGCGTCCGGAGCCTGTGCTCCACAACGCGAGAGGCCACAATGAGAGGCCCGCGTAACAACAAACAAACTCCTTTAATTCCTATCTACTTATTTATCTCATATCTATAATAATGAAATAGACATAAAATTGATGTTGAACTTGTTTCAGTCTTGCAACAAGGACTATTCATCCATGGATAAACTAATTAGAAAATATTAGTTCCATCCATCTCATTAAGAGATGAGTTTGCAATTCAATTTTAGTTTGTATGTTTATAACTTATCAAAACATACACTCACAGTGATTTGATCTAATAAAAATTGCAATAACTTAATGCAGAAAACAAATTGTTAACTCAAAGCTATATAGTCACCAGAAATTTTTTCTTAAGTTCAACGTTTATACTTTTTTGTTGCAGAAAGCACACAGAGTAGATCAAAAACAGCCATGTTACAATAGAATGTATTTTTGTGGGGTAGGGGAATGAAAATACGAGTTCAAATACAAAAGAGAGGATGTAAAATTTCAAATGTTAGAGAAAACTTATTTTTTTAAATAGATAGTCCATTTAAAAAATAATCACTATGGTATTTAGACTCACTTAGAAGAGTGATGGGAACACATTTTGAAATGTCACAGTTTACAATGTACTGGAAATCAGATTCTTTACAACTGTTTGAATTTATGTGAAATTTTTAGATGTTGATCTAAAAATGTGCAGGGGGGTACATAATTTTTCAGAGGAGTATGCTTTCAAATTTTGAAGACTACTACTTTAGAGCAGGAGTTCTTAACATGTGATGTAACATAGTGGCTACAAACACAGACTTAGGAGTCAGTCTTGCTGGTTGTGTGACTTAAATTCAGCTCAGTCTATTTATCTGTAAAATGGGGACAGCAACAATACCCTATCTACAGAGATAAAGTTGTCAAACTTCAGCATACATCAGAATCGCCTGGAGGGTTTGTTAAAACACAGACTGCTGGGCCCCACTCCCAGAGATTCTGCTTCAGGAGGTCTGGGGTCAGGCCCCCAAATCTGCATTTCTAACAAGTTTCTAGGAGATGCTAATGCTGCTGGCCCAGGGACCACACTTTGAGAACCTTTGGTCTATCTCATAAAGTCATTCATTGTGAGGATTAAAAACATTAGTACATAAACATTCTTAGAACTCCACTGGCCCACAACAGGTGCTAATACATATTAGCCAATCAGTTAGGATTGGATTCACTGCAAAAGAAAATTCTACTCCAGTGGGTTAAACAGAAAGGAGTTAGTATATGTCATTTAGCAAGAGGTCCTGAGGTCAGTCAAGAATGTCATGAAGTTCCCAGGCTCCCTCTGTCTTCTTTGCTCAATTGTCTTTGTTCCCTGGCTTTTATCAGCACAGACCTATAATAGTTGCTGTTCCTCGAGGAATCTTGTCTGAATTCCAGACAGGGAGAGAGAAGAGCAAAGGATATAGGGTAAAGAGTTGATGGAGCATGCCAGCCAAATCACAGCCCTTCCCTTTATATTTTATTTTTTTAGAGAAGTCGCATTTAAAAAATGTTTCCAGAAGTCCCCCACGAGCAACTTTCACTTGAATCTCAGTGGTCAGACCCAGCTCACATCCTACCCCAACTACAAGAGAGAAGGAAGGGAAGCATTTTGGCTCTCTAGCTACCATGGTGGAGGAAATCAAAGGAGAAAGGAGTTTGGGATAAATAATATACAGCATCTGCTTAAAGGGTATCCATGAACACACAGAAACTCATGCAAAATATCAAATGTATGTGTATTTTTTTGAGGAGTCAGCCCACAGCTTTCATTAGATTTTTAAAGATCCAAAAAATATGGCTCTCAAGCCCACATTTCTTGACTCAAGCATCCAAATATTTTAATGAAAAGGATGTCTACTCCTCTGCATGCTCCACCTCAGCCATCACATGAAGTCATAAAACCTGAGAGCATGGAAGCCTCTTAATTGCTCTCTTCCTTTTTTAAAAGATTCTACTGAACTTGTAAATGCTGTTTATGTTATTTGAATACATGTTTATAAGTAGTCCTACAGGGTAGTTCTTGCGATGTGTCTGTGTTTTAATGTGACTTCCCAAATAGATCATATACTTCTTTAAAAAAGGCTTCTTCATGTTATTTTCTTCCTGTTTCATTTATATAAAGTTGGGGAACAAGGAGCATTAACTTAAGAATTAAGTTCTTCTGTCCAGAATTTCAAGCTGGCATTAATAACTAGAGATTTAGGTTCCCTGACAGAAGAAACTGCATGACTATTTAAAGAAGACAGGCAGGACTGGATTTATTTCTTTTCTAACTGTTTAAAACACTGAAGTCTGTACTTTGGGCACCTCTCCTTTAACTATCAAAACAGAGCAGCAGTTGGCAAATTTATTTGGGGTTGCCACAAAACCATGTTAAATGTTATGATGAATGGTTCCCTTAAGGAATATGGATTCCTGGTGTCAAATGAGATGTGAACTCTGGTTGGATATTTATTAGGTATTATGGGTTGAGTTGTATTCCCCCCAAATTCAAACATTTAGGTTCTATCCCTCAGTACCTCAGAATGTGACCCTTATTTGGAGACAGGGTCTTTAAAGAAATAAAATGAGGAAAAGTTAAAGTGAGGTCATTAGGGTAGGCCCTAATCGAATATGACTGGTGTCTTTACAAGAAGAGGAAAGATGAACACAGTGACACACACAGAGGGAAGACAATGTGAAGAGACATAGAGAAAGGATGGCCATCTACAAGTGTAGAAAGGCCTGAAACAGATCTTTCCCTCACAGCCCTTCAGAGGGAATCAACCCTGCTGACACTCTGATTTGGGACTTCCAGACTCCAGAATTGTGAGACAATACATTTCTGTTGGTTAAGTTATCCAGGTGTGGTACTTTGTTACCACAGCCCTAGCAGACTAGTACAGCAAGGATTCTCTTATGTTGTACAAAAGTTTTCTCTTATTCCTCACATTCAAAGACCACTTCCTTCTTTCTCCATGCAAGGACACTATTATATAAACGCTGAGCTGTGGCCGAAAATTTGCCCATGCTTTTCATACTTACAAACACTTTCCTAAATATATGGCCCCTCTGATGTCAGAAAGAATGTCCCAAGTTTTAGCTTAACACAGAGTGTGAGCAAAAGTGTTGTGGGCAACTTTCATTCTGTCATGTTGCTTAAAAGGAAGTTGCTTGGTCACAATATTTTCCTTCACTTTCCTATAGGCTGTGATTTGGTTTTGCCCATGTGGACAAGGATAGTGCTCTGGAGATCACAGAGCAGCAAGAAAAGCACAGGCCACTGGAGAACTTTTTGGAGAAGAGCTTCCAGAAATTTCTGGCTTGCCTTTCAACAGGACATTCACATGATAAATAAATTTTCTATCCTACTTAAACCACTGTTACTTGTTCTTTGGGGTTCTAATCATATAAACAACCTAACAAATACATGGAAAAAAAAAGAGAATAAAAGGCTATTAACAGAGGAGGTGGCTAAAGTTTATACACACTTAACTAGATTATTTCAAGAGTCTCTTAACTGATTTTACTGTTTGGGGTCTTGCACCTGTCCAACACATTCTCCACATTCTGACTATAAAGTCATCTTTCTAAGATATAAATCTGGTTATGCTACTTCTCATTTAAAACCACTGCCTAGGGCTTCCCTGGTGGCGCAGTGGTTGAGAGTCCGCCTGCTGATGCAGGGGACACAGGTTCGTGCCCCGGTCCGGGAAGATCCCACATGCAGCGGAGCGGCTGGGCCCGTGAGCCATGGCCGCTGAGCCTGCGCGTCCGGAGCCTGTGCTCCGCAACGGGAGAGGCCACAACAGTGAGAGGCCCGCGTACTATAAACAAACAAACAAAAAAAAAAAACACCACTGCCTAGACTTGTACTGTCCAATATGGTGGCCACTAGCCATATGGAGCTAATAAAATTAATAAGCATTCAATAAAATAAACTCAATAGTACTAGCCACATTTCAAGCGTCCAGTAGCCACAGGTAGCCAGTGACTACCATGGTGGACAACACCAATGTAGGACCACCATTATGCAAAGTTCTATTGGACAGCACTGGGCTACAAGATGCATGTCTAAGTCTCCTACATGATCTATAAAGCTCTTTCTCTCCAGACTTACCTGCTGTTACTATACACGTTACCAAAGGTCAGCAGGCTGTTTCTCAGATCTGCACTTGTTTACCATCCTGCTGCCTGGGAATTCTGTCTCCACCTTGTCCATCTGGAAAACAAGAATTCATTTTTTAAGTGTTACCTTCTCTACACACATATACTAAAAAAAAAAAAAAAAAAAAAAGCCAGAAGAATTGAACATGATTCAAGACATTTCTGAGCATATCTTCTCTTTTATCTACCATCCCTGCAAAGAATAGCAGATGAAGGAGGTTCTTCAATTAAAAAAAAAAATCACAACTTAACAACAAAAGAAAAAACTTGATTAGAAGACGGGAAAAGAACAAACATTTCACCAAAGAAGATATACAAATGGCCAATAAGCACAGGAAAAGATGCTTAACATCGCTAATCATTAGGCATATGAAAACCAAACCCACAATGATACTACCACCTCACACCCATGAGGATGGCTACTTACAAAAAACTCAGAAAATAACAAGTGTTGGCAAAGAGGAGAAGAAATTGGAATCCTTGCACACTGTTGGTGGAATTGTAAAATGGAGCAGCCGCTATGGAAAACTGTATGAAGGTTTCTCAAAAAATCAAAAATAGAATTATATGATCCAGCCATTCCACTTGTGGGTACATACCCCAAAGAACTGAAAGCAGGGTCTTGTAGAAATATTTGTACACCCATGTGCAATAGCAGCATTATTCACAATCCAAAAGGTGGAAGCAATCCAAGTGCCCATCAATGAATAAATGGATATACAACATGTGGTATATACATACGATAGAATAATATTCAGCCTTAAAAAGAAAAGAAATTCTGACACATGCCACCACAAGGATGAAACCTGAGGGCAAATACATCCTCAACCATATCTGCAAACATCCCTGATTCTTATACTAAACAATGATCTTGCTTTTCTTTCTTTTTGTGGAAGAAATATCTGCTTAAACATAGAAAAATATTGCTGAGTGCCTCAGATTAGACAGCATAAAATGAGAACTGTCTTCTTCTACTCAGTCTTTGTATTATCCAAGTATTGGACTCAGTACCCTGATGATAAATTTCATTCGGAGAACCTCTACACACAAATTAAGTGCTAGTTAGGCCCCAAGCTTCGACTAGACAGTGTCAGAATTATGGTTTCTGCCCAGAAGAGTAAAGAGTGAGATGCACTTCTTGGATCTGACAGCAGCCCAGTGGTTATTATCACCCGCTGTACACTAGCACTACCTAGGAAATTTAAAAGCTCTCTAGGTGGTTCTAAAGTGAAGGCAGGCTGGCTGCGGAGACGTACTGTCTGATGACGAACACCCCCCCCCCCTTTTACCATTACACGGCTCATATTTACTTGATACCCAGAATTATCAAACAGTGCACTCAAACACAGTCGCAACATTTCTGCCTTGCAGGTAACAGTTTTCCACCAGGTATTATTACCCAGAGCATGTGGACTCTCTAGCACCTGTTGCTCAAGAGCCGGAATGCCTCCCTGCATGCGTCCGCCCCTCACAACCACAACCATAAATAGTGACTCGTTTACCTATTACCGTCCGCAAGGCCAGGACGCTTCCGGATGGACCTTACTGATGGTGAGTGTGCAGGCCTGTGCCATCTGCTCTATGGCCAGAGGCGTCTCTGCAGAGTCGTCGACTCCGTTCAGCTCCCAAATCCGCGGAGGCTGTGTTAGGGTCTGGAGGCGAAGCGCCGGCGCTTACTTGCCTTCATCCCCCGCCCGCCCCGACACCACCTGATTTTTGCAATCTGCTGCTTCTGAGCAAGAATGTGCGCCATGAGGGGCAAATTTAGTCGCAGACTTAGGCCTCTCGACATTTGCCCAAGTCCCACCTTTGTCAGGTTGGAGGCTCCGAAACCTAGTCCTTCTCAAGCCGCCTGGAAGCACCAGACGCTGCTGCCTGGGCACGAGTTTCAGGGTGTTTGTTCCAGAGACCGCGGAGGCCCACTGCCCGGAAAACAAAACAGCGAACTCTTCCGCCCTGGGGTTGAATAAAAGATGGTTTACCTCCACTGACGTTATTTCCAGGTCCGCTCTAGGAACCTGGGAGGTTTCTGCGTCTCTGTGGTCATTTCTAGCTGTTCAAGCTTCACGTGCATTTAAGTCGGTCCTAGGGCCTCCCTTCTAAATGTGATGGGAAGGTTTGACAGAGAAATTATTTGGGAAAACTTCAAAAGTATATATGCAAAGATAGAATAGTACAATGAATTCGATGTTCATATCTCACACCTTCAACAATTATCAACTCACTGCAGTCTTATTAACATAACTCAACCCTCATTCCTCCAGACACATTGTTTGAAGTAAATCTCAGACACGTGTCATTGATAAATTTAACACAGCCTAGACTAAGATGAAACGAGTTAGACCCTTGCCTCGGACACAAAATTTAAGAGGCTGCCAAAAAGCTTAGCAATAGAGACAAATAATATTTTAAAGCAATATTTTAAAATGAAAATTAATGCAAAAAATCCGTAATGAGTACAGTATGTTAAATAGAAAATCAGTATTACTGATTTTTCCTTCTGCTTAGCTCCTATATGACTGACACAAGACTGAAACTAAAATATCTCTAAAAGATAAGGATGCTTTTGAAAAACATAATCAAAATATCCTTATCACATCTAAAAATAATAACAAAAATAAGATCAAGTATCGAATCATTGTTCAAATTTCATGAGTTTTATATATTTTGTAAATATATTCTATAATATATATTATAAAAATCATACATATATATAAGTTATATATATCATATCTATGTGTTTTACAAACAATTCATTAGACATATATGTTTCAAGTTTTTTGAATCTATAGTTTCTCTCTTTCTCCTTTTCATGTATTTGTAGAAGAAACCTGAGATTTTGTTTCCCAGGGACTTTTAAGAATGCACACATCAGAAAACTCAAGTCACTCACTCCAGTGTAGGGGAGGGAAAATAATCTTTCCCTCTACCCTTCGAAATTCTCAGCTAGGTCCCCTGTAACAAAAGACAGATTGAGAGTAGAAAAATATACAAATGGATTTAAGTTTTTTGTGATATAGGAAATGAAGGAAATGAAGACCCAAAGAAGCAGTTAAGACTTGATGCATATATACTGAATCAGAAAAAGAGTAGTAACATTATGAAACCATGACAAGGCAAAGGGGCTTGGGCTAGGATAGTTAATTGGATGAACTGACTAGGGAGATAAGGGTTAATTTGTAAAGATTTCCCTCAGCCTCAACTTTCCATCCTTAATAATAGGAATGTTACTTTTCTCTGAGTATAAGGAAGACATCTTTCACATGGAAATTTTATTTCCTACTTTAAAGAAAAAGAAGGAAAATTAGAGTGTTCTTCTTATAGCTGCTAGTTTTCAACTGCCTTTAGCTCAAAATAATCCTTATGCCAAAATGGCATATTTGGGCCGACATACTTTTCCACCCTTCACCAGCTTCAGTCTATTTCCTAATGGCAAAGCCCACAGATCAGCAAACCTACCTCACAAAAGCAGACTTTGCAGCTGGACCACCTGAAACTAGAGACTGTTCCAAGACTTATATGAGCAGGGAAAGCCAGAGTACTAGGTCCTTTCCCTTACCAGCTTTCTTCAGCCACACTGGCCATCTGTCCCTACAGCACTGCAAGGTCACTTGGCTTTAGAGCCTTTGGAGTTGCTGTGCCCTCACTTCCAGTGCTTTGCCTCAAATCATTCATGGCTGACTTTTTCCACATTGCCTTATCAGCTTGAAAGTGACCTCTGTAGAGTGCCCTTCCCTGGCCACCCCATCTAAAATAGCTTTCCACCCAGTCTTCTCCATCATACCACCCTGTCTTATTTTCTCAGAAGTGTGATACACCTGCCACTATTCAGAATTATCTAGATCCTTCATTTGTTTACTTGTCTCTCCCACTAGAATGAAACCTCCATAAAAGCAAACTCTTTGCCTATTTTGTGCACAGATTGGAAACCTGTTGAGGTCACAGGTGAGTAACAAGGAGGGGCTGAAGGGAGAACTCTCTTAGCTAAAAGATATCTCTTAGATAAAAGTATCTAAGGTCCATATGTTATCAATTCCATAGGCATAGATCATCTGAAGCATTATGTTATCATCAAAGGTTTGGCGACAAACTTCCAACAGGCCTGGTCTGGGAAAGCTGTCTTGGGAAAGCTGATATCTGGGTATGAAGTTTATATGAGTGAAAGAGTAGGACAGTAGGAAAGAGGCAGAAATGTGAAGGTCTCTCAGATAGTGGTAATGGTGGGTAATGGTACTAGGATGGAGTAGTGGGGCAAAAAGAAAATCAAGGAATGTGGACAAGGATAGAGATATAAAAAGAGGAACAAGGATCATAATCATTGGAATGGGTAAAGAAAAAAGATTATCATGGCTGTGGGATAGCACAGGAAAGAAAAGAGAGAAATCTGGTATCTGTCAATCAGATAGATGAGTAAAACGATCAAGGTCCATGAAGGAGTAGGATCTGTAGGCTGATCTATGATGGGTAAGCCTCACTGTGCAAAAGCCAGCTAAAAAGTCAGAAGTCATTTACAGTGTTCCCAATGTCAAGGCCTTCTCGTATACGCCATCAATTGCCTAAACTCCTTTAAGTTTTACTTTACCTCAAATATGGACCACAGCTTTTTTTAACTGGATTTTTTTGGCCTTTATTTCCCACCATTTATCTTTACCACAGCTGCAGCAGACAATGTTGATAGCTAATCAGTGTCCTTAGTTTCAGAAAATAGAATCCACTCTAATTAGGTAAAATTAAAAGGGATTTCTTATGAGTTTACAGAGTTTCTTGGAGACCAGAATCAAGTGTGGATATTATATTGTCAGAAGCACCCAGCCATGAAAATGCTTCGTTAGAAATCTTATTGCCACTTCTGGTTCCACAAAATCCTAGACGGTAGTTGCAGGTAAACTAAAATATCCCAACAACCATGCACATGTGAAAGAATTTCAATCTAAAATTGAACCAGAGGATATGAAATAGAGAATCTCACACATGCACCCTCAGAAGAATGGAAGGTAAGAACTGAGGGACTGATTTCCCCTAAATGCCTGATTTATAGAAGACAGAGACTTATCTCCTGATCCATGGATAGCTGCTAATCTGTCTGGACTTCCCCCCCTTTACACTCCTTGCCCATAAATACAGCCACCCCAAACCCTCAACAGACCCACCCGTGGCTCGCTACATGATGCGTTTCTTGAATTGCAATTCCTCTGCTATTCCCAAATAAACTCAATTTCTGGTCCTTTGAACTTGCCTCAGTTTACCTCTTTATTTAGACTGACATATGCCAGAAGAGCTATCCAGGCTTTATCTCACAATATTCATTTCTCCAAAGTCTCACACGAGTACGTCTGCTCAGCCAAAGCTACATGACACAGGGAATCCTAGTGACAAGGAGGTCTGAGAAATGTAGCTTTTAGTGCTGCAGGCCCAGTGTATCGGAGGCACACTACAACAGGGTGGCAGAGGTGTAGAGGAAGCCAGTCTATACTACTGGTCACAGTTGCTACCTGGTATCCATTTCACCCTTTTTCCTTCTTAATACAATTCTGATTTTGTTCAGATATGCACTACTCATGCACATAAACTGGATAACTCAGGAGATTCTACCCCCATTTTAAGCTCCGGGGTAATTCATGATTAGTCTATGATAAATATGTATGTCCTGTGCCTTTATAGGCGATTGATTTACAAATTTAGGTTTAAACCAATAAGCAAAGGTGTTCCCCTGCTGCCTATTATCAGTTCAGAGGTAGGGAAGGGATCTAAATTGTCATAATCAAACTTTCATGATTGTAAGAAGTTATGATTTCCTTTTGAATCATGAGCAAAGAAAACTGTCCCAGGTTGCCACGGGGGCATCATAAGTGTAGCTTGTACAGGAATCAAACCCACGACCTTGGCATCATTAGCACCACACTCTAACCTACTGAGCTAACAGGCCAGCACATGAGCTATAAATCTTCGTTAATATTTTTAATAGCGTTGACTTCGTGGAATTTCTTTACCACTAACAGGAATTTCATCAGTCGTATTTCCACCGGGCCCACTTTCGTTAAAAGAGAAAGTAAAGAAGAAAGCTCTGTCTTGGTCAAGAATGAACCTTGTCTTTCAAGACATCCTTTCTTGGAACCAATGCAAGTTCTTTTGTAAAAAGTACAAAAACCACTTGTAATGAAAATGGCAAATTGAAACATTTGATTGTAAGGACTTTGATGTATTTGCATCTTTGAGACCACAGTAAAGGGTGATAAGAGATCGGAAAAGAGTCTTCCAACCTGCAGACTCTTTGGGAATGAGAAGAATGAGTGGTTGGAAGGAATAAGAGCAGTATTTTTAAAAACCAAGTAGTTTAAAGCAATCCATCCATCCATCCCTGAGCAAAAATTAAAAGCTTCCTTCCACAAGGAAATAATGGAAATGTAATGCTTGTGATAAACAAAGGTATATAACCTTGATAATGAGGCTGAGCTAGGAAAAAACTCAACGTGAAAAAGCTCCAAAATGAATCCAGGAAATAGTAATGAACAAAACTTTGCAGGAACAAAAGAGGAACTAGATCTGAGGTGAGAAAAGTCAGCTGATTCTTAGGACAGGTAGAAAATAATATACATTGAATTTGGGAATGAATGTAGTGTTGTGAGAATAAAATAGACCTGCTTTTTAAGGTTGATCCCAGAATTGCTATGCTATACTGCAGTTCTGATTTTTCAATATTTACTATTTAGACATATGTACCAGGCACTATTTATGTGTTTTAAATGAATTAACATATTTAAACGTAACAACTAACTTATGAGGTGGGTATTATAACCATGCTCATTTTATAAATAACCGAGGACAGAATTTAGAGTCAGCATTCTCATCATTTAGCTCTGGAGAACTTCCTTTTAACTAAGTCACTAAACTGCTTCTTAAAATCATGTTCATCATTTTGTTGCTGTATTACTATATTCTGAGGACCCTCCTATTCAAATAACCAAATTCATAGCATCTTGATTTGTACCCCAGGATATTAATTGCTTCAATTTTCAATTAATATTAATCTCACCACTAATATTGAATATGTAACATGGACCTGAAAACTCCTATCCCAGATAAGTAACTCTGAGCATCAGCCATGTGCACTGAATTATTATGGCAGGGTAATTCTTTCTAGGAATTTTACTCTATTATTTAGTAATTCACTTCCTCTTCTTGGTTCCCCAATAAGGAAAGGAGGTATTATTGAGAGAAAATACTCTAGAGATTGATTGATTTTTTTCTCCCTCTTTGTTTTTCTCTGAAGTTTTCTTTCTTTTTATATTATACAATTATTTATAAAGGTTCATTGTAGAAAATTTAGAAGGTGTGGCTAAGCAAAAAGAAGAAAATAAATATAGTCCATAAATTCCACCATCTGGAGGGAATTACTATTCAGCACATTTGTTGAATGTCCTTTAATATATGTATTACACATTCTCGGAGTTTACACTTTTAATGTTCTAAATATATATATATATATATAATGTCAGACTTACAGAAGAAGTGCAAAAATAATACAAAGAACTCCTATATACTCTATATCCATTTTCAGCAATTGTTAATACATTTTCTACATTTGTTTGGTTTTTTGTTCTCTCTTCATATGTACTCATTTTTTCCCCCTGAACCATTTGAGAGTTAGTTGCAGTGTATTTTTTTAAAGAGATCATATTCATGCGTACACATTTTTTGTACTGTAATTAGTCGTTTAGCTATATTTCCTTCATATCTTTTCATGAAGGACAATAAATTGCCATACTGAAAAGTGAGAGAGAGAGATCAATAAATATTTGTTGAAATTATACCTAATTTTCTTTGATTATTGAGCAGCTTGGGAGCCCATATTCAAACCTCTTTGAACATTACATGGCTTAAGAAAGTTCTTTATTTCACATTATAAGAGAAAATTAAGGATATCATCTCCACCACTTCCTTCTTTGGGTTGGAAAAGCCTACACTTTGTACAATGGTTAAGAAGTTTGCAGAGTCAGTCAACTTCTGGCTGGCAGGACCAACTCATTTTAAAATAAACTCTGATTTGACAGTGTACAAAGTTGAAAGTGCAATTTGGGACATCCAATATATACGAAGAGAAAAATGCAAATGCAAAACAGTGAATAAATAATTATGCTATCTTTCGTGTGGAAAAACAAGAAAAAAATAACAATCAATATACATGTTTACTTGTATATGTATAAAGAAAACCAATAAGGATAAGTGAAAAATTAAGGACAGACTTTACCTATGCCAGGTGATGGTGAAAAGTGAGCTGGTGGAGGATAAGAATGGAAGCGAAACTTTCCAATGTATCTATTTTTAGTTTCTCTTTTAAACATGTGGATGTCTTATTTATGCAAGAAAAACAAAATTTAAAATGTTTAAAGTTATATATACCTTTCATGTTGGTATAAATGTGCAGAGTGTATAAAACAAAGATCTTTTGTCATTTTTTCTACTTAAGTTTTGGACAATTTTTCTTTCTATTTTTAAATCTTCTTTTCTCTTAGACGGGACTGGGGAGTACAGAATGACCCAGAGGGAGCAATATGAAGAATGGGTGGTTTTACAACTTGTTTTCGGAGGAAGCAATCAAATAACACAGTTTTTTCTCCAAGAAATAGTTTCCTTACAGGAAAACAAAACAAGATGAAATAAACAAAGAACGGCCCTCTGTTGTACCTTTTACCTGCAGGTTTCTGCTACTGTTGTGCTTTGTGAGTTGGAGAAGTGCCTGGAGCCTAGAAAAGGTACCAGGCCTTGTGGGGGGCGGGGTTGGGGAGTCTGTTTACTCCACCCAAGCAAAGTTCTAGAACCCCCTGGCAAGGAAGTCAGAAGGAAATGTGATGATAGTCCTACTACTTCAGAGACTCTTCCTCTGTGTAGTTCGGACGCCAGGTACAGAACTCTAGCATTCTAGAGTAGGTTTACCCTTTTGGGAGACAGGAAAGGTGAAACAGGTTTGGCACCTGTGAGGAACCAAACCCGCGACTTGGGCTTTATTAGCATCATGCTCTAACCAACTGAGCTAACAGGCCGGAATAAGGAAGGTTTCTTCAAATTACCAATGATACTTAAACAGCATTGTCTTGCAGTTTACACTGGGAAGAGAGAGTTGCTTCTTTGGCCGGGGAAATGGATGAGGAGGGAGGAAAAACCTTATTCTGTCTCAAGGAAGTGTCCTTCTTCCAGGAAAACTTAATCTTTCTCAAACATCGGATTCTGGCCCGAGAAGACTCAGGCCAACGTCCCCAGTCAGGGCTTCCTGAGACCGCGACGGGTGGGTCACGGAACTGACCATTGAACCGCCACAGACATCGAAGGACTCGGCTTCTGCGCGCAGGATCCAGATTCCTCTCTGCTCCTGGAGACCATTTCAGGCAGGTCACCTCCTCTTGGAAGCCTCGGGACCCAGGAACCTGCACCCTGTGGCCACCTGGCCCCGGGGTCCTTCCGCGGTCACCGCGACCCTGAGTCCTCAGCTGTGCTTTCGGGCCTCCCTCTCCGCGCGGGGGAGTCACGGCCTTGGTGCTGCAGTGCTGGTCATCGAACACTTGAGTGGCTGGGGTCCGCGGGAGGGAAAGAACCTTGCGGATGGCTTCTCAAGAGCATCTGACCGGCCACGTCCTTGGGTAGAACCAAAGACAAGGGATGTCGATGCCAGAATGTGTCAGGGGTCAGGTCAGTTATCTGGACCTGAGAGGAACGTTGGGATCTGAAAGGGAAGGAGGAGCCGAGGCCCCAGTTGGGCAACTCGGCGGAAAGAGGCGGAAACCTCCTTCGAGAGGCATAACTGAGAAATGCACCCACCCTTTCCAGGCCTAAGTGCACCCTCATGCACCTGCGGGCAGGTGTCAACCCAGGGAGGGGCCAGTAGAGCAGCTAATTCCTGAGTCACCCTCTGCTCTCTTTGCTGGGTTCTACTTTTTCCCTCCTTCCCACCACGACTGTTTCTGTTAAGTTAGGGGTAGTAGTATTTTTTCAGAAGTTAATTGACCTGTGTACATTATAAAAAGCCTTCTGTATGCTCTCTCCCACCATTTACAAGTACATGTGTGCATATATATCTATATATATTACATAGTTTCCTTTTGGATATGCACTGCTAGTATATAAAATGTTTAGTATTTGGTATTCACGGGTTTTTTTCCCCCTAGAAATGAGAATCATATCCTTTGACTAGCTAAATTTGCCATTTATTTTCTAACTTTCCATTTCAATCCTTTGCTTTTAATATCATAAATGTAAATGATTCTTCTGGTTCTTTAGCACCTTTCACTAAATTTGTACATCTTCCAAATCAACTTGCAGTTGTCTTCATTTTTTTTGTTCTGTGGTGAAAATTTTGAAAGTTTGTAGAGCAGAATATTATTAGTAGTATCTATCATTCCTGTTTTACTAGGGTACTTGGTATGGTTAAATGAGTTTTGAAAATCTGGGCCACATTCAGACTTACTTTGATAGTAGGCCACAGTCACTTGCTTTTGGTCATAGGTCAGTTCCCTGGAAAATAGACACTGAGATGGAGATTTGTGTGCAGGAGTTTTACTGGGAACACTCTTAGAATCAACAGCAATGAGAGGGTGAGGGAAGTAGGATTAGGAAGAGGCAGAAGTTGAACTTGCTGTTGTAACAGAGGCCTCAGCTGATCTCACTGGGATATCTGAACCTGAAATGGCCCTTCAGTAATGTTCTGAGCTGAGGCTGGATTTGAGCTGTACCCAGGGGCAGGTATAACTTTGAGCAAGGTGCCTCTTTTCCCTTGAGGACAGTGCACAGAGACCAACCCAGTAGTAAGCCATCAGAAGTTAACATTCCTGAAGTGGAGAAATAAGTGCTGCCATCCAGAGGATGATCTGACAGGTGCAACAAACACAGTTCTTTCAGCAATCATGTGTCAGACATGTGCTAATCTTTGACCAGTAACACCTCAACACACTAACAGAGAAGTGAGCAGGTGTGGTTTAAACAAAATGCTGGTTAATACAAAGCCATTTCATTTTTTCTCTTGGGACAAAAGTCTTTGACCCCTGTTGCCAGAGTTTACAGTCTAGTGAATCTAGTGGTGTCCACGCTGGAACAATTTCCCAGGAGGAGACAGTCATCTTAATCTAGTCACTGTATTTATTCTTCCAAAAGAACATTTTTCCTTGGTTTTGACTGAGACAGGTGTCTTTTTAAATATATATATATATATATATATATATATATATATATATATACTTTTTTAAAAAATCACCTGGTAAACCAGTTACTAGACTCATTAGAGCAGAGATGTGTAAAATTGTGTTCAAATTATATGTAACCAAATATCACAGCAAGTGAGGCTCTGTGGCTTAGCTGGTTAAAGCGCCTGTCTAGTAAACAGGAAATCCTGGGTTCAAATCCCAGCGGGGCCTACTCCTACATGACAGGAGAAACTTTTCTCCGGGTGAGTAGAAACCAACCTGAATTAACACCCAATGCATCTTCCAATACTCAGGACTTAAGCTTTGCTTGGGAAAAATGGGGTACTTCTGGAAGAGGACAGAGGTAGAAGAAGGTCGAGTAATATCTGGAGAAGCAGTCACAATACACATACCAAGAGTAATTTAAAGACTGAATATTTGTCCGAATCATGATATTAGCAGTGGATAGGTAGCCTAGCCTAGCAGAGGTTTGCCCCTTTATCCAACTGTTTGAATCAAGTGATGGAGATTCAACAGCTTTAAATACATGCCCTTTCAGCTATCCTTTGGATTTGCCTGATTACTGAGACGTTTAATTATTTTTTCAACCTCAAACACACTTGGAATAGAGTTGGCACTCAATTTTTTTTTTACGATGAACCATTAAATGGCTAATGGCTTTTCTAATTTCAAGGTAATAAGTAGAAGTATTTAGCAAGTACCTTTGAGGGACAATGAATAGTGCACTGAAGACAGAGACCCATGGTCAATGGTGGTGAGTTTAAATCCTCTACCATTGAATCATTCTTGCTACTCACCATTTCTTCTAGTACACCTGCAATTTTCCCTTGCATTTTTGCTCTTAGCTCTATTCTAAAGGAAGAATAGAGGAAGGTAAGGGGAAAAAATTAAAGAAAGCTAAAAAACCCTAATTTAAACTTTAAATTGAGTGCTGTAATAGCTGTTTCTACTTTTTAAGTGATTCTGGACTCTAGGACATCACTGAAATTTTTGAAAAGAGAAGAATATGATGTCATCTTAAGAGAAAAATGGTTAGTGACAAAACATATAAAGCATCTAACAAGAGTTTGGAGACAGATGAAAAAAGCATTTTGAGGTCCGAAGTCTTAGACTCTTTTCTAGACAGATTTTTACATAAAAGTTCTGAAAAACACATCAAATCCTTAAAACAAATGTGTTTCTGTTTTATCTGCAGTTTCCTTTGGCATTCTAAGATATATCTTAAAATAATTTGTCAGACTCTACAAATGCCCACTCCCCCATACTTAGAAATGTGCACAGAATTCTACAAACAATGATTGCACCCTAAGTACCTTCTTGCTTCTCACTGTCATGGGTCAACAGATTAATTACACCTTTGTTGAGCATCAGGTATGCAAATGTGTCAGAAGACTGACATTTTAAAGAACCCCTTAAAATGGAATTGAATCTAATCAGTAATATTCTGTACCTCCAGAAATGTTGACTACTTAATAGTACTAAATGATAAAACTATTGTTATTCTATAAAACAGCTTTAAACAAATCATGGACATTCACAATCGTGTTTTTGTTAAAGGGACTTCTCTCTAACTGAAATGCTATTTCATTCTTGACCTAAACAATTCTTCATTCAAACTTCCTCCCCCATTAAATGTGTCCTGGCTTGGGATCCTCAAATGGACAGCTCCTCTTTTGTGCTCTCAATGTAGGCCTGACGTTGTCTTAGGCCAGCTGTGTGGTTCTTTCTTCTTCATGGCCAGGTTTTCATTTCTCGTGTTGGGTACTGGATAAAGTTTGGTGAACCAATTCGAATGGAAAGTCCCTTAAAAAGGTGGAAGGTAAGGCACGGTGATGATGGAAAATATTGCGGGGAGAGAAATGATTAAGAAGTGTTTCCACTTGGTGCCCACACACTTAGGTGTGTGAAGTGAATATGATAATGACTACACTATGGAAAACTACTTCCAAACATTGTTACTCTGCAGACTCAACTGAGATCTTCTGGATTCAACTGTACTTGTTTCCTGTTATCATACTTTCTTCTCTGTGTCTACAATTCCACATAAGCAGCACACCAAACTTAGGAGTCTTGAATATCCACAGATTGTTAAGTTTAAAGTTCTCTGAGCCTTGCACCTAAACCACGATCACACATGGAAAAATTGAAAGCACTCGGCACTCTCCAGGGCTGACATTTACATCTTGTCTTCATTGCGGAGTCTCTGGAGCTGACCCTTCGTTGGCTGCCTGCCTGGAACTGATCTTTCAAAAATATCCATGTCTGAAAGAGGTCTCTCCCTAATATCAAACTCATATTTCCATTGCCACCTGCATTTCACATGAGTACCACTTACACAGTACACCATGAGCTCAACTGATCATCAATCCCACTGGAAATCTGCAGTAAAATTTGACTCCTCCCACTACCTTACCCGACCAATTAAATTATCTCAAAGTCTTCCTGATTCTACCTTCAGCATATGTGAGATGTCCCTCCCTTCTGTTCATCTGTTGGTTCCTATTTGGATCTTCAATATCTCTTCTTCACCACAATCTACAACAGCCTCTTCCTGTTCTCCCTGTCTCCAAGACTGGCCATCTAAAGCCATTCTCAACACAGCAGACAAAAATCTCTGGCCTAAAATACAAAACATAATTTCCTCCTTAAAATTTCCCAATCTTAAACTTTCTTCTTTTTCTAATATATGCATTTAAACCTATATATCTCCCTCTAAGCACTGCTTAGTTGCATGTTGTATTTTCATTCTTTCAGTTCAAACTATTTTCTAGTTTCCATTGTACTTATACTTCATTTAGAAGTGTAATGCTTGTTTCCCAGTATTAGAATTTTCTACTTATCTTTTTGTTATTGACTTCTAGTTTAATTCTGTTATTGTCAGAAAACATTAAAAAATTGTTTTAGGGCTTCCCTGGTGGCGCAGTGGCTGAGAATCCGCCTGCCGATGCAGGGGACACGGGTTCGTGCCCCGGTCCGGGAAGATCCCACATGCCGCGGAGCGGCTGAGCCCGTGAGCCATGGCCGCTGAGCCTGAGCGTCCGGAGCCTGTGCTCCGCAACGGGAGAGGCCACAACAAGTGAGAGGCCCGCGTACTGGAAAAAAAAAAAAAAAAGAATTGTTTTAGTCCTTTAAAATTTATTGAGACTTGTTTGATGGCACTTGTTTGTTTTGGTGAATTTTTAATATGCACTTGAAAATAATGTGAATTCTTCAGTAGTTGGGTGTAGTCTGAATGTCTGTTAGGTCAAGTTGATTGGTTACTAGCTATGGTTCATCTTCTCTATCCCTACTTATTTCCCCTTTTCTGTCAGTTTATCATCAGCTGCTCAAAGTGGTCTTTAAAATCACCAACCATGATTGTGCTTATTGTAGTTCTTGTTTTAGTTTCCTCAGTTTTGCTTCATATAAGAATTGATATGTCTTCTTGCTGAATTGATCATTTTATCATTATGAAATGTTCGTCTTTATCTTTAGTATGACTTTTTACTTTGATGTCTACTCTGTCTCATATTGTATACCCACACCAGCTTTCTAATGGTTGATGTTTTCATAGTTTATCTTTCCCCGTCACTTTACTTTCAATCTTTTGTCTTATTTTTCAAGTGTATGTCTTGTAAGCAGGACACAGAGCGTTCCTGTTTTTCTTTGTTTTATTTTACTATTTAGCCTGCCAATTTCTGCCTTTTAATTGTTTATTCCATTTACATTAAATGCAATTATTTATATTTGGGTTTAAGTTGGTCATCATAATTTTTCCCATTTGTCCTACTTGTTCTGTTTCTCTTTTTCTACCTTTCTTTGAATGAGTATTTGTTATTTCATTTAATCTTTGTTTAACCTAACATGTAGTATCGTTTCTCTCCAGCTTCTTTTAAGATGTTTTCATCTTTGTTTTTCAAGAATTTCAACATAATTTGGCTAGTTATAGTTTTCTTTGTGTTTATCCTGCTTGTTATTCGCTGAGCTTATTGAATCAATGAGTTGTCACATTTTTTTCCCAGTGAGCTATAAGAACCCTTAAGATTAGAGCATTTTAATGTATGTAAACTACACTTTGATTTTTTAAAAAAAACAAAAAAACACCTTTCAATGATAACGTCTATACTCCAAGAATTAAAGGTTAGTCTCCAATCTCTCATCATATTCAGATTGAAATCTACCTTCCGCTCTTTGGAAGGCACATCCCTCTTCCCTCTGATCTGGCTCATATATTTCCATTTAAGTCTCATTTCTTTCCAAGCCTTGCTTCAAATTCTTGGATTCCCAGCCCCGCTCCACTCCACGAACTATTCCCACTTCATTCGGTTGCCAGTAACAAAATTCCCTTTCTACCTCTCTACAACCATCATACTTCTTTTCATCTATGAAGTCTTAGATTTGGTGTCATTTTCTTTGGGAAGCCTTCAAGGGCATTCCAGTTTTTTGGCTGTTCGAACAGGCTTCTGAACATTGTGGTAGATATATTTGGTAAACGCATTTCTATTCGTGTATAATATCGTTGATTTCAAAAAATGTAAAAATTTCTAAGACCTAGGGCATCAGGGAATACCTTCACGTGTCCCTTGAACGTGTCCGGTTTCCGTAGTATAGCGGTTATCACGTTCGCCTCACACGCGGAAAGTCCCCGGATCGAAATCGGGCGGAAATAGGTCTGGCTTCTACACTTCCTTCTGAGTTGTTTCCCATTTCGGCACGAAACCTGTGCTTTCGTTTTGTGGTGCCAGACTTCAAAACAAACACAGACATTTGCGCTTCTTTTGAGGTCCAGGGGTTTAAAATGAAAAGCCGTCCCGACGCCACCTGCGCTGAAGTGTCCCCGCCTCCCCTCCCGCGCAGGTCGCGGGCCGCTCTTTCTCCTCCTGTACTCGGAGTCCTCCCGCTGGAAGGGCCGAGAGGCCCGAATGGTGTCAACCCGAGGAGACACCCGCTGCACAAGACCCCGCCTGCGCTGCGCGGGAGACACTGGCTCCCTTGGACGTGTGGGTTTTCTGCAAAGTGACTTTCTCCTGAACTTCAGAGGAAGAAAAGTGCTCCACTTCGAAACTGAGCAGCGACCGCACAACTGTCCAGTTATGCTTATTCCTGTTAGTACCGTCCAGTAGTTCCAAAACTCTTCAGACGTAGATGGGGAAGAAGAGTTGTGGGGAGGAGTAGGGGTGGGGGGTTGAGTAAGAGAAGACCCCTGCCCTCAAGAACCCCCTGGGTATCTGTACTGGAGAAAGGCGACTCCTCCCTGCATTTTCGGGACCGCCCCTTCCCCTCCGTTCCCACCACTCCAGGAAGATCCTCTGGGTCCGCTTCTCGGCGGGGCTTGATGTTAGGCTATTCAACTCCAGTGGGTGTCCCTCCGCAGGGGGAAATGCCGGATCCGCTCCCTCCCCTCAAGCCACCCCAGGCTCAGGGCGGACTCGGGGCCCTCGCTTGTCGTTGATTCCTTTTCTTCAGCGGAATCAACGCAACGTTTTCCTAAAACTCAGCATCTGGCATCCAGCTCAGGCGGAGACCGTCCCGGATGAAAGGAAGAACCCTGACCATTTCTGAAATCAGTTAGGTATTCGGGCAGTTTGAGGGATTTCCCTGAAATAAGAAAGGGTTGAAAAGTTTGGTGACTTGTTTGTGTGTATTTCATGATGTATTTTGCTAAACCATTAAGGAGGACAGTTTTTCTTTTGGAATGGACATAACACAGGAAGGAGGGTGCTTCCGCTTTCCTGACCCACGTTCAGGGAAATTATTTCGTCTTGCAAGCGTTCAACTCAGTTAACATCCGTGCCTGCACGAGTGACCACACGAGGGCGACAGAGACTGAGATCTCCGAATGGGAAGCAGGGGCTCCGAATTTGCCCCTGCCAGCCTTTAGGAGGGTTCTCACGATCCTTGAGGTGAATTCTTTCAAACTTATTGGGGGAATTTAACTGGTTTTTCCTTAGAGGTTAAGTCACACCAGATCTCATATTCTGGATATTTTGTCTAGATAAAGGCAAGAGGAGGCAGAAACAAGCATTTGAAGAGCCTGAACCACACTACACATTGTAGATGTCATATTATACAACACATTAGGTATAACTGCCCCAAATACCCACTCTTAAGTACTTCTCCACCTTCATGTCACAGCTCACTGCCTCTTGCAGTCTGTGTTCCATACTCATGGGCCTTCAGGTAATCAGTCTCTTTGCACATGATGTCCCCTCTAGTGGAAGAGCTTTGTGCTTGCCTCCTTGCTTAGTTATCTCTTGCTCATGCTTAGATCTCAGCTGGATTATTACTTTCTCAAGGAAGACTTCCTTAAAATCCCTAAGTGAACGTCCTGTATTACTCATAGTATCATGTATTCTCTTTCCCAGCACATTTTACATTTATCAGTGTGATAACTTGCTTAATGTCTGTTTCTCTCAGTGGAATGTAGTAAATTGCATGAGGGTAAGAGCAGTGTCTGGTTTTGCTCATCAATGTATCCACACTGCCTTGTATATACCTGATACAAAATAGACACTCAGTAGATACTGGTGTTAAGATTGAACCCTTACCATGATTCTCTGAGGAAGGTATTCTTTTCCTAATTTCACTGCAAGACTCAGTATCTCAGTAATTTGAGATACTGAGTCTTGCAGTGATCGCCTATCTGGCCTAAGTGTGGATCTAGTGTGTGTGTTATGACTCAAACATGAGTATGCCTGGCTCCACATTACCTGTTCATTCCTTAATATCCTATTGGAAGTGGGTGTAGTTTCTTCAAAGTTGCAAAGCTCTGATCTTTGCACCTGCCATGTGTAAGGGAGGAAAAGCTTTTTCCCTACCCTCTTAGGTCTGTAGCTGGGACCTATGAATTAAACTGACAAAGGACAGATTACTAAAAGAAAACGTTTACAAATTTTATTGATGTTAATATTTTAATTTTACATACACAGAGACTTCACAGAAAAGAAGTGAAAACCCAAAGAAGCAGTTAGACTCAAAAGATTTTATACTGTTTTAACAAAGGTAATAAATTATAGAGAAGTAGAGACAGAGAAAACAAGGATTGGGGCTTCCAAAGGCAGTAATCTGGGAAGGTAAATATATGGGGAGACTAATAGAAGATAAGGGTTATTTTAGTAAGGTTGGTTGTGCAGAGTCATCTTGGTGTTGACTTTCCATCTCTGGTGATAAGGGTTGTTCTCCTCCTTCTGGTACAGGAGGTGGGGAGGGGAACATCTTCACAAAGGGAAATATACGCCCTGATTTTAGGCAGAGAGGAAGAGGACTGAGAGTCCTTCCTGTGTTTGCTTTTTCTCCATTGCCTTCAAAACCATCCTTATGCCAAAGTGACATATTTTGGGGTGGCATATTCTGATTCCCTGCCCATGTTATGTTGTTGAAACTAAAAATGGGAAAGAAAGAGCTAGAACAGTAGCAATAGCTACCATTTGTTACCAGGTATTAAATCAAGTAGTTATTGATTTTTCATATAAAAACTAACAAGCAAGCATAAGGGTGAAGGTGCCGTTGTTATTGACAATCATTTACTTGTTTTATAGATGCAGATGTGGGGGAGTGCTCAAGATCACTAAGTTGTAAAATTTGGAGCCAGTATTTGCATCCATGAGTGACTGGGGCTAAAGTGTTCCACATTATTGCAGTTTTCTAGAAGAAGCGTGGGCCTACAGAAAGAAATGGATATTAAGATGGTGATATTGAGCATAGAATATGAAAGCGATTTTACCAGATTAGGGAGAAGGCAGAGAAAGCCAGATGTGAAGAGTCTCAGAGGACATAGAGAGTAACCAGAGATAACTGTCACAAACATTATGCTTTTACTGGTATTGCTCCCCTGGAGGAAATGGGGAAATGAATATTTCAGAACAGGAGACTTGAATTTTTTCATTTAAGCGAATGGGTATGAACAATGGTCCTGATGTTGAGGCAGTGTTCCCTAAGACACACCATATAGATTGCTGCCTTTGAATGTGAGCATCAGAAAAGTTCTAGTCAAATACATGGTTCCTGTGGAGGAAGCTGTTTGTTTTGAACCATCCCAACCTCTGTAGTTCTTCCTCTTTCCCCAAGTTAGCCAACACTGCTTCCCTATCCTCCCCTCTCAACTTCATCCGTAACCCTTAAGGCATCTCTGGAAGGGCAGAAAGATCTTTAGGAAGGAAGTCTGAATGCTGGGTTTCAGTCTTGGTTTTATTATGTTGTGATCCTGGGAAAATTAATAACCTCTCTGAATCTCATTTCCTCATCTGCAAAATGGGATATTAAAACCCTTTTCATTCATTTTCAGCAAATATTTATTGAATGTCATCCATTCAATAAATGTACCAGACATTCCTCTAGGTACTGGGAGTCTAGCAGTAAACAGACAAAAATCTCTGCCCTCATTGGAGTTTGCACTCTCATAGAGAAGACAGAAAATACACAAAATGAACAAGCTAGTTTTAAAGTGTGTCAAATGATCATAAGTGATATGGAAAAAAATAAAGAACCGGGAGGAGAAGCATTGGAATGAGGGGAGTTTATACTTATAGCCGTGTTTCACTGATAAGGTGATATTTGAGAAAAGACCTGAAGTAGATAAGGGGCTGAGTCATACCTATATCAAAGCAAGAGTATTACCAGCAGGTGGAACAGTCAGTGCAAAAGCCCTGAAACAGCAATGTGCCTGATACATACAATGTAAAACAAGAGGGTCAGTAGTAACGGCAGCAGAGTAGGCAAGAAGGAGTACAACCAGAGAAATGAGATCACAGACAATCCAGTAGGCCCAGTGAGGACTTTGGCATTTACTCTGATGAAATGAGGAGTTGCCGGTTCAGTTTTGAGCAAAGCTGTGCCATAAAGTGTTTTAGGTTCACAAAGATCTCTCAGACTGCTTTTCACAGAATGTTTTGTAGGGATGAAAAAGGTGGAAGAAGGGAAATCTATTAAGAGATTTGTGCAATATTGCATGTTAGAGATGAAGGTTTATTGGAGCAGGGCTGTAGCAGTCGGCGTGGTGAGAAGTTTTTCAGATCTAGATACATTTTATAGGTAGAACATGACAATTCTCCCACATCCGTGGGATGAAAGAAAAATTGAAGTATTAAAAAATGTTGCCAAGATTTTTTTTTTTTTTTTTTTGCCTAAATATCCGAAAAGTCGAAATCGCCACTGAGTGAAATAAGCAAGCCTGCAGTTGGAGAAGTTTTTCTTGGGGACACTTAAAAGTCCGTGATCTTATCTCTTCTTCCACCTTGCATGGAAACAATGCATACTTGTCTTTAGTCTGATGAAGGGAGTTGCTGTGGATGAGCTGTGATGGCCGAGTGGTTAAGGCGTTGGACTCGAAATCCAATGGGGGTTCCCCGCGTAGGTTCAAATCCTGCTCACAGCGTCCACGTTTTCGAGGTACCCTCCCAGAAAACCATCAGGCTGCAGTTCCGATTTGGAACCCAAGTTTTTTAAGAGATTTAAAAAGCGTGGGCGGCAGCCAGATTTCATTCCCTTTCATTGTGAGCCTCCTGAGCCCAACCTCCCCACTGTCCTCACCGGGCTTAGAGCGCGCTCAAAAATACTGGCTGCGATGAAACGAAGTTGTTAAATCTGTTAAGAGAGATTACAGCAGCAAAGTGTACAGAGACGTTGGAATTTGGGAAAATGGTTTCTCTTTGTGATTGTAGAGAGCCGATTATAAAGAATGCTTCTTTAAAGCATTCCCAGGCAGCAATCTTCAGTGTCTGTCCTGATATCAGCGGCTGCTGGTGAGAGCCATAAAAATTTAAGATAATATTCCATCATATTTGCTACGCGGTCTTTAAGACAAGCGTTTTATACAAACGAGGAAATTGAGGCACAGAGAGGATATATTATATTTTAACTTTTGACTTTGCCTTGAATTTCACAAACTTGGTCTCCTTCTTAACGTACTAAACCACTCAAAGCACTTTTGCGTCTTCAGTTATTTTGCCTACTTTGAACAGCTGAGTACATTTTTATGCCAATTCTATTCTGTTTTCTAAGTTTGTCAAATGAGATTCTTAAAATGTATATTTCTGTTAAATTTTTGTCTCCTTATTGCACTTTGAGGGCAGATGAATATTCTGAGGGAAAAAAAAGGGAATGAAGAGCTCAAAACTAAGTAGTAATATAAGCTGGGTAAGAAAGGATGTGAAATAGAGTGAGGAAAAGTGAATAGATAACTGAGTTCATAGAGATTTGTTCAAGCAACGAGAGCTGCTGCATACTAAGCACCAAACAAGTTTTCAACGCATAGTCAGAGAATAAGTGAAGATTAACCATTCTTTTCAAAGAAAACATTTTATGTAAATCAATGTTATGCAACCAAAGCACAAAAGAAATCATGCTTTCCCAAAGTCCATACAGTCTCTGGTTTTAACCTCTTACTCAATTTTTTTTAAAAAGCAATCATTCTTTCAGCTGTCATAAACTGTGGATAGTAATGAAGATATGAATATGAGAACTGTCTTCCGGTAGGGGCCAGTGGCGCAATGGATAACGCGTCTGACTACAGATCAGAAGAGTCTAGGTTCGACTCCTGGCTGGTATGGTAAGGCTTTTGTTTTTGTTTTTTTCCCCTTCATCTTCCTAGGCACTTTGTACTTTTTTTCAAAAGGCTACTGAAACAATTTTTAAAGTCTTTCGATTTTTTTTTTTTTTGCGGTACGCGGGCCTCTCACTGTTGTGGCTTCTCCCGTTGCGGAGAACAGGCTCCGGACGCGCAGTCTCAGCGGTCATGGCTCACGGGCCCATGTGGGATCCTCCCGAACCGTGACACGAACCCGTGTCCACTACATCGGCAGGAGGACTCTCAACCACTGCGCCACCAGGGAAGCCCTCGAGTGTATCTTCGTGGAAGTGATCCTTCACCTTCTGTCAGTTGAGTCTAAAAGAGACTTCAGAAGCATCAGAGGACCATCCTGAAAATTTTCTTCCTTTCATCACTTCTTGAACTTGGGAAAAGAGATTGGCTGAGAAAGACCACTGGAAGGAAGGGTTTTAAATCAAAGAAACTTTAAAGAAAAATAAACGAAAAAAAATTTCCTGGCAGTATCTTCTCCATCAATATTTTTTCCCATTGGGAAGAGTCCTCACTCACAGAGGACTACCCTGCACAGCTCTTTCCTCGCATGGCTACTAGCAAAAAGAAAAGGGACATCTCCTGGGGAAAGGTTGGGTCAAGAAAGGTTCGGCTGTTGGGGACGCGGGATGCGAGAGGCTCCTTGCCTCACTCAGTTGGGCCCATTAGGGTTCAGTTCTGAAGCCCGGCGGATTCCCCTCTTCTCCCTCCCTCACTAGCCGTAACTGACCATCTTCTGGAAGTAGGCAGGAGCTGGGAAACCGGACCTCAGTGGACAGAAGAACCAAGAGGAGTGCCCTTTTTTAAAGTAAACACCCCAGGAGAAGATGAGCGTGTAAGGGAGACGTGGGCAGGCAGCTTTGGAGCGGCCCCTCCAAAGAACAGACCTGCCTCTTTTCTCTGTGTGGAGACAGAACAGAGAGGCTGGGGGGAAATCACTGCCAAGGCGGGAGGGTGGGTGTGGGGTGGCGAGGATTCCTCAAACGAAACCAAAAGAGCGTCTTAATGTGTGGCTCGATTTCCGAAGGTGTAGCTTGTATCCTCGCTCTGCACCGCAGGTAAATTTATCGAAGTTGCCGACGTGCGCTACGAGGAGCCCTTGAGGCTGAAACAAAAGGAACCACCAAGCGCGCTGCCTCCGGGGGCCCAAGTCTGTTGCGCTGTGAACGGATCGAAAGGAGAACTGGCGTCTTATAGCTTCGTATCCCGTTCCCAGCTCTTTACTGCTAAAGGGAGAGAAGATCTTCCGTGAAAGCCAAGTAGCAACCTCACGTGGAACGGGCATTTACCTTGGATACTGCCTGGGATAAGGAAAGAGAACGAAGCACAGACGTTACGGGAACACACCCCGCGTCTTGTTGCTACTAGGACCACGCTCTAAACAACTCAGTCTCTGGCCACCCTGAGCTTGCTTCCTTTTCTCGATTGGAACTCGTCTAAAGCGCCAAAATAATACTGTCTCCTGAAGGTTCACAAAAACTGAGCAGGCACATTTCGTAACTTTTTTTTTTTCCCCCCTCGGTACTCGGGCCTCTCACTGTCGTGGCTCTCTCGTGGCGGAGCACAGGCTCCAAATGCACAGGCTCAGCGGCCATGGCTCACGGGCCCAGTCGCTCTGCTGTATGTGGGATCTTCCCGGGCCGGGGCACGAACCCACGTCCCTACATCGGTAGGCGGACTCTCAACCGCTGCGCCACCAGGAAAGACCTCGTACCTCTTTTTAACCTTAATCCTTCCCTAAAACACAACCGTCTGGTTCCCACACTACTCCTTCAATTTTCTTCAACAAACTTGAACTTTTAAAGTTACTTTTACTTTGAAAAACTACAACCAAGGCGAAACGAAAATACATAGCCTTCTTGTGTCACAAAGAAAACAGTATCCGAACTTCCGGTTCTGAGCAGCAGCGTTTCGGAGTTAAATACGTACTTTGGATTCTAAGTGCCTACTGGGCAGACACCAGAAGGTCAAAACCACACCTCGACTGGCCGCTACGAGAATCAAACCCGCGATCTTGGTGTTATTGGCACCACGGTCTAACCAACTGAACTAACCTGCTACTCTGAAAGTTTCTGTCTTTTAAGAAAGTAAATTCGTTTACATTTTTTGTGTTTGAAAAATAAAAGGAACTTCTTTTCCCCCGCTCCCTCAAACCACATTCATAGACTTTCATGAGGAAACTACACTATTTCAATTCTTCTTATTGGACTAGAAAAGCCACGGAGAAATTTTCGTGCAGAGGCTGTCTAGTTTATTTGTAGAGAAAGAACTGTTATAAGATTTTCAATCGTGAATGACGGGAGCCTCCGGTTTTTAGAAGCATGTCCCTACTGGATCACAAATTGCAAAAGTCTATTTAATGACTTGCAACTTAGTGACCTAATTTTTTCAAGTCGGTATTAAAATTTTCACCCAACTGTGCATTCTCTGTATCACTCAGCTTCCATTTTGAGAAGCAGAGGATCCAAGCACTAGGTCGGAGAAGATAGAACAAGTGAGATGTGCTCTTTGGTCCTTGGTGAGGCTATAGTTTTTATCATCTGAAGTTGAAGGAATCTCCTGCAGCCTCGGGAAATGTCCCTTTACATTTCCTGAGGTTGTATCATAAACTTAGTGACCTAATTTTTTCAAGTCGGTATTAAAATTTTCACCCAACTGTGCATTCTCTGTATCACTCAGCTTCCATTTTGAGAAGCAGAGGATCCAAGCACTAGGTCGGAGAAGATAGAACAAGTGAGATGTGCTCTTTGGTCCTTGGTGAGGCTATAGTTTTTATCATCTGAAGTTGAAGGAATCTCCTGCAGCCTCGGGAAATGTCCCTTTACATTTCCTGAGGTTGTATCATTTCTTTTCTACTTTTCGAACTTTCATGCTGACTGACCCCTAGTTAAATTTTCAACGAATATATTAATTTAAAGCTAAATGAATCAGCAAGTGATGATTTTGTTGATTTTTAGGCCGACGCTGGCGCAAGAGAGAAGTGAGGGTTTCTAGTGGTAAATATTCAACCGTTACTGGCTCAAGTTCCGCCAGAGACTTCTAAGTTTTATTCCTCTAGTCTTCAAGAGCTCTTGTCTTGGGTTTCAAGAGCTAAGACTTCAGGTGCTCAAAAATCACAGAAAAGACATCTATCTGACACCTCTTCTGCAGTCACCCATCCTCTGTACTTGTCAAAATCAACCACATTCTGGCTTTTGAAGATCCTTGTACATCCCACAATTTGTGTATAGACCCCTGATGTTCACATAGAAAACCTTCGCGAAAGAATGAGCTTGTTTTAATAATTTGAACACCGAAAGAATTACTGTAAATAAGTGGAGAGTTGAAAGTGCTTATGCCCTGCTTCTTACAGATGCCTTTAATAACATCTAGATGCAAACTAAATAAAGCACTAAGTTTTGTGGGGTATTTTGGGGTTTTTTGTTTGTTTTTTTCTTTACCGCAAGGAATTACTTGAATCTGTGGAAGAATTTATGCATATGGGCATAGAATTGCATTTTGCCATGGAAATAAAGGATAAATGTATGTAACTCCTCACTGTATAAATGGCACTATGGACAATATATTTGAAGGAGACAGACACTTGGTATTGGGTCAGTATCTCCTAGTTCACACATTTCAAAAGAGTGAGTGACAAACAATTGCCGAAACCCGGGATTGAACCAGGGACCTTTAGATCTTCAGTCTAACGCTCTCCCAGCTGAGCTATTTCGGCAACTGCTTGGGGCTCATTCTCTCAGCTACTCCCTTTAAATAGTCTTTTCTTAACAACCTTTTCCATTTCAGAAAAAGTTTTTGCCTTGTTTTCTGAAAATGCAACGTATTTCCTATTTCAAAAATAATTGTACCAACAAAAGTTCAGACAATGGGGAAACATACTCAAAGTTTCCTGAGTATGATAGGAAGAACAGAAAAACAGTGATAAAAGAAAATTTATGTATTGTTCTTAAGGATACGAATTGGATAACTATGGGGGTGTGGTGATTCAGAGCTTCCTGTTGGAATGGTAAGCTTCCTAGATACATAAGACAACATCATTTGGGATCATTTCTAGCTTGATGCTTAAATATGTTTTACTCTTTCAGTCGTTTTTTACTCCTTTCTATTCTATTAAGGTATAAGTTATATACAGTAAAGCACCCAAATCTTAAGTGTACAGCGTGTTGATTTTTACAAGTTTACACCCCTTTGTCACCATGCACGCTCCCTCTTGCTCCCTCTGATTTGATACCCTCCCAAAGTAAGCCACTGTTCTGAACTCTTTCACTATATCTACTGTCATTTGTTTTTAAACTTCTACATTGAATCAGGTAGACTCCGCATTCTTATGTCTGGCTTCTTTCACTCCATATTGTCTTTGAGATTCGTCTATGTTTTCTAAAGTAGTTAAAAGCAGTTTGTTCTTTATTTATCGACTTCCATTTTATGGATATACTACAATTTACTTACCCATTCTAAAGTCGATGGACATTTGGTTTTCAATTTAGGGTTATTATAAAAAGCACTGAACCTTCTTGTGCATGGTTTTAGGTGAACATAATCACTGATTTATTAGATACATAGATACATAGGTGAAATTGCTGGTCTATAGGATATATGTATGTTTAACTTTATTAGGTGCTGTTAAACTGTTTTCCAAAATGCACGTACCACTTCTCACTACTGAAAACATTGTATGAGGCTTCTGGTTGCTTCACAGCCTAGCCACTACTGGGTATTGTCATTTTAATTTTAGCTACTCAGGCCAGGATGTACTGATAGGTCTTTGTGATTTTGACTTGCCTTTTTGATGACTATGATATTTTGCATCTTCCCATATGCTTTTCCCCATTTAAAAAATTGGGTTGATTGCCAATTTTTAAAAAATTGATTTGTAGTTCATTACGTATTGTGAATACAAGTCCTTTGTCAGATATATGTGTTGCAAATATCTTCTAATTTGTGGCACACCTTTAGTTCTCCTAATTTTATATTTTGAACTTTTGTTTTATTGAAGTCCAATTGGACTTTTAATGAAGTCCAATCTTTACAGTTAGAGATTTTTTGCATCCTAGTTCAGAAATATTTGCCTACAATAAAGTCATGAAGCTATTCTATGTTTTCTTCTAGAAGTTTAAGTATTTTACTTTTAACATTTAAGTTTTAAATGTTAAAAAAAACTTAAATGTTAAAAAACTTAAATGTTAAAAAATATTCCATTTTCAATTTATGTATGGTGTGAGATAAGGATTGAAATCATTTTCTTTACTATATGATTTCAATTGACCCAGCATTATTTATTGAAAATTCAATCTTTTCCCTCACTGAATTGCAACATCTCCTTGTCATCAAACAGGGAGCTGCATATGTGGTTTTTTTTCCCTAAGCTCTCTATTCTGTCCCATTGGTATATGTCTGTCTTTACACCAATATTACACTGTCTTAATTTTTTTAACTTAAAAATAAGTAATAATATCTGATAATATAGGGGTTCAGTTTTGTTTTTCTCACTTTAGATTGCCATAGCTATTCTGGATTTTTTAAAAAATTATTATTTCAATATAAATGTTAGAATCAACTGTCAATTTCCACCTCCCACTCTCCCCCAAAATCCTGCTAGCAGTTTTTTGTTTGTTTTGGTTTTTTGGTTTTTGGTTTTTTTGGCGATGCATAAAATCTATAAGTAAGTTTGGGGAGAATTAATATTTTAGCAAGATTGGATTTTTCTGGCCAGGACCATGATAGATTCCTCCATTCAAGTCTTTAATTTCTCTCAACAATGTTTGGAAGTTTTCAGTGTCGAAGTGTTGTTTTAAAAGATGAACTGCTCTGCATTTGATGTTTAACAATGCTACTTTAGATGGCATTTCTTCTTAAATTTCATTTTCTAATTGCTTATTGTTAGTATAGAGACATGCCATTTATTGTTGTATATCCACTTTATATACAGTAAATTTGCTAGATTTACTTATTAATGATAATTGTTAGTAGATCATTTGGATTTGTATGTATGCTATCATGTCAGTGTGATCAATGCTGATTTTACTTCTTTCTAGTCTTTATACTTTTTTTTTTCCCCTTACCTGCTGTTTAGAACATCCAGTACCATACTGAATAGAGGTTACTATCGTGGACACTCCTGTCTTATTCCTAATCTCAAAGAAAGCTTTCAGTATTTCACCATTGCATAAGGTTAGTTGTAGGATTTTTTTTCCCCTGAATACTCTTTTAGATTAAAGAGCATAGCTTTATTCCTATTTGTATGAATTATAATTATGAATGGGGATTGAACCTTATTAAATAATTTTTCTGCATCTATTGAGATATAATATATTTTTTTCCTTTAAAATTTAGTGTGGTAGTGTATATTGTTTTTTACAGGCTAAACCAAATATTCTTAAATTTACAGAATGAGTTCCATGTGGTCATAATAGACTATTCTTTTAATATGTTGCTGGATTCAATTTACCAATATTTAGAATTTTTCATCTATTTCCCTGAGATATATTGACCTGAAATTTTCTAGTTTTATAATGTCCTAGTCAAGTTTTCATATCAGGTTCATGCTAACTTCATCAAGTAAGCTGGGAAGCTCTCCTTTTATATTATCTGGAAGAATTTGTGTACAATTTGTATTATTTCTTTCTTAAATATTTGGAAGAATTCACCAGTGAGCTATATTGACCTAAAGTTTAATTTGTAGGAAAATTTCATATTAGAGATTCTATTTCTCTGATTGATATAGGACAGATCAGATTTTCTATTTCTTCTTGTGTCAGCTATGGCAAATTGCATTTTTCACTCTGTGAGAAATCATTTCATCTAAATCGTTAACTTCATTGGCAAAAAGATGTTAATATTTTTGCTTTGTTAATTTTTTTCTACAGTGTGTTAGCTTTCATTTCAATGGATTTCTCCTCTTATTTTTAGCATCTTCTTCATTTTACTTTCTTAGAATTAATTTGTTCTTGTTTATCTAGCTTATTTTGATGAAAGCTTAAATATTTGTTTTTCAACCTTTTCTTTTTAACATATACATTTAAAGACATGAATTTGCCTCTCATCACTGCTCTAGTTACACCTCAGCACTTTTAATATGTCATATTTTCATTATCATTCAGTTCTACCTATTTTGTTTTCTATTTGATTTCTTATTTGGCCCCAGTGTTATTTAGAAATGTGTTCTTTGCTTAATTTCCAAACAGTGGGAGATTTTCTAAATATATTCATTGATTTATAATTTAATTTCACTGTGATGTGAGAGTATATACTACATAACTTAAGTCTTTGGAGATTTTGTTCATGGCTCATTATATGGTCTATTTTGATATATGTTCCATGCACATTTGAAAGTAATATGCATTCTAACACTGTTCTATATATTGTTTTAGATACGTCAATTTGGTGAGGTTGGCTAATCATGCAGTTTAAATTTTCACACCTTTACTATGTCTGGTTTGTTCTTGTTCCTTGAATTTCCTGAGCATTGTTTGTTTGTTTGTTTTACCTTGACAGATGTTTGTCTCTTTAGCTGTGGAAGACTGTAGGAGACGACGTGCTGGCCCTCAGATATTTTGAGATTTTAGTCTCCTATCTCCTACAGCTTCAAATCTAGCAAACATCTTGAAAGGGAGAGCAGCTGTGTGTACAAGGTAGACGCCTGTCTCTAGCGGGACTTTCTGTTTTAAACAGTATGATTATGGAAGATTTTACTCTGTCCTTAGAAGCCTTTGGCCAAACTCCCCAAGTATGCTTGTATAGTCCCCCAATCTATCAACTGTCTCATTAAGGAACCTAATCATATTTGGTGCTCCTGTAGTTTGTAAATTGTCATGTCAGCCCCCTTTACCAACCAAATCCTTTCGGGCTTCTCTTTCCTCCCAAACAGTCCTTTTACAAGCTAATCACAGTATGTTACAAAACAAAAGAAAAAAATCCAGTTAATATAAGCTCACCACAGAAGGGTTTACCATTCTCTGAAACTCCAATTCATACAGTCTTCATTGCTTCCATAACACTCCCATGTTTTACAAATATGATGTTTGTAATTGTGATTCATCTCACCTTCTTTCTTGTTGTAGTGGGAGTTTTAGGATTTCGTATCCTACATAATTTTTCTCAGAGGCAGAAGTTAAGCTCAAATTTCATATTAAGGGGCTTGAATTTAGGACCTCATCTTAAAAGAATTAAAGCATTGCCCAGCATACTACCCACGTTAGCCATAACAAAGACACAGTCTTTGTCTTTATCAAGAAGAAAGAGCTCGGATACTTGATGAGGACATTATTAGAACCCACTGATCCTAATAAAATTATTTCTTACACCATTTTGCATAGAAAAGTGCTATCATAACTATTTGAAAATGGAAATACAATATTTAGAAATGTTTAGTTGTTGTAATTAAAGCCTAATTAACTGAGCACCATGAATAATGAGAAATCCCAAAGTCAGTACCTACTGCACCATTAACAACAATAGCATTCTAATCTATAAATAGGAGTCATTATATATATATATAATATTATATATAATATATATTGTATATAATTGCAAAGACAACACATGGGAAATGTCCACAAGGGAAATTCATTCATTAGAGATTCAGTGTCCAGATATTTATTGGTAGCTGCCTAGCACATACCAGAACTCCCAGAAAGAAAGTGTTCAGGATAAATCATATTGTTTGCACAGTTTAGGCAGAGTGAGCCACTTGTGTCATTTAAGAAATGGTGGGAACTATTTCAAAATCTTAGTTTCCAGATGCCATCTAAGGGCCCATCTTGCAAGCTGATCTTTCTAAGAATAGCAATCTCAGGCTTCAATGTTAACCCCTTTCTGTACAATCCCCTTAAAAGTAACTAGACGCAGAGATAAGTATTTTCTATTCATCGGATTGAGATTTCCGAGCAATTCCAAATGTAAATAACTTCACCTGTAACTCAACTCGTCTACTATTCCCTATAAAAATCTAAGGCAAACCACTTTGCAGAGACACTGATCTTTGAATCTGGAGTTCTCTCCTGAATGCAATAGCCCGAATAAAATAAATCTCATTTATCTGGATTTTGTCTTTGACAGTTTGTTGCCATGAGTCACAGCCCACCTCAGACACCCATCGTTTCCATCCAGGCACCGAGTCCTCGCAAGCCTGCTGTGGTCCTTTCCTGACTGGCAATTTGGAGATGCCTCAGTGAGTCCAACACCTCGTCTCTGTGCTCCAGACATGTGTCAGTTGTAGCATGGTAAGGATTTGATTGTGGTTCCTTGTTTGAGCACTATTTTGGTTTGGTTTTGTTGCCAGTTTTTGTTTACCTTTGGCATTTGGGGTTAAAATATAAAATCCACCCCTCAACCCTCACCACTGCATGCTTTTGCATTATGATAACAATTCAGTTCATTACCTCCTAAAATGGCAGAATTTAACTACTAGGACACTCTTTTTATTATGTCTTGATTATTTAAGGTAACAAAGTCTTTCCACTTTTGAAACAGCTAAGGTTATTTATAATTACATTACCTCCTATGTTTACTTTTTAAACTAGACTCTATTCTTTAGAGAATTTTTAGGTTTACATAAAAACTGAGCAGAAAATACAGAGACTTCCTGTATACCATCTTTTCCCCACTTCGGAGTTTCCCTGATTATTAACATCTTGCATTAGTGTGATACATTTGTTACAATGGATGAACCAATACTGGTACATTATTACTAGCTAAAGTCTGTAGTTTACAGTAGGGTTTGCTCTTGGTGTTGTACAGTTCTATGGATTTTGACTAATGCATAATGTCATGTATCCATCATTATAATGTCACGCAGAATAGTTTCACTGCGCTAAAAATCTCCTGTGCTCCATTTATTCTCTCTCACACAAACCACCAACCCCTGGCAACCATCAACCTTTTTCACTGTCTCTGTAGCCTTTTCCAGAATGTTCAATAGTTGGAATCATACAGTATGTAGCTTTTTCAGACTGACTTCTTTCACTTAGCTATACACATGTAATGTTCCTCCATGTCTTTTGCATGGTTTGATAGCTCACTTCTTTATCGTGCTGAATAATATTTCATTGTGTGGGTGTACCACCATATATTCATTCACTTAACAAAGGACATCTTGGTTGCTTCCACATTTTGACAATTATGAATAAAGCTGCTGTAAACTTCTGTGTGCAGATATTTGTGTGGACATAGGTTTTCAATGCATTTGGGTAAATACAAAGGTGTGCAATTGTTGGATCATCTGAAAAGACGATGTTTAGTTTTGTAAGAAATTGTCAAACTGTCTTCCAAAGCGGTTCTGACATTTTGCATTCCCACCAGCAATGATGAGTGAGTCTCTGTCTCCACATCCTCAAGAGCATTTGATGTTGTCAGTCATTTGGGTTTTAGCCTACTAAAAGGTATGTAGTGATATCTCGTTGTATTAATCTACAAATCCTTAAATATATATGTTCAACATCTTTTCATACGTTAACTTGCCACCTGTAGTTCTTCTTTGATGAAATGCCTATTCAGATCTTTTGTCCATTTAAAAATTGGGTAGTTTACCTATTGCTAAGTTTTAAGAGTTCTTTGCGTATTGTGGATATTGGTCCTTTATCAGATATGTGTTTTGCAAATATCTTCTCCAGTCTGTGATTTATCTTTTCATTCTCTTTGCATGGGCTTTCACAGAGCAGAAGATTTTAATTTTAATGGAGTCCAATTTATCACTTTTTTTCTTTCACCGATCATACTCTTGGTGTCGCTTCTAAAAAAGTCATTGCCATGGGAGTTCCCTGGTCGTCTAGTGGTTAAGATTCAGCATTTTCACTGCCCTGGCCCAGGTTCAATCCCTGGTTAGGGAACTGAGATCCTGTAAGCCATGCAGCATGGCAAAAAGTCATCACCAAACCCTATGTCTGCTAGGTTTTCTCCTATGTTATCTAGAGAAGTTTTATATTTTATATTTAGTTCTGGTCTATCATCTACTTGAACTAATTTTTGTGACATAGGATCTGTGTCTAGACTGTTTTTTGTTTTGTTTTGTTTTGTTTTGTTTTGGCATGTGGATGTCTAGCTGTTCCTGAATCATCTGTTGAAAAGACTGTCCTTTCTCTAGTAAGTTGTCTTTGCTCCTTTGTCAAAGATCAGTTGACTATATTGGTTTAGATCTATATCTGGGCTCTCTATTCTGTTCCATTGATCTATTTGTTTATTCTTTCACCAGTACCATACTGTCTTGATCACTGTAGTTTTATAACTAATCTTGAAGTTGGATAATGTCAGACCTCCAACCTTGTTCTTCAGCATCCTGTTGGCTATTCTGGATCTTTTGTCTTTCCATACATACTTTAGAATCAGTTTATCATTACACATAAAGTAACTTGCTGGGATTTTAACTGTATCTTTCGAAGAATTAGCTCATTCAATCTAAGTAATCAAATTTGTGGGCATAAATAATAATATGTAATATTCCTTTATTATCTAGTACTCGTGACCCCTCTTTCACTTCTGATATTAGTAATTTTGTGTTCTTTTTTTCTTTGTTAACCGGGCTAAAGGTTTATCAATTTCATTGATCTTTTCACAGAACCAGCTTTTGGTTTTGTTGATTTTTTTCATTAATTTCCTGTTTTCAATTTGATCGATTTCAGTTCTAAAGTTCAACTTTTGCAGTCATTTCTTTTCTTCTTCTTACCTTGGATTTAACTTGCTCTTCTTTTCTAGTTTCCTCTGGTGGAAGCTTATTGATTTTAGATCTTTCTTTTTTTTTTCTCATATATACATTCATTGTCTATTTCCCTTTAAACACTGCTTTCTCTATATCCCACAACTTTTGACAGGTTGTATTTTAATTTTTATTAGTTCAAAATATTTTGGAGAAACACAGTTCAACCCAAAACACAGAAGGAATATATAAAGGTAAAATCAAATATTTTATTTTTATTTTTAAAATCAATCTAACAGATAACAGTTTGCTAAAAATAATAGCAACATTGTATTCACTGATTATAACTTATAGATAATTGAATAACAACAAAGTTATAATTGATGGGAGGAAGGAATTGGGAAAATTCTGTTATGAGGTATTTGCACTACCCATGAAGTTGTGTAGTGTTATTTGAAAGAGTATTTAGATTAGTTATAAATATAAATTGTGAGTTCCCCTAGTTTCTGGTGGTTTGCTGGAAATCTTTGGTGTTCCTTGGCTTGTCAATGCACTACTCCAATCTCTGCCTTCCTCTTCACAAGGCATTCTCCCTGTGTTCATGTCTGCTTCCAAATTTCCCCTTTTTATAAGGAGATGTCATATTGGTTTGACTGGATTAGGATTCCCCTCCTCTCCAGTATAAGTTCATCCTAACTTAATTAATCTGCATTTATCCACATTACATCTGCAATTATCTTATTTCCAAATAAGGCCACATTCTGAAATACTGGAGGTTAGGGCTTCAACATATGAATTTGGAGCAGAGTAAACACAATTCAACTGATAACAATGTAGTTTATCTTATCTTTTTATTCACTCTGATAGTCTTTGTTCTTTATTAGTGTATTTAGAACATTTATATTTAATGTGATTATTGCTATTGTTGGATTAATATCTACCATATTTGTAACTACGTTCTATTCATTTTCCTATTCTTTGTTTTATTCTTTGTCTTCCACTCTGTTTCTGCCTTCTCTGGGTTTAACTGAGCATTTTATAGATTCTTTTTTCTCTCCTCTTAGCATATCAATTAGAGTTTATGTACTGGATACTCCAGCTAGTACTGGCTCCAGCTGTGAGCTTTTGCTCCTGGGCTTCTACCCCCTGGTAACTGTGATTCATGGTATCTGCCTCTCTCTCCAGTTTTTTTGTCAGCAGGTTTCCCTGTGACTCAATTCTCTGATATATCTAAGAAGAGTTGTTAGTTTTTCGTTTTCCTTAGCTTTCCTGTTGTTGTGAGGTAGGGAGTGATGACTTCCAAACTTTTTACAATTGGGGTAGAAACTTGAAGTCCTCTATGTCTACTTTTAAAATCTTATTGTCACTTTGATTAACTAGGCAGCCAAGTATTGTTTTCCAGTAATATGTGATCCTGTTTAATTAGATGTTCAAAATATCTGACAACTTTTGACATTTTTCTTCCTCAAATCAAGTCCTAATGTAAATCATTTGCAGCTAAAACTGGCTTTGAGATTTCCCAGAAGGCCCTAGAAAAAGAGGTAAAAAGAGAGGTGCTAGAAGGAGTTTAATTTATTTGATATATTACAATTGATGAGTTGCATGGGAAGCATTGTCAAATTGGAAGAGGTATTTAGCTCTCTACTTGGAGTTAGTCAAACAGCAAAGTCCCCTTGACTGCCCTCACTTCTGACACTATTTGCAAGTTTGAGGGGGTTCCCCAAAACACCATTGGGTTTGATAATTCACTAGAAGAATTCACAGAACTTACCAAAAGCTATTATGCTCACTGGTTATGACTTATTACAGAAAAAGGATACAAATTAAAATCAGCCAAAAGAAGAGACATACAGTGTAGATTCTGGCAGGGTTCTAAATATAAGACTTTCCTTGTCCTCAGGATGAGTTACCCTCCTGATGTCGATGTGTGACAATACACACAGACTATTGCTAGCTCAGGAATCTCACCCAACCTTCCTTGTCCAGAATTTTTATTGGAGCTTCATTACACAGGCATGAGTGATTGACTACCCACATGCTTGGACTCACTTGCTAGGCTGACTGATACTGAGTGAACCGAAGCCCTCACTGTAAATTACATGGTTGGTCTTTCTGACATGGCTACAGAGATTGGCCAACCCCCTCGCCCCCCAAATACACTACTATTAGATGTGATATAGATTACCTCCCAAAAGCTGAGAGCAAAGGCAAGAGCTCTCTTTGGGCGTGGCCAAATTTTTCTCTACATGGGGAGGGATGGGCTCCTCCCCAGACCCTCACCTAGAATGGTATCTGGCAAAGAGAATGCTAATACTTCTATTTTTCCAAGAAAATAATAACATAAATGAATAGCCTATACTGAGGGGACCAGGTTGTCTGGGGATAGGAATAGGGAGGGCCTTTATACATAAAATATTTTGAACCATATGAATATATTAAGTATACAAAAATTTTGAAAATTAACAAAGTAGTTATATGAAATATAATTTGGACATGCCAAAGACACAAAAGTAGGCCATATTTATGTTATAGGTAAAATCACCTGGAGACCCTTTAAGGATACAAATCTTTTCAGCTTGCATCAGCAAAGAAAATGGAAACTGGGGAGAAATAAATAGTAAAGAAACCCAAAAGGTCAAAATGGTAGGAAAAGTTTCTTGTTCCACTATTATATAAGACACTATAATTCCATAAATAGTCTAAAAAAGTATTGGAGTATTCGTATATGAAGAGGAAAATTTTTTAAGCAGAATATTTAACTATTTTTCATAATAGTATGAGATCTACAGTAGTTATTTACCCTACAATGGGGCTAAAACAAACTCATTTCGAATTCTAATTATTAGCCAAACATATATATATTAGTCCTTTATATGGCAGAAGCATATATCAACTCTAGAAAAACCTTGAGTAACAGTGTTCAAAATGTCCAATATTTTCATCTGGAACAACCAAAAAGAAGCACTTTTTTTCCCTTCTCATCATTCCTATCCAAACCACCTTATTTTCTCCTTCTTCTTTTTCTATCCTCCTCTTCTATCCAAAGTTCTGACTTTATTCCACTGTACAATTTTGAGACTCTGTTGATATTTTTGAGGCTTTACTAAGTGTCACATACTGGACTACTTAATTGAAAAATATTTTTAAATAATTCATGGCAATTGTCCTTGATAAGCAAACTAGTAGGAAGACAGTTGTATGTGTAAATACATCATTTTTACAATGAGATAAATGTGACTTTAATATTACAAATTATCTATTAGTAAGAAGAAATAAATTATCAGATTTTTTTCTGGGCCATGAAGTATGAGTAGGCATCTGTCACATGGACAAGAGGAAGATGAGCATTATCTGTGGAGAAAAGAGCTTAAGATGTCTTTTTTATTTGCAATGGCAAATCTCTTTTCTGACCTCAGATCTTTACATTCCTTTAGTGAAAGAAACTGCAAGACAAAACAAAACACTCTTGCCAATGTTGCTCATTTCCCAGAGCTCAAATTTAACCTTTATTTTGCCAAAATGAATAAATTAAATCAATACAATAGACTTTCACCCTAAGCAGTGAGAATGGGGTAAGACAAAGGAGTGCTGTAAAGGAAGCAGAGACCTCCGCGAAACCACAGGCGGAAAAAGTATGCTGAGAGTTACAATCTCTTCAGAGTCAGCAGCTGAGCTGGGTGCTAAATAAACAAGCAATGAAGATGCATTCTCTGTCTCCCCCAAGGAGCTTACGACCCGATAAATGAGAGTGAATTAAGATAAGACTGAACTAATACATAAAGTGCCTGGCACAGCATATGTAGCTCATAGGAGAGCGTCAGATCCAAACTGTGGAGGTGGAGCTCTCATCACGCCCTGAGGACAGACAAGTGATCTAGAACGGAAGAAGTAGAAGCAAATGAAAAGGAGGAGCAAAGAAGTTTCAGGGCAGAAGAGGAGTATTTGCCAAGGTACAGCGGCCTTCGGGAACATGCATTGTGAGCACAGAAATATTGAGAGATATTAAGGAGGTAAGATAGAATTGAGAACTCAGTAACAGATAAATATGGGGAGTGTGGAGAAGCCGGGAATCAAAAATGATTCTCTGCCACAGAGATCAGCACAATGTTAAGCTCAGTAAAATAAATCAAACACAAATGGCTACAAATGGTTTCATTTTATTTACATGAGATTCTAGAAAAGGACATACTATAGTGACAGAAAGCAGATCAGTGGTGGCCAGAGGCAGGCGTGTAGGGAGATGATGGCCTGCCAAAGAGCAGGAGGAAACTTTTTAGGGGAAAGGTGCTGTTCTCCATGTTAAATGCAGTGGTATGTGTACAATGGTATATAACTACTGTGGTAGGCAAATGAGGGTTCCCCAAAAGATGTCCACACCATAGTCCCCAGAACCTGTGAATGTGCTTCCTTACATGGCAAAAGGGTCTTTGCAGATGTGATTAAGGTAAGGCTCTTAAAACAAGGAGGCTACCCCGGATTATCCAAGTGGGCTTGATATAATCATAGGGTCCTTAAAGATAGGAGAGAGGCATAAGAAGATGAGAGTCAGAGAAGATGTGACAGCAGAAGCAGAGATCAGAGTGATGCAATTGCTGGCTTTGAAGATGAATGGGGCTCATGGCCAAGGAATGTGGGTAGCCTCTAGAAGCTAGAAAAAGCAAGAAAAGAATTCTCTGCGAGAATTTCCAGAAGGAACACAGACCTGCCAACAGCTTGATTTTAGTCCAGTGAGAGCCATTTTGGACTTCTGACCTGACCTACAGAACTGCAAGACAATAATTTTGTGCTAAACCACTAAGTTTGTGCTAATTTGTTACAGCAACAATAGGAAATTAATACAATTATCAAAATTCATCAAATTGTACACTTAAAATGGGTGAATCTTATTGTACATACATGTCTTACTAAAAAGGAAATGTTAGAGAACTGTATCTCTGTTTTCTGTTTTGAACAGCTCTGCAGAAGCTGGTGTGATCAGAGTCATTACAGAGTTCTAAAATCAAGCCATGGAAACCGGGGACAACCCCAGCCCGTGACTGGTCTGAGATTCCTACAGGAAACATGAATAGCCCCTGGAGATATCTTTGTGCCTCTGGCAACTTTACTTTCACACTGTTTCCTCAAACGTTGTTTGGTCACTGTCTTAACTAGTATTATAAAATATCATGTCAGGCATTAGCTTTTAAGAATCATTGAAGAGCCTTTTCTGTTTAAAAATTCAGTAAGTCCCTTACATACAAACGAGTTCCCTTGGGAGAGCGCATCCGTAAGTCCAATTTGTTCCGAAGTTCAACAAAGTTAGCCTAGGTACCCAACTAACACAATCAGCTATATAGTACTGTACTGTAATAGGTTTATAATACTTTTCACACAAATAATACATAAAAAACAAACAAAAAATAAAGAAAACATTTTTAATTTTACAGTATAGTACCTTGAAAAGTACAGTAGCACAGTCCAACAGCTGGCATACAGGGTCTGCCATCTAGTGAACAGGCAAGAAGAGTTACTGACTGGAGGAGGGAGAGGAGGTGGGAGATGGTAGAGCTGAAGGATCGTCAGCAACAGGAGATGGAGGGCAAGGTGCAGTTTCACTCATGCCTGATGTTGATGGCACAGGTTCTGGTTCCTTGATGGATTCAATACTATCTGCCTTCTTGAAAAAAACGATCCAGTGATGTCTGGGTAGTAGCTCTTTTTTTTCTCGTTGTAGATGACATGGTAGCACTGGATTGCATTCTGAACGGCTGCTGCAACCTTCGTGCACCGTTCTACCTTCAGGTCCCATGCCTCAAAACTAACAGTGCCTTCTCAAAGAAAGAAAATCCCCTTGCCATTGCCTGCATCGTGAATCTCTTTGGTTCTTCAGTTACTTCTTCCTCTTGTCTCTCTTCGTCCTTTCTCTGGGCCTCCAATTCCTGGTGCTTCTTAGCAGTACCATCCACATCACCACTACTTTTATGCTTGCCTCCAGACATCCTGGGCTTGAAATAGAGATACTGTACTACTGTACTCTATACAGTACTGTACATTAAAGTACACAAGAACACAGCCACTTGTAGCGGATGCATGCACATGACAGGATATGCCAGACAGGTGAACTAACCTACGTGGTTGGACGTAAAAACACACATTCGCATCTTTGAAAGCTCGCAACTTGAAGGTTCGTATGTAGGGGACTTTCTGGAGCGACCTCTGTTCCTTGTTCTTCTCTAACTATGCTCATGGGGCCATTCCCACATCTAGGCTTTTGCATTTGTTCTTACCTCTGCCTCCACCTCTTTCAACATATATATCCAAGACTTTCTCCCTTATTTTCTTCAGGTTTCTGCTCAAATGTCACTTGCTTAGAGAAGCCTTCTCTAACAACCTTACCTCATATAGCACTCCCAGTATAATCCCTGGTATCCCTGATCCCTCTTATACTATTTTTGTTTTTCTCTATAAAACGTATCATCACTTTGTCTAACTATATATTTATGTTTAATTGTTAATTGTTTATTTCTCCCTACTAGAACTTAGATTCCAGAAAGCAGAGGCTTGATTTTTAAAATTTTACTGCAGTAATCTCAGCACCTAGAATGGATCTGGCAAAAAGCAGGCATCAGGTATTTGTTGAATGACTGCCTTTGAGATACAGTGCACAGGAGAGGGAGTGGATTTGAAGTTGATGATTTTCCCACGTGTTGATGTTACAGACCTGTGTGAATTTCTGGACAAAAATGTCCTGTAGGCAGTAGGATGCATAGGTCTGGATTCAAATGCGAGGACTGGATGGGAAAGAAATCTTACAATCATCAGTATTTAAAGAGATGTTGTAATCAAGGGAATGAATATAATACAAAGAATGTGTATATCATTAGATGAGAAAAAAGCTGAGATGGAACTGTGGGATATAGCCATATGTAAGAGACAGAAGAGAAGGAGGGCCCTGTGAGACAATGAAATCCAGGAGAAACTGGTTAAAAGCCGAGCAACATTCAATCATTTATTTCAGACACAGCGTCAGGATGAATGTCATTTTTCCAAACAAGGCCGTTTATTTTGTGATGAAATTAGGAAGAGATACATACATAGCCTATGTTTCATTGCTGGGGGAAATTATTTTCTGTTCCCCAGTCTGGTTTATGTAAAGTAGGCGTGGAGCCCGACTCAAAGCACATTTATATTTCAAAGATGGAGTTCAGCAACCTCACTGCAAATCTTGTGGAACTCAAAGCTAAGAAGCCTGACAGCAGCTTCCGCAAATCCGTGAGCCCCGGTGACAGCTGCAAGAAATTGCAGAGCACAAGACGCAGGTTTTCCTCCTCCTTGCTCAGTTCCCAAGGATCTGAGAAATGGTTTTTTAAAAGGAGCGAGGAAAGGGTGAGGGAGACTCATTTGAGGCTGTACAACCTGTCTTTAAATTCTCCTGAGTGAGGAGAATCGAATTTCCTTGAACATGTTCAACTTGTCTCCTTTTGGCTTGTGATTTCTTCCTATGTTTGAAAACGACCAAATATCCTCCTTAATCATGGAATGTCTGCATTCTCACCATGGAAAATGTAATAATCTCTTTTTAGCTTTTTCTTTAAAGAAGAGTGTGTACAGAAAGGAGTAGAATGAAAAGAGACTGAAATCATAAAGGGCAGAAAACATGCTCCAGGTGAGGCTCGAACTCACAACCTCGGCATCACCCGCACATATACTGCTGTATAAGTACCGCGCGCTAACCGATTGCGCCACTGGAGCATGCTTTCTTTGCATTCTTGGTGCGCGCTCTACAGAGTCATGAGCGACGGGAGCGCTCGGTCCCCGCGACAAGCTGGAGCTGGAGCGCACGGCACTGCTAAGGACCCTCTTCACCCCTACCCTCCTCCACCGCGGCTACCCTGGCGAATAAAACATGCTTTGTTCTAGGTACTTTCATTTTTCGCGGAAGCGTGTATGTGATCCTTCCTCTACGCCAGCGGAAATCAGCATTTCCCCGGGATCCGGAGGTGCTCCTTTTAGAAGCCTCGAGAGAAGGCTGAGGAGAAAGAGCGAGCGGATTCTGGCTCTTCCTCGCCTTTGACCCCAAGAAGGGAACGATATCCATGGAAGAGAAGGGCTATTTGGCTGAGGCAGAGCATCACCGCACGCCGCCGGACTGGTCCGTGATGCTTTCTACCAGATGGAGGAGGCCAAGAAGCCGAGACAGCCCAGCCCTCGCTCCACGAGTCTCCCAGCACCCGCCGCGCTCCTGGAGGGACTACCCGCCTCGCTGTCCAGCACCTCCAGGCTGCGCCTCCCGGTTCCCCCAAGTCCTCCTCGAGCCTGCCTGAAAACCTCATTCTAAGTCATACAGCCAAGCTGATCCGGCATCTCTTGCGGGAAAAGCCAGAGTGGTTACCGCTCCTTTATGGCGAGTGTTACAGAAATCAAGGCGGTGTCCACCACCCCTAATCCCACCCTGCTCCTCCACCTGTTTTGACCTTCTTTAGAGGTTCATTGCAGATAGTTTGCCTCTGCAATCTAATGCCCACCCAGTATCCTCGTTTCCTGCCTGGGGCATAATTATAAAGGCTAGTTTTGTTTATTTGTGTGTTTGTTTGCTTGCTTGTTTATGGCGTGGGGAGATCGCAGCTGTCACATACACACGAGATATGAAGCTTTTTGGCTTTTATGGAATAATTCCTGTCAGAGAAAAGGAGAATTGTGTAAAGAAGGGACTAGTCTATTCCTGACCACAGAGTACTTAACAAACAGGACAGAGTGTAATAGACCAGTGAGCAAATTTCTCCATACAGACGCATGAAGGGATGTGAGGGCAGAAGTGTTTCCACATCTCGGTGTCTACTGCATTACTGAATTGGGATCTTTACATACACCTTAAAGTGAGGAGCAGTGAGAAGAGATATAGACTCTTTAGTAATGACCATCTCAGCACACGATCTCCTACATTCCCACCACACAGTCCTAGAGAGAGACCGAGATCTGCCTGAGCCTCTAGAGGTCATTCCATCTAAATAACAATAGCAACCACTAGTTGGATCGAGCTTATCATGGGCCAGACACTGTTCTAAATGATTTATATAAACCTCATGAGAGCACTCATGGTGCTGTGTTCCAAGTCTGGATCTAGGTAAGAAGAACCAGTATCTAGGAAATTACAGTTCTTAAGAGATGAAAACTTACAAGACTCACAGTATGTCACTGGATATTAAACTGACTTTCATTAACACAACATAGGCATTATAATGGAGAAAAATGTTGATAAAAAGCTAAGTGCTTTTAATTGTTAACATTAACACACACACACACACACACACACACACACATTCTGACCTCTGCCTACTCTTTCATGGAAGGCCAGCCTGTATGGACTACAGCATGGGCTCCCCTGCCATGTGACTTCAACTTTGAGTTTCATTTGTGGAAGCACTAGCAGGAAACCAGAATGAGAGAAGACAGAGAGGTTGGAGTATTTATTTCTCTGGATACCTTTCTCTGGGTCTACTTGGTCTAGTTCATCAAAGTGGACATTTCTTTCAAGCTCCAGATAAATACCAGAAGTGAAATTGCTGGATCATATGGTAGTTCTACTTTTAATTTTTTAAGAAGCCTCCATGCTGTTTTCCATAGTGACTACACCAATTTACATTTCCACCAAGAGGGCAGAAGTGTTCCCTTTTTTTCACATCTTCACCAACATTTGTAATTTCTTGTCTTTTGATAATAGCTCCATCTTTTAATTGGGGTATTTTGACCATTAATATTCAGAGTGATTATTGATATAGTTAGATTAATATTTACGAATTCATTATTGCTTTCTATTTGTTGCCCCTGTTCTTTTTTCCTACGTTTGTCATCTTACACTTTTTCTGACTTTTGAGGTTTTGATTGAGCATTTATATGATTCTATTTTCTCTCTTGTCTTAGCATATCAGTTATACTTCTTTTACTTTTTTTAGTGGTTGCCCTAGAGTTTGCAATATACATTTGCAGCTAATCCAAGTCTACTTTCAAATAACACTATACCATATCATGAATAGTGTGAGTTCCTTATAATAACAAATAATCCCAATTCGTCTCTCCTGTACCTTGTATCATTGCTGTCATTCATGTCATATATATGTAAACATACATACGCAAATATATATACATATACATATGATATACAAATAAGCGTATATGAGCAAATACTTTGTTTACACTATTATTTTGAACAAACTGTTATATGGCAGATCAATTAAAAATAAGAAAAATACAGGGTTTTATTTTACCTTCACGTATTCCTTCTTCAGCGCTCTTCCTTTGTCTATGTAGACCTGAGTTTCTGACCTATATTTTTTCCTTCTGTCTTAAGAAGTTCTTTTAGCATTTTTTTGCAAGGCAAGTCTACTAACAACAACCCCCCTAAATTTTTGTTGGTCTTAGAAAGCCTTTCTTTCTTTATTTATTTTTAAAATTAATTGGCTGTATTGCGTCTTCGTTGCTGCGCGCAAGCTTTCTCTAGTTGTGGCGAGCGCAGGCTACTCTTCACTGTGGTGCACGGGCTTCTCATTGTGGTGGCTTCTCTTGTTGTGGAGCACAGGCTTTAGGCACGCGGGCTTCAGTAGCTGTGGCACGTGGGCTCAGTAGTTGTGGCTCGCGGGCTCTAGAGCACAGAGTCAGTAGTTGTGGCACACAGGCTTAGTTGCTCCACGGCATGTGGGATCTTCCTGGACCAGGGCTCAAACCTGTGTTGCCTGCATGGGCAGGTGGATTCTTAACCACTGCGCCATCAGGGAAACCCAGAAAGTCTTTCTTTCTTGCTTGCTTCTGAAGGATAATTTTGCAGGGTACAGAATTCTGGGTTGGTGGGTTTTTTTCTCTCAACACTTTATATATTTCACTTCACTCTCTTCTTGCTTGCATGGTTTCTGAGAAGAAATTGGATGTAATTCTTATCTCTATTCCTCTATGGGTAAGGTGTTTTATCCTCTGGCTTCTTTCAGGACTTTTTCTTTATCTTTGATTTTCTGTAGTTTAAAAATGATATACCTACTTGTAGTCTCCTTGTTATGTATTCTTGGTGTTCTCTGAGCTTCCTCAACCTGTGGTTTGGTGTCTGACATTAATTTTAGGGAAAGCCTCAGTCATTATTGTTTCAAACATTTCTTCTGTTTCTTTTTCTCTTCTCTTTCTGGTATTGCCATTACTTACATGTTACACCTTTTGTAGTTGTCCTACAGTTCTTGAATACTCTGTTCTGTTTTACTCAGCGTTTATTCTCTTTCAGTTTTTGAGGTTTCTACTGATATATCCTCTAGCTAAGAGATTCTTTCCTCAGCTGTGTGCAGTCTACTTAAAGCCATCAAAGGCATTCTGTATTTCCATTATAGTGTTTTTTGGTCTCTAGCATTTCTCTTCTTCCTTCATTCCTCCCTCCCTTTCTCTCTCTCTTTCTTTTTTTCTTTCTTTCTTTCTTTTTCTTTCTTTCTTTCTTTCTTTCTTTCTTTCTTTCTTTCTTTCTTTCTTTCTTTCTTTCTTTCTTTCTTTCTTTCTTTCTTTCAATTTCCATCTCTTTGCTTACATTGTTCTTCTGTTCTTGCGTGCTGTTTACTTTATGCATTAGTCCCCTTAGAATATTAATCATAGTTGTTTTGCATTCCTAGTCTGATCATTCCAACATCCCCGCTGTGATGCTTGCTCTGTCTTTTCAAGTGTCTTTTTTTGGTTTTTGCCTTCTGGTATGCCTTGTGATTTTTTCTTGATAGCCAGACATAATGTGCTGAGTAAAAGGGACTGCTGTAAATAGACCTTTAGTAATGTGGTGGCGAGGTGTGGGGGGCAGGGAAGTGTTCTATAGTCATATGATTAGGTCAGTGACCTTTTAGTGAGTCTATGCATCTGGACTGTGAACTTCACAAAATTTCTGTTTTTTTCTCCCCTCCGCCCTAGATGGGATAGGATGATTAGACTGGGCTAGCGTTGGGCATTTTCCTTCTCCCATATAGAAGGCTAGAACTGACTGAAATAGAGTAGTTCTCCTCTCCCAAGTCAATATGGCTCTGTTAATACCCCATCAGGTTAGGCTCTGGTTAACTAGTTTCTCCCAAGAGCTGGCCTTTTAGAGATGGACAGAGTCTTCTGGTGTATTTCAAAATAGTTCTTTTTTTTTCCTCTGCCAGTATTATGAAAAAAATTTTCTCCAATATTTACTGTGAGAACTTGGTTGAACTCCTGGTGGTAAATCTCACAATATTGTTAGCCGCCCCCCCCGTGACTGAGTTCCCCTGGAGTTTTTAACTCTCAGAGTTGTCCACATTGAGCCTCCAGAAATTCATAAATTACAGTTCAGGTTTTCTTCCCAGGGCTCGTTCCCCGGCAGTTTCTGGTCATGGATCTCTGCTTGGTAGGTTTGTGACTCGTATTCACCAGTTTGTCTCTCCAATCTTGCCAGTAGGGGTTTTCCCTGTATTCTCATTTCTCTTAAGGATTCAAGAAGAGTTGTTGGGTTTTAATCTGTTCAGCTTTTTAATTGTTGTTAGGACAGGGAGGAGACTTCCAAGCTCTTTACCTGAGGAACTGGAAACCATGTGTTGAGTTTTTAAAATTACTGAATACGGTGCCACATAATTGACAGCTTTTTACCAGTGTGTGCCAAAATCAAGGTCCCTGAAGTTCAGTGGATAAACTGCAAATATTATAGACATGAACACTGTAAAGTTATTACAAAGATGGTTTTAATTTGCCATATTATTTCCTTTTAACACCAGGCTAAATAATTTCCTGAAAATGTCACCTGTCTACAGAGTACATGCAGGTTTTGAAATGTAGCATTCACTCATTCATTTTTAAAAAATATATTCCCACATATTTGAATGCCAACTTGCTGTGGTGATACAGCTCTAAACAAGGCTTGGTTTCTATTATCAATAAGTGTCACTTTAGAAGAAAAAGAGAAAAAATACATCAATTATTTACTAGATATTATTCAATATATGCTATAATAAAGGTGTACAAATGGTGCTATGAAAAGACACCTCTCACCTAGATTGAAGGTAAAGTGATACATGAGTTGAATTCTGAAAGATGAGTAGGACTTAGCTAGAAGAAGGGGTAGAGGCATATTTCGAGCAGAGAGATTGGTATTCATGAAGCTATGAAAAGCATAAAAAACTCTGAGGACTGAGGAACAACCAGAGTCCTAAGTTGCGAGAAACAGACAGCTACTCTGGTTGATTTTAATAAAAACAAATCATCTGTGCCTGTCCTGCATCTTTAGCAATTTACAATAAAATTTTCAAACATGGTACAATATAAAGTGTGTCGGATTGTTTCAAGAATCCAAAGCACTTTTTGAGGAATGTATCTGTGACTTTTGGGTATTATTATATTTTTATTTAATACAAATGTGGTATATGGAAATTCCATCATTTTAATATTTGATATAGACTCTTGATTTTAGCAATTTATGTTAGCCATTCAGAAGTGATCAGGGGTTTGCTTTTGCAGACAGCTAATTCCAATAATGAGATCCTAAATTGAGACCAGGAAGATTAGTTGCTTCCTACTTACGTAGAATCTTCATCAGCACTGTTACTTTCTTTGTTCTTCTCTATGAACTGACCTTGATTCCTTGGCTTTCAGGTAACTTTTATGCCTCCTAAGGTGTTTGCAAACTCACCACACTCCGGTTACATTTCTTTAGCTCGGCTTAATTCAACAGTTACTGAGCACCCACTAGGTTCCACACTCTGCAAGGCTCTGAGACACAATGTCAAAGAAGATATGACTCCTGCCTTCAGGGGAGCTTAAAGTCCATTAGGTAAGTATGATAAAATCGATAATTACAATATCTCTTTAGGCCTATAGCACCCAAGTTAGTCAGCACTCTACGTTGCATGAATCCCAATAAAAATTACTGATAGTTTATCAGCTGGCTTATACTGGTATTAATTGTATTGGTGGCATTTCGAGTGAGGTTTTCATACCTGAATTTCAGGTATCATCAAGAATTCAGGTGGCGCAGCAGCTTTATTTCTGTTATGTGACTCCTTTTGTATTTGTAAAGGTCCATTTTTAGTTCTAGGTTTTGGTGTCAAGGATAACCGAAACTCACCGCTTAGAAATACATCTCTTAATTAAAGTCTGCGCGAGATGAAAAACGATCGCTCCTAAGGCCCCAGTGAGATTCGAACTCACGACCCCTGGTTTACGAGACCAGTGCTCTAACCCCTGAGCTACGGAGCCTCCGCTGTTGACGTTTTCACTCTTTATCCTAAAGCAGAATATAGGCTGAAGTCTAGATTTTTGTTGTTTTCATTGGTTTCTAGAAAATTTGACGCTCTGCCCTCATCCCCATTTCGATTTTCTGGGCTGTGGTCAAACAAATTCCCTAACCCTCTGATAGTTTTAACATCCCGTTCGATTCGCTTTGTCAAAGGAAGTACAAGAACCTTAAATCACCTCTGAGAGCTTTGTTTGAATCCAGAGCAGCCAGGCGTCAGAGGTTGCACGTTGACGAGAGTGGGGAATAAACAGCTTGCCCATTTGCCAAGATGCGGAGGTTGGGGTGAGAACTACTGGGCCACTTGATTTTAGTTACAGCCACGCCCACTTCTCTGCACTACCTTTCGCACTGATTGAAGCCCAGATATTCCAGACTTCAGTTCTTAGAGCCTTGGGGGAAAGCAGGCAAGATGTATCTGAAATTCCCCGATATCTGCTATCAGAAGAGAGACTGAGGGGTGAGGGTAATGATGAGGCCAGCAGGAAGAAGAAAATGGAGCGACCTACCGGGAACAGAAGCCGAGGAGAGGCTCTGCCTTTTGTAGCCTAGTCCTTGAGGCTAGAATACGTTTTGGAGCCTCAATCCGGGGCGTAAAGAAAGGGCCATGTTTCTCCTCCACCGCGCGTCGCTGAAATCCAAATAGATCTGTCCAAAGGAGCTGTGGCAAAGATACCAGAAAATTGTTAATTTCCACCCGGGTAAAGGGGCTGTGAGGGTCACCCCCCCCCCAAAAAAAAATCTGTATAGCAACTCAGCTCGCACAAGCAACAACCATAATGTACAGAGAGCTGGTAAAGAAGAAAACTCAACCACAAATCCTAGGTCTCCTGTCCCAAGTCAGAGGCCCTGTGCACCTGAAACAAAGCAAGGACTGTTTTCCTGTCTACTTTCAGGATTTGATAGCTGGCTAATAAAGAGATAATGGCGTTTAATTACAAACAAAAAGCAAAACCAAAACACCTCGACTACTGACAAATACAAGTAACATTAAAACAACTCAGCAAAATAAGATTTATTGGTGGAGAAGTGGGGAATCCAGTCTCTGTGCATTTGTCCCAACCTGGCATACAGTTCTCCCATAATCCAGAGGAGAGGCTGCAGAGTCTCTGAAAAGCCAGCCAGCCAGCTCTCTAAAAGGTCTCCCACGGTAAAAAAAAATAACACACTCCACCTCCCACTCACCAAAGTCATATACAGGCAAAACAATGCCCTTGTGACCTGGAGTGTCATAAATGCAAATAATAGGGAAACGCAGCAAAAAGAAATGGGCGTATTAAAGAAGTTGAGAGTGAGGGGAGTGAAAGAAATGTGAGGTCAGTTTTATCACTACTACTCATCAGCGTCTTCCTAAACTTCTCTGGATTCAAGGTCTGCCTCCTGCTTTCCGGAGGAGCCAGTTTGTTCAGATTCTCCAAAATCCTAAACTTGCCTGTGCAGAAGGGCCAATCTCTGGAAGCTCCTCCTCATCTCCTGAGTACCAGAGAAGAAGGGGATGCAGGCTCAAGAGAGGTCATAAAGTCCCAACAAACCTGTGATTTGCAGTTTTCTCAGATTTCATCCTGTATTTAGGTATAGTGTTCGCCTCTGGTTTTCTTGCATCTAAAGAAATGTGTAACCTCAATGAAATACGGCTAGATGGGCAACAGGAAGAAACTGTCCTCAGGACTTTTCAGTAACATTCTCTGCAAGGTCTTTCCAGTTTCTATCTGCTGCCCGGGCCCAAAGTCACATGCTTTAGGGTTTGTTCCCATTTTCAGGTAACAAAATGTCCATTACCCAGTACTCATCATGAATTTATTGTCTCTCAGTCCCAAATTCACCCTTTTTGCCTGCCTTGTGAAAATGGATATGAATCCTTTAAATAGTTTTCTTTTGCCAATCGGCACCGAAGCTCTGCAGGTAGAGGATGGTGGAGAATCATTGCAGGAGGAAGGGGGTTTTGCAACCTGGTTCCCACGCACTACTTGAACTGCTGCTTCCCCAGGGCCTTGCTCCTACACCAGGCATGGCTTTCGCCTGCTTCAGGATCCAGCAGCAACCAGCAGCCACCAACTTCCCCTGGCCAGCGTCCCCCTTGAGTGTTTTGTAGTGGAGTGCTCTCAGTGAGAGACCTCTCCAAGAGCTTTCCAAGAAACGCAGGAAGATGGATCTCCAGCCAGTTCCAGAGGGCACATTTCAAGCAAGTTCTGCTGGCACAACCCGAGAGCAATTTCTCCGCTCTTCAGTGAGCCATGTCCGTGCCTTCCCCATCGAGGTCTGGATCTTAGCTGGGGGCGGGGGTGAAGGGTAGAGGGCTCTTCCTTCTGTGCTTTGGCTCAGCTGTAGGTGACGGGCACTTTCTAAGCTGTTTTCAGCCCTAAGGGTAGTGACTGCTTCTATATTTGCTATTCCTTTATTCGTCAGTCTTGTCTTTACTTTTTGACTAGCCAATTCCTTGTTTCTCCAACCCCTTCTTTAGGTAATAATTCTCTGTATTAAACTTTCCCTGTTCATTATAAGAGAAATACTTTCTGGAGATGTAATGTACAACATGACAACTGTAGTTAACAACACTGGATTGTATATTTTAAAGTTGCTGAGAGAAGATCTTAAAAGTTCTCATCACAAGGAAAAAACGTTGTAACTATGTGAGCTGATAGTTGTTAACTAAACTTATTATGATATCATTTTGCAATATATACATATGTCAAATCATTATGTTGTACACCTTAAACTTACACAATGTTATATGTCAAATATATCTCAATAAAACAGAAATATAGGGCTTCCCTGGTGGCGCAGTGGTTGAGAGTCCGCCTGCTGATGCAGGGGACACAGGTTCGTGCCCCGGTCCGGGAGGATCCCACATGCCGCGGAGCGGCTGGGCCCGTGAGCCATGGCCGCTGAGCCTGCGCGTCCGGAGCCTGTGCTCCGCAACGGGAGAGGCCACAACAGTGAGAGGCCCGCGTGGGGAGGATCCCACATGCCGCGGAGCGGCTGGGCCCGTGAGCCATGGCCGCTGAGCCTGCGCGTCCGGAGCCTGTGCTCCGCAACGGGAGAGGCCACAACAGTGAGAGGCCCGCGTACCACAAAACAAACAAACGGAAAAATAAACAAACAACTTTGCAGTTATTTGTTCCTCTCTCCTCATTGGACTAAGACTGATCCATACCTAACTGTTGCCACATAACAAATCATACTAAAACTTAAACGGCTTAATTTATCACCTGTCATTTGTTCGTTCTCACAGCTTTGTTGGTTTTCACAGAGTTTGGGCAGAGCACAATGAGGACGGCTTCTCTGCTCCGTGATTTCTGGAAACTCAAGTGGAAGACTCTAAGACCGGGGACAGGAAATCATCTGAAGGATGGGTTACTCAAATGTACGGCAGCTGCTGTGCCTCAGTTATTTTCCATGTGGTCCTTCCCTGCGGCTTAGTTTGAGCTTCCTCACAGTGTGGTGGCTGGGTTCTGGGGACAGATGTCTTGGGAGAAAACTACTGGAAGCTTCTATCACCTTTTATGATCTAGCTTTGGAAGTCATAGAGTATCTCTTCTATCGTAGTCACAGGCCTATCCAGATTCAAGGGGAGGGCACAGAGACCCCCCCCCCCCAACCTCTGGAAGGAAATGTGTCAAAATTGTATTCAAAGAAAAACACATGGCATGAGATGCTGCTGTATGGCCATCTTTGGAAAATCAATCTACTACATGTTTTTTATGGCTGAACTCTAACCACTTAGAAGCCTCTACCTCCTCAGATTTCATTTATCCAATGTCCCCTGGACTTGTAATGAAAATTTTGAGACATTAAAATTAATTAATATTAATATTAAACAGGTGCCTAGGAAACATACTACCCAGCAGTTCATGGAATATTGACTGTGCTGGGCCCTGCAAAAATCAGTCTATAAAGAAAATTGAATTATGGCATATTTCAGTTGCAATTTCATGTTTACATTATAGTTTGATAATATCCATTTTCAAGTATCCCAAATATTTTAAACTACTCAGACATTTTCATTTCTACAAAAAAATATATAAATAGACTTCAAGAGTGTATAGGAATATATCTATGCTTCAAGGTATAGGAAGCATTAGTGCAAAAATTCAACATATGTATATATTAAAATATAAACTGTCAATTTTGCATACTTTGTAATTGTACTGTTAGTATAGTGAAAAAATAGTCACAATAAAAAGAGTAAAATCTACAAACAATAAACTTATTTTTTTAAAAAAATATGTTTCCCATTTAGTTTTAGGGTAATAGATGAGGTAATTACAAATTAAAAAGTGATAGCTCTCAAATTTAAGTGTCCTATAGATTTAGACTTTACAGCCTAATTATAGAAACTTGGTGATACTCCTAGTGTCAGAATTTTAAATTTCTTCTCTCCTTTAATCCTAGAATAATCATTGCAACAAATATATTTCTTCTCTTTTTTTTCTCTTTTTGTTCCCCCCGCTTTGGCTATTTCATTTTCAGTCACTTAAACATATTTTTTCAGTCATAAAAGGTAAACATTATGTTTCAGAATAGCTGCGGTCACCCAAGATGGGTAATATTCACTGGAAAGCATCTGAGAGCTCTAGAGAGAAGAAAGGCAGGATTATTACTGTAGAGCACAAGCGACCCTGCAGGTCAGAAGACGGTGATGGGTGGAATGAATGATATAAGTATGGCTTCAGGAGATAAAATCACAGTTTGGATGGGTTGAGAACAAGGGGACTGATCCTCTCTTGTCCAGAGCAGTGGGGTTGACCATTTATTCACTTAAAGTTTCCACCGATCCTGGGGCAGCATCGAACTGGACCTGCTGGATAAAGGTTTGAATCACAAAGAACACAGTGACGTGGGGTCCAGATCACAGGGAGGAGATTTGTGTGAGGCGCGGGACCCTGGTCTAGCGGGCGGCGGAGCGGAAAGCAGGAGACTGGGCTGGGAGTACTGGGGAAGGGGGAGGGGCGAGGAGGGAGTGTCGCTCAGTACCCTGCCACCCCGTCTCCAAGGCAGAAAGAATTATTCAGGTCCTCACTAACGCTCGTACTCTCCTACCTCCCTGTTTCTCAGTCTGAACTCAGAACTAGTCCGACAAATTTTCAGAAGCTTTCTTCTGGGACGCAGCTAGGCGCTAACCCCTCAGAGTCTACAGTATAACACTTTTAAAGAAAACAACGTGTCAGGATGGCCGAGTGGTCTAAGGCGCCAGACTCAAGCGATTGCTTCTCACAGTTGGGGCTTCCGGTCTCTGAATGGAGGCGTGGATTCAAATCCCATTTCTGACACATTCTTACTTTTTTTTCACTTGCCACGTTCAGGTCAAAAGTTTCACCTTGGATAGCTCATAATAACTCAACCCTCAACACCGCAAATATTTCCCGCCCTGAAGGACACTCGAAAATGAGAATTCCCCAGTTTGAGAATCTTAGGATACTTTCAGAGCTATATGGAGGCAACCTCCAGCGCTACCTTCTGTGAGATCACTCTTCCCAGGAAAAAAATACCATAACAACTTGTGGTCTTTTCCTTAGTGGATCAACTGACCAGTCATCCACACTTGGATCTTGGATCTTGGATCTTGTGGGAAGAATTACTGAAACCTTCGCTGCTTTTCTGCATACAGAAAGGAATCTGTTTTAAAGTTCTAACAAAAAGTTTCCTTTGTCACTTTCTTATATCACCTCTAAAATCTAAGAGGGAAAGTCCCTCAAGATTATGACACTGCTGAAAATAGTTTTTGGTTATCAATAGCCAAAAAATGCTCACACTATTAAAATTAAGTAAATTGATAGCTCATTTTGAGATTTATTTTCAGAATGAATGATGTGATCTAGATGTCTTGTCTTTCATTTTATAAAGTAAAAAATGCCTTCTATGAAGTTCTACATAGGCTAAGTAAGATCTTGGTCTTAAAATTAAGATCTTAGACTTCTGCAGCTTTGACATTAAATGAGTTTTTCTTCCTGTATAGCTTTTAAATCACTACACAGCAATTTTTCTCCTAGAAATGTGTCTCAGTGAAATTGCAGCTCAGCTCCATGCTTGGCCTTACCTAGTGTAGCATTTTGCAGTACCAGATGGTTAGAGGCAACCTAGATGTCCATCAGGTGTACAGCAGTGGCCACCCATGAATTTCATACTATGTAGTAGCTGTACATAGAAGCAGATGTAAATGTAGCAAGACAATAGATTTTTCAAACTGCGTTGAGTAAAAGAAAAAATATCAGGATGAACAGTGCCAATGAAAATTAAAATCACACGAAGCAACAGCATTTTTTTGAGGGTAGTTTCTTTTCTAAAGAACATAAAAAAACTTTAGAGAGGATCTATATGTTGTGGGGAGAGGAAAGGGATGGATACAGGCCATGAAACAAAGTAGAACTGAGAATGACCTTTCATGGACCAATAACACAAATGAGCCCTGGACAACCAAGTGTGATTAACTTACCTTTTGAACCCAAAGCCTCTCTTTCCCTTCCACCATTAAACTCCACTTTTTTACACACTACAGATTCCTAAGCACGCACCACTCTTTTCTGCTCTGCATTTCCCCTGCAATCATGAAATTCCAAATTATTTTTCTCCATTCTCCATTTTCATCTTTTTCAACCATTGTTTTGAGTTGGGACTGTTTATTTTCCTGTTACTGGCTTTATTTTCTATTTCAAAGCATTCCTACTGTATTTAGGACTAGACAGAAACCTAAAAAGTATTGATAAAATAAAAATAATTTTACAATGTTTACTTCTCTTTATAAGGTACCCAACACCTGCTCAAGATGCTGAGTACTGAGGTCTGAGGATCCTTCTAGCCAGGAAATTGTTACAGAGCTTGATTTAAAAAAAAAAAAAAAAAAAAAAAAAACAACTTAGGAGACAATGTTCTGAGTACTTGCCACTTTCCCCAACGTGTCATATCTTATTTAACTTGGGAGATGGCAAAATAAGTTATTGTGATGCTGTTTTTAAATGCAAAAGGCAAAACCAGAAACTGTATATACTGTATACAGTTTATATACAGTATATACTGTATATAAACTGTACTGTGTATATATATGTACTGTATATATACTGTATATACTCGTTTGTATATCTTTCTCATTAATACAAAAATACAAAGGCTGCAAATTGATTTTAACAATTGTATGATTGTTTCCATTCTGTTTCTTTCAATTCCTCTCTATGGGGAAAAGCTGTGAATTTTCCAGTAATTTCCCCACTGGAAAAGTCTAGGACTTTGTGTGGGAGACCCTTAAGCTGAGCTACCACTAAAGAAAGTCTGGGTCCTTCTGGCTGGTGTGGTCATGCAGGAGACTGGCCTTTGATTTGTCAACAGCCAGGCAGACAGTATAACGTTTTCCTCCTGCCCACAGCAAGTGGGTCTCTCCGGAAAACGGAGATCTTCCTGGGTACTTTGTATTTTTGTTTTGTTTTGTTTGTTTTTGAGTCAAGTTCCTGGGTTTCGTTAAGATCAACAGGCTGACGTAGCAAGGCACGACCTTCTGCTGGAAATCCACTGCCGGCTTATCTCGGGAAGAGAGGGTCATCATCGGTGGCGCTAAGATTTTTTAAATGTGCCCAATTGGCTGTGGGAAAACTCCAGGTTCTCTAGTTGGGAATCTTCATTTGTCAAAAGCTTGACTGGAGGTTCCAGAGATGCTGGTGGAGGGGTGTCTTTAGAGGCAGAAAGGGCCAAACTACGGAATAAGCGAGGATGATGCTCAAGTGCCGGGGGAACCAAGGCGGAAGGGCAAGAGTGAGATTTTTAAAAGGCTGAAAGGTGAGTGTGCCTGCCGAGAACAAAACCGAACCCTGTCAGAAGTGGGATTCGAACCCACGCCTCCATGTGGAGACCAGAAGCCTCAAGAAAGGGAAGACACAAGCTTGAGTCTGGCGCCTTAGACCACTCAGCCATTCTGACACGACGGAAACGCGTCCTCAGCGGTAACATTTCCGTCCATGATTGAAGACTGTTCCATCCAGGAAGGAGAGGAACCAGTCGCTTTTAGAAATTACAGGAGCTCGTAAGAGGAGGAATAGTAGTACTGAAGCTGTGCTCGTGGTGTCTGCTTATATAGCATATGGGCTAGTTTCAAACAAGGTAAAAAAAAAATAAAAAAAAAAAAAAAAAAAGAAATTACAGGAGCAAACCAAGCACTATCTACAAAACCGAGAGACAGGAAAGGAAGAGTTTTACGGCGAAGACGTGCACTGGGCGACAGAACTGACACTGCTCTGAAAACCGGGAGCCCACATCACCTACTTTGAGTGTCTTTTTCCCACTCCACCCCTGCTGACCACGGTTACAAGACCGACCTTAAAGAGTAGGGGGCTTGGGTATAGATTTTATCGGCCCATGTTGCAACTACCGTCTTTCAGGAGCTTTCCCCAATGCTCAGAGTATCTTAAGTTTTTATTAGTGGAGACTGGGCCTGTGAGTGGGACTTAAAGAGTCCCTGTACAGTAAGTAGTATTTCCAGCATCTTAACAGTTCCTGCAGGGGTCCACTCCCTTCTCATCTCTCCTCTTCTCTCCTCCCTTTCCTTCCGTTGCCATTTTTCTCTCCCTCTAACTTATCTTCCCTTGTCCATTCTTTCCACCTGCGTGAAAGAAGGGATGTGAAGTGGTTTATTATAGGACACATAATAAGAGAAATATAGAGCATGGAGGGCTAAACTTAGGTCTTGGTCTTGGTTTAAAATCTCTACTGAGTTTTAAAAAATGTTTTTGTTGTTGTTAAAATCCCTCCTGCTTTAGTTAAAGAGAGAGAGGTTCATCCAATGTTTTCTTTCCATTCTGTCCCATAGTAGTCTTCAATTAGTCTCCCAAATTAATAGCCTTCAGAAACTTTTCATTTCCTACAGAAAACAACCCAAACACATATGTATGAACTGGCAAAACAGCTATTGAAAGATCCAGTTTTGTGTGTACAGTGATCAGGGGTGAGTTGTTTTCTTTTGCATCGTTTTTGGTCTTCATGCAGAGAACCTAAAATACAGTTTTAAAGGCAATGCAGGAAGAGTAGAAAGCATGAGGATATTGAATCAGATGCATATGTTTGAATTCAAGCTTCATCACTTACAAAACTGTGATGTGTGATACTTTATATTATTGAGACCATCTGTGAACACTTCCTTCATCTGTAAATTTAGAGGGAAATCCCTACCTCAAGATTCTTGAGGGATTAAAAAGAATTTATGTAGGTACTTTCCCTAGCAAGCCATGTGACAAGGAGCAGTCACTGAAGAGACCATTCACCTTCGAGGTTCTATTTACAACCTCTGTCATTTATACAGTTTTGCGACAACCCAAATTCTCCGCTCCATTGCCTTTTCTGAACTATGGTGTCCTACCTTCCAAACACTTAGCAAATGTGCTCTGGGTTCTCCTTTTCTGCCAATTAATAATCTTTCAAACGTAACAGCTCCCCCTTCCCCTTGGTCATGTGCTCTGTCATTCAGCCCTCGACATCCCAGTCAGAAGTTCTCTCTCACTCTTTTGAACCCCCCAAACATATTGGTGCTATCATTCAATGAAAAGCTGAAAACTTGACTTTCAAACAAATATAATATGAACACAGTGTCAAAGATTTCATATGTCTCACTAATTAATGAGTAAGCTGTTAAAACTGCTTCAAAGGAAAATATGAAGAACAGACAACACACAATCTGAAAGGCTGACATAAATGTGCTAACAGATGCAAAATTGGTTAATATTCTGCCCGGCAATAAAACTTAAGATAAGACTTATTTCTTCTATTGGGTAAAATTGTATCTCAACTGAGCAAAATCCTTTGCATTGATGTAAACAAGACCCATTTGCATTATTATCAATTTTCTGTGAGTTAATTTTTCCCACCATAGAGTTCCAGAATAGCCTAGTAAATAGAAAGTCAGTCAGAGATGCACACCCCTATAAAATCAGATAATTCCTACGTGGTCTGCTAGACTAATGCCCAGTACTTCACTAACGTAAGAACCCAGTAAATTCTGTTGTTCATTTAAAAATCTTTGACACATTTTCCTGATACATATGACAATTTATATAAGTCATCTAACAGTAAGCTAATTAGGAGAGTGTTAGTGGAAATGGAGACATGTTTGATCAGGTCCCTGAGTTCTGACTCTTGTCTTAGTTTACCTATTTGTAAAACTGAGGGGGTATATATTTAATTACAGTGCTGTAGTCAGGTGGAACATTTTAAAATCCTTTATACTTTCCTTAGTTTACATGCTTTCTAATGGACTCTTGTGTTTCCAAGATGAATAAAAACAAATGTATTATCCTGCTTTTGTTTCCAATCTTTCTTCTATCCCTCCCCACTTGATTATTTAAAATATCAGGTGTATGTAGTATGTAGAAGGGAATTCAAAATCAGCAGGGTCTCCAGAAGGCAAGTGAATTTTGTTTCACAAGCCCAATACAATGTGCAGCTCAATCGAAATGGTCAAAATCTGGCAAACCAGAGAAATAAAGACTCCACATTAGCGATTCCACAGTTTGATTAACTCCATATTAATCCCTTCTGGGAACTTTTTGAAGCTTTCACTTGTAAGGATGTCTTTTAGGGGAAAGAGCAATAAAAATACATTTTCCACAAACTGTATGTGTGCACTTGAAAGAGGTTGTTTTAACAGCTCCTGAACAGAGACTGGGACAGCTTAGGCCATAAAGAAGATAGTCTGCGATGGCAGTTATTTGCACAAAGTCATGGAATTTTCTCATAAGCTAGAAATCAATGGAATACAGACTTCTGCAACTGAGTTCCACTTACTCAAAATAAGTTAGATGGCTTGAAAAGAGAACAGTTTCTGAAATAAACATATAATGTGGAATTAATATCTGCAAGTCTAAGTTATATTACTTGGAATCGTAGCCTTTATTTTTTTTTAAGTTTTGTAGGTCAGTGTTTCTCTCATTTTAATGAGCTTACAAATCACCTTGGGATCTGGTTAAATGCAGATTCTTATTCAGTACATTTAACATATGAAAGAATCACCTGGAGCAATTGTTAAAGCACAGGTGCCTGGGCTCCACCCCCAGAGATACAGTCAACCCTCCCATATCCCTAGGTTCTGAAATCCTTGAATTCAAACAGTGGTTGAAAAATATTAGGAAAAAAGTTCCAGAAAGTTCCAGAAAGCAAATTTTGAATTTTCCATGCACCGGCAGCTATTTACATAGCATTTACATTGTATTAGGTATTATAAGTAATCAAGAGATGATTTAAAGTGTACAGGAGGATGAGTGTAGGTTATATGCAAATAAAGTCATCCCTCAGTATCCTTGGGGGATTGGTTCCAGGACCCCTAAGGATACCAAAATCCGAGGATGCTTACGTTCCTTATATAAAATGGCACGATATTTGCATATACACACCCTTCCATATATTAATACTTCATCTCTAGATTGCTCATAATACCTAATACAATGTAAAGGTGTGTAAATAGTTGTAAATACAATGTAAATGCTGTGTAAATAGTTACCAGCACTTGGCAAATTTCAATTTTGCTTTTTGGAACTTTCTGAAATTTTTTTTCAAATATTTTCGATCAGAATTTGGTGGAATTTGCAAATGTGAATGCAGGGATATGGAGAGCTGACTGTACTATGCAGAAACAATTTCCCTTCTCTCCTAGGTTTTTTGGTTGGTCTAGTAACTAAAGTGACACAGGAAAGGTTAACAGGAGAAAAGCTGATTTAATTTCATACTTACAGGAGCCCCAAAGATATGAGGCTCAGGGGCAAATTGGCAAATTGAGGCTTATGCCATCCTGAGCTCAGGAATGGGATAGGACCCTGAGGCTTCAAAGGGGAGGTGTGTAGTTCACAGGAGGATAAGAAGAGGAGAAGTTTGGTAATTAGAAATTTGCCCTGCCATGCAGATAGGTCTTTCAGACAGAAAAGTTACATCTGGTAATAGTTTTTTGTTGTTGTTTTTGTTGTTTTATTTGTTTGTTTGTTTTTTCTGGTACAGGCTCCCTATCAAAACTCTTTTGGGTAGTTATGGGAGAGGTAAAACAAAATTTTTTTCCTGAGTCAGCTGGGTCTTGATCGCCTTCAGCTCAAAATAATTCACATGCCAAAGAGGCATATTTTGGGGTGGCATATTCTGCTTCCCTTCAACATCTAACTTCAGAGAGATTACATTTTTTCTCTTTTAATAGACATGGTGTTAACTTTTCATGCTGAGAAGACTACCCATCATGTGATATCTTAACTCCAGAATCTACAGACTAAATATAAACAATCACTGGCTGATTCTCCAGTCAAGGAGCAACTTCTAATCCTGTTTTCTCTATTTCTTATTTGGAACTTTAAATCTCCTTTTTCATGCTTATTTACTAGTCTTTCATATTTTTCTTCCATTAATCTCTGTTTTATTGACTCAGGAATATTCACTTATATTTTTTCTACTTTTTCTTTCTTCATTTGTATCTAATTTTTTATTTATCCCCATCCCTTGAGTGTTGAATGATGTGCGATTTTTTTTATTAGTTATCTATTTTATACATATTAGTGTATATATGTCAATCCCAATCTCCCAGTTTATCCCACCACCACCCCTCCCCCAAAGTGCAATATTTTAAATGAAAAGTTCTTGATTTTAATATAGTCACAGTTATCATCTTTGTCTTTATAGTTGGATTTTCCCCTTTTAATTAAAAGTTCTTTTCTACCTTTAGTTCCTAAAGATATTCTTCATTGGTATCCTTTAAGTGTTTTTACTTTGTCTCCTCCCTGGAAACACTTCAAGGTCAATTCAGTACAATTCAATCCAGATGACCACATTAAAAAAAATCTGCTGGGCTTCCCTGGTGGCGCAGTGATTGAGAGTCCTTCTGCCAATGGAGGAGACACGGGTTTGTGCCACATGCCGCGGAGCGGCTGGGCCCGTGAGCCAAGGTCGCTGAGCCTGCGCGTCCGGAGCCTGTGCTCCGCAACGGGAGAGGCCCGCATACCGCAAAAAAAAAAAAAAAAAAAAAAATCTCCTGAGGGAGTACTACAGGGGAGTGGTTAAGCAGCATTAAGCAGTGGGATTTCAAAATGAAGGTTTGAAACCATGTACAAGCCCCTCTGCTCTTGTCCTTTGAAGTTAAAGGCTTTCTGCTTTAGCATCCCAGGCCTCCTCTGAGTCTCAAAATGTTGACTCAAGAGTTAACAATTAGGAATTGTGAAGACATAGAAACAAAGAATAGCTGTTGGTCCAGGAAGCTAGTAACAATTTAGACTATAAACCAGCCATATAGCAGAGTCACTGAACTCCCAGCTTCCTGAAAGATAGACGTCAAGGTCGGACACACATTACTAACTTTCTACAGGAAGCAGACACCCACCAGATGAAAACTGCTGACCACAAGCATGGAGACCCCAGACTGACTGAAACCAGAAGATGTGTGGTGCTCAAAATTTCACCAACCCATCTGAGAATTGTGCACAAGCTCATCACACACCCTGGAGCCCCTCCCTCACACTGCCTTTAAAAGCCTGTGCCTTTAAAAACCATGTTAAGATGGTTTTTTTTTTTTTTTTTTTTTTTTTTTTGTGGTATGCGGGCCTCTCACTGCTGTGGCCTCTCCCGTTGCGGAGCACAGGCTCCGGACGCGCAGGCCCAGCGGCCATGGCTCAAGGGCCCAGCCGCTCCGCGGCACGTGGGATCCTCCCGGACCAGGGCACGAACCCGTGACCCCTGCATCGGCAGGCGGATTCCCAACCACTGCGCCCAGGGAAGCCCCAAGATGGTTTTTTAAGGGCACTTGTCCACCATCTTCTTGGTTAGCTAGATTTCTCTTTTTTCTTCTTTGCTGTTGTTGTTTAGCTTTCTCAAATAAAGTCACTCTCCTTGCCTCAACACCTCGTCACTCAATTTATTGGCGTGTCCTGTGGGGAGTAGCTGATCCTGCATTCTTCCCATGAAGACATCAGGCTCCCTCTTTGAGAATTCAGGCCTGACTTTTCAAAGGTGATAGTAAGATAGTAAAGAAGCTGGGGAGGGGGGGAGGTTTGCAGGAAAGAGAACCAGACACTATGGAAATTTGGGGAGCAGGACCAGCTACATAATTTACAGGACCCAGTAAAAAATGAAAATAAGGGACCTTTGTTCAAAAAGCAGGAAGAGGGCTTCCCTGGTGGCACAGTGGTTAAGAATCCGCCCGGGAATGCACGAAACACGGGTTGGATCCCTTGTCTGGGACGATCCCACATGCCACGGAGCAACTAAGCCCCTGTGCCACAGCTACTGAGCCTGCGCTCTAGAGCCAGTGAGCCACAACTACTGAGCCCACGTGCCACAACTGCTGAAGCCCGCGTGCCTAAAGCCCGTGCTCCACAGCAAGAGAAGCCACCCCAATGAGAAGCCTGGGCACCGCAACGAAGATTGGCCCCCACTCACCCGCCACAACTAGAGAAAACCTGCGCACAGCAACAGAGACCCAGTGCAGCCAAAAATAAATAAATAAATAAATTCATATTTTTTTAAAAAGCAGGAAGAAAATGCTGTTAAAATTATGAAAATATACCCATATGAGTCTGGGTTAAGGGCTCACGCCCACCAAGACTCCCACCCAACTTAGCCTGGCACTGTCAAGCTGCCAGCTTGGGGCAGGGACAACAGGCACTGTGCCACACCCAAGAAGCATCAGGGTTATGCTGCTTAACCACCTCTTCCCTAGACCTCCCAGGGGCTTACTGCTGAGGCAAGTGTGAGAGGGCAGCGGGGCGGGGGGGGGGAGGATAGCAGGGCAGGTTGCCAACTGAAGGGAACATTGGCCGCTGAAAACTCATCTCTGGGTGGCGGGACGTGTGGGAACCAAGCCTTCAATGAAAACCCCACAACTGCACATGTTCCATGTCCTATTGGACCTCACAAAACGTGTGTAAAGTAAAACTATTATGAATTTCAAGAGAGCAATTGCAGAGCATTAAACCCCAAGAGCAAGACCCTTCCGAGTGTGGGTTTGGGGGCAGTGAGCTGTGTGACTGCATAGGTCTCAGGCCCATGAATCTGGCCCACTTAGGGAGCATAAATCATATTCAGAATCTTGTGCGAGAGATACTGTCTTGGTCCCTCTGGTGATGAAATATCATCTGCAACTCCTCTAGCTGCTCCAACCTGTAGCTGAACTGTGACTGCAATATGGGCCTTTCAAATAAGAACTTTAAGCAGATGAATAGAAATTGAAAGATAAATTTGAAGCTAAAGATGAGGCAGTAAAGAATGAACAATAGAAATGAAATATGTGTAGTATATGCCCTAGAATCCAAAGTTACATAAATGCCCACAAAAAGGGTGTCACCCTGTAGGACTCAGGTTACTTTGCTGGAATAAGAACATTTGCATTGAGCTTTTGAAGAGATTTACAGAAGGCCACTAATAATGCCAAGGCCTGGACCCCAACCGTACCTCATCGAATTTCCAAACCTTCCTTCCAAGGTTTTCCTAGGAGAGCACTCAGGACTAAAAGTTACTGGCTTACAAGACCACGGGCCAATGATTCTCTTTTTGAAGGTGGTAGTTTTATTCTGTTAATGTAGCTGGGGAGGTTACTGGGAATGAAAATATCTGAGGAAGTGATGATTCCATGGCTTCTATCTTAGGAGGTTAAGAAAAAGTCTGTGGCTTCTGTAGCAGATAAAATGAAAAAAAGTAGAATCGGATCCCTGCAGAATTCAGAGGGGAATTGAGAAGGAAAGAACAGCTCAGAAAAGGAATCAATCAATCATCTCCTGAGGTAGATTTATGCAGCAAAAATCACCCTTCTGGATTTTGAATATTGGTGGCTAGGTTCATCTCAAGAAACTCGAGTTCTCTCTGCCCTTGGAAAATGATCATTTCTGGTTCCTAAGGAGATTGGAGTAGTGATAACCTGTCTTTGTAAAAATCCACTTAAAAATTTCACCTCCTCAGTAGCACCTTCGATGTCCAACACTTATATTAAAAATATATTAGAGCAATCCAAATCATACAAAAGAATGTGGCATATAACCATGAAAATAAAAAGGGAGAAGTCTGGTTTTGAATAAGCAGGCAGCAGTTGGCCGTGGACTGAGATGTGAACAAAGAATCCAGCTAGGGTAGATCACCTTGGGCTTCACGTCTCCCTCAGCTCTGCGAGTGACAATTCTCGGAAGTATTTGCTTTTTCTTCTCTTCCGCCACGTCTTCAGTTTCTCCAGGGGCGCGATCGTACAGTGCCCCTGCCCTGTCCTCGGCCTTGCCATTGAGGGGGAAGAGCCAAGGCGTCGCAACTTCAGAGTCCGGGAGTGAGCTGTGGGAGGCGCGGGGGAATAAAGTCTGAGTTCTAAATTCATCCCTAGAAATTGGTGTAGGAGACCCTAACAGGTTGAATACCAAGTTCCTGAGAAAGGGTTTCAGAGCTTCGGTTTTTGAGGAAATTGCAAAAGTGCAGAAGCCTTAGAGATTTGCTCGTAGGCAGCAATCTTGAGAAGGAAATGTGGGGCCGACTCAGAATGGAAGAAGGAAGTTAGTGGGAAAGGGGGAGAGGGAAAAATCAACAGGCTTGAGCGTCTGTCAATCTATACACTAATTGATAAGGCACAAGGAAAAGCCAGAAAACAGAAAGCAGAGTGGCGCAGCGGAAGCGTGCTGGGCCCATAACCCAGAGGTCGATGGATCGAAACCATCCTCTGCTAGGTTATCTTCCCTTTTTCCATTGGACCAACCAGAACACGTTATTCTCTTCCTCAAACTCCAAGATTCCCACAACACCAGGCAGAGGCAGCTAAATTCAACACTCATGACAGTGACACTACTAACTTACTTTTATTGTTTTCTTTTGGATCTTAATGAAAATTGACCTCTATCAAAAATGTGTCTTTATCAATGTTTATAAAGCTCGCAACATGTTGGGAAACAATGCAACATCTTAATTATCGTCTGTGTGCAGTGACTCTGTCACTGCATTTTTGCCTATGCGAAGTGTTAACAAGACTTGAAACGGAGCAGGACCCTGCGGTCTTCCCCGCCCCTCCCCATGCCCCCCGCCTACCTTTTATCTGTAGAAAAACTAGCCAAAGAATAAGTATAATCAGAGAAGTGGGAAAATGCAGACGCAAAGGAAAGCAGTCAAAGAAGACAAAATAATAATAGTTTAGTCATTAAGCAAAGTCAATGCCCTTTAGTTCCTCCTCAAGGGCTATAGGTAATATTCTGAGCCACATCCTGTGAGCTTGTAGATAGTATCTTGTAGATACTGAAATCCCCACCAGGTGGAAGAAGTTAACTACCTGATGACCAGACTGTAGCCACGACCTGCAACAATTCTGAGAACTGACCTCAAAGAAATGGGAAAAAATCGGCCTTGGAACTAAAGATTGGCTGTACTCAAAAAACAATCAAGATGACACTGATCAGACCAACCACGACCAATTTCAACATGACTGTCAGAGCTAACAGTGCTATTTCTGAATGTAGCTCCCTCCTGCCGCCTACCCACCCCTGAAACCTCCCTTTAAAAGCTCTTGACCACTGATTGTCAGTGAGGGGGGGGAGTCGGCCTTTGGACAGGAGTCCGCCCTCTCCCCTGGTTGCTGGCCTCCGAAATAAAGCAAACTTTCTCTTTCACCAACCTTGCCTCTCAAGTATTAGAGCAGCGGGCAGCCGGACCCACTTTCGGTAACAGTCTCATGAACAAATGAAGACCTGCCGTGACAGAGGCAGCAAATGCTGTTCCACCTGACTGGTCCTTCCTGTCTTTAAAGAGAGTGGAGTTCAAGATAAAATGTGGAGTTGAAAAGTAAAGGACAGGGACACATGTGGACTCCCCGCACTGGCAAGAGGGAGGTTGGAGAGACGAAAGGAAGAGTAGAGGGGAAAGGAGACTGGGGAGAGGGTGAGGAAAAGGAGTGTGAAGGAAAGGTGCGGAAAGGTGGGCGTGCTGAAAAAGTGAGATGTACGAAAATTTTGAAGAAGTGGGTTTTTCAGGGAGCTCTTTTCCTGGACGGAAGCACCACTTCGAAGTGGGCGTTAGGTTGTTTCTTGCTCTGGCGTTAAAATTCCAGGAGACCCCAATTCTGAAAGAAAACACTGGAGGAAACAAAGGGAAATAAACCTCCTCCTTGTGACATAACCATCATTCTTTACCCAATTTTTTATTTTCCTGAAGTTCTTCCCACCTACTGAAGTCATTGCTGGTGAAGGAGCCTGCGCCCCTGCTCTAAAGCCGCCTCTGGTGAGTGGGTGCGGCCTCAAAGGGCTCTGTCTACAATCATTAACTGCAGGAATATTCCCTCCCCAACGGATCCCACCCTACTCTCAGCACGACTTTCCCCCTGCAATAAGTGCTACACAATAATTGTCTGTGCAACGAAGAAATAGTTTGGGGGTTAAATGGAATCTTCAATACAATCAAGCCAGTTGCAGCATCGGGTCGGGGGTACGCGATCAATGCCCCTGGCAGACCCAAGTGATTTCCAAAATCGTGAGCATCACTAGCACACCTCGGGGTTCTTGGTCATTTTATGTAATGAATGAGTGAGCAATATACGAGGCCTGGATAGCTCAGCCGGTAGAGCATCAGACTTTTAATCTGAGGGTCCAGGGTTCAAGTCCCTGTTCAGGCGGAAAAGACTTCTTTTCCATTTCATTTAAATTTAGGTAAAAGAGCCCGTATAGGAATGCTTCTGAAAGTGGGGAAACCTTAACAGCCAAATCAGGCAAAGGCACTGACCTAAAATAGTTTATCTTCGCCAAATCAGGCAAAGGTTTATCTTCGCCAAATCAGGCAAAGGCACTGACCTAAAATAGTTTATCTTCTAGTGTTTCATTAATTTTCCTTTCCCAAATATTCACAGAAACACTTCCCCAAGTTTCTAAGAGGAATCGAAAAAGGGCATCATATAAAAATAATAAACCAGTAATAGATTTATTGAGAAGTAAGCCATTTTAAAGTTCCCTTAAAATGATTCATTAATCTGGGAGTGGAGGGGAGCAATTTGGATAGACCCGACTAGATGTGATGGTATTAGGAGGTGGGATCTTTGAGAGGTGATTAGGTCATGAGTTAAACCCTCCTAAATAGAAATAGTGCCCTCTCAAAGGAGACCCCAGAGAGCTCTCTCTCCCTTCTGCCATGTGAGGCAACAGTGAGAAGACAGCGGTCCATGAACCAGGAAGCTCTCACCAGAAAATCAAAGAACATGAACCATGAAGATCTGCCTTTTAGGCATTTGGTGCCTGTCTTTCTTTAGAGAATCTCTTTTATTTCTTTAGTCTGAACGATAATAACATAAGATTGTATACTCTTCCTCCCCACCTCCATTTCCTCTCCTCACAACCAGTTTTAATCAGTACTTTTACAGCTATTAACGCATACTTTGGTGCAGTTAACTATGTTTATGCATATAACACTTCATCCTTCATTCTTAATTTTAGTGGGTTAAATAGTGTCAGCTGGAATTTGTGTCTTTCTAGAACCTCTGAATGTGACCTTACTTGGAAATAAGTTTTTGCAGGTGTAATTAGTTAAATTAAGATGAGGTCATACTGGGTTACGGTGGGACCTAAATTGAATGACTGGTATCCTTATAAGAAAGGTCACAGACGCAGAGAGAAAGAAGAAAGTCATAAGAGGACGGAGGCAAAGATTGGAATGATACAGCTACAGCCAAAAAAAGTCAAGGATTTCTGGGACCCACCAGAAGCTAAGAAAAGGCAAGGAAGGAGTTCTTCAGAGAACCTTCAGAAAGAGCATGGCCCTGCCAACATCTTAATTTTGGACTCCTAGTATTGTTTTTCTCTCTGTGTAGCACATTCATTTTAGATATCCAAGTTGTCTCTAATTCTCTGCTGCCTGGAATTGCTACAATGACTATCCTCTGCAAAGCCACCTATGGAACTGAGCTGGAATTTTACTGAGGACTATTCCTAACAGTGGAATTTCTAATACCAAGAGGCTACACAAAAATAAACATGCATTTAATGCCAACCCTGAAAAATCTAAGACCTAGATTTTAAGACTAAGCCCTTACCTTTATTCCACATAGGAATTCACACATCTATATATGATCTTATCATGACAAAGTGAAACAGAGGAAATACATCTAAATCACACTGGTGTGAGAAAAAGTCCCAGGGGAAGGTGACCCTTGAGGTAAATCTAAAATAAGGAAAAAGCTTGAGGTGAAGAAGAAAGGAAGTTATTTGGAGCAGAGGGAGATTTTTGTTTGTTTGTTTGCTAGCTTTAAAGTTTAATGCCTTCCTTACTATTAACGAACATTTCTTTGCTATTAGTGATAAAACTATAGCAATGTTGCAATCTTTTGTGGGGCCGTTTTCAGATATAGATAAGTGGGAAATTCCTTTTTATAGATTCTTATAACAGATTCTTATTGTAAAGATTGGTGAAACTCCCAGGAATTCACGGCCCAGAAACAGTTCAGGACACAAAGCGTGAATGTGTCTTCAGTTGAGACTCTTTGGAATCAACGGTTACGTCTTCCTCGTTAGTGCAGTGGTGACTATCCCTTCATGTCATAAAGGAGGCCGGGGTTTGATCTCCCGGCAGAGAGGAGATATTCCCAGTCTTTAGAGGCGATATTCCCAGTCTTTAACTGCACAGAAAGGGAATCTTGCTGCTTTGTTTCTCTCTTTTTGTGGTTTTGTTTTATGTCGAATTCCTGCGTGTTGTTTTATCAATGCATCCACCAAGCAAGCAAAGGCCTACAGATGGAAATCCACGCCCGCCTTCTCTCTGGAAGAAGTTACCCTCAGCGCGGTAACTGTTCAAAATGTGCCCATTGGGGTCTGGAAATATTCCAGGATCTTGCAGTGGGAATTTTCATTTGTTGACAGAGGTGATGGAGATGTTGCTTGTGCAGGAACCGCCCTTGGAAAGCTCTCAATGGTCCCCAAATTTTGATGCACATTAGATTAACCTGGGTGCTTTAAAAATGTCTGGGGGTGAGAGCCAGGCTTCAGCAGGTTTAAAAAATCCCTACCTAGGTGATTTCAATATGCCTCATAGTTTGGGAGCCACTGGCCATTTCTCTGTCATTAGTTACTCTGACAATGTTACTAAAATATTCAATTTTTATTGTATTTAATATAAAATTTAAACTATTTGTAAAGCATTATAAAAAATAAACCCACTAGTGATCTAACATAGACGATATTGTTACTACCCATTATGTAGCAACAACAGAAGTAACTGTGTTTCTCCTCCAAATCATGTAGTCACCACAGAGTGTCAGAGTGTGCAGTGGGGATAGTATATTTCAATTCATGTAAAAATATGGACATTTGAGCTGACACCTTCCATAGCTCTAATTTGCTAAAGTAGTTTAATTTTTATATGTAAAAATGAAAACCTATTGTGTTGGTTTTTTAAAAAAAGCCTGATAATGTTGGCATTATTAGGTGCTAGCTAACATAAGTTATACAGTACACCTAAACATGTACAGTCTGCTGGTTTCTTTTATACTTGGATGTTTTGAAATTTGGACATATACAACCTGTAAAAATTGCTGAACTTGTAGTTTAAAATTTCAAAGTCTGGTGATTCTTGATGTTTATACAATTACATTTACTAATATACTTAACTGCAGAATTCTTATTTGGAAATAATTTCAAACTTACAAGAGGTTGCAAAAATAAAAATACTAGAGGGAACACCCTTTACCGAGATTCACCTTTTCTTAACATTTTACCCCATTTGTTTTCATTATTTTCTCTACGTATATCGTATTTTTCTGAGTCATTTAAAGTACATTACATAAACCTTCCCCCTTTTCTCCAAAATACGTCAATGTCCATTGCCTAAAAAAAAAAAAAAAAAAAAAAAAAGCACAGGAACCAGCGCCTGAACAGGGACTTGAACCCTGGACCCTCAGATTAAAAGTCTGATGCTCTGCCAACTGAGCTACCCAGGCCCTTATCAAGGGCCTAATTCGTGCTATAAATAACCAAATTCCATTAGCAATTTCAATGCCCAGGAAGAGCTGGAGTAATCCATGGCTTCAGAAAACCAGGGTCTTCCAAAAGTGTGGCTCGACCACTTGAGTCATTTACTCACCAAGCAGACCATTTAACCTCTGCACTGTACGTTCAAGCACACTTTTTAATTGCTGGTAGAATGAAGATTATTCCTAGAGTCAATTATTGCCGAAGGGGATTCGCAGATCTGGGCGGAAGGACCCTCGGAGACCGTATTTACTTCTCAGATATGTTTGAAGAGAAGATGCACAGGCCCCCTCACCAACCTGTGGGGGAACCCGGAGGAGATGACCATTTTTAGGAACGACTGGAGTAACTGAGGAGAATCTTCCAAAGAATGAAAAGATGGGGAGAAATGAGGTTCAGAACCTGGACCTAATGCAGGAGATTCAAATCTGGTTGTACCCTTTGGCATTTTCCCCATAGTTTCAGAAATGGGATGTCTGGGTTCTTCAGGGCTAGGAGGAAAAAAATCCAAGACGTCCTCTAATTTTCTCCTCCACATTTTATCTAGAGGCCCACTCCTCCAAAGACAGGAATGACTTGGCAGTTAAGGAAATAGTGCTCTTGTTTCATTCAGTGTTTATTGGTTCATGAGACAGTTTTTGAGCACCTGTAGAGAGATCATGGGGACAAACATCCCAAAGCATAGGTGGCAGAAGAGGAAGATCGGAAGTGCTTAGTTTCATGAGGACTGTCTAACCCAAGACTACTTATTTTTGAATCAGTAATCCTTCTATTATTTAAGGCATTATTTATTGTGTTTTCTATACATGAAGCCAAATGCAATCCTGACCAAATATGAAGAAAATAATGCATAAAACTCATATATTACCTATAATACTAACCATTATGAAATAATGTGTGTGCAAATGTCATTTTATGATATAAGTTACACACAGAATTTCGAAATTAAATATAATGTGACAATTATATACCTGGGGAATAACATTTAGATATTACTAAATGGGGATCAGAGGTCATTTTGACTTGACCAAAAAAATACAAACCATCACACCTGCAGAATATTTTCCCCCCAACGTCCAAGTAATGTATAAAATAAACATCCTCTCTATATCTCTGAGCATTATGCAATTTTAGGTACTTTTTCTGACTCTCAAGGTCATTGATAAGATAAAAATCAGACGTGGAAGAAAGAATAGGATGAGAGCTCTGGTGAGGCCTAGGGATGGAGGAGTGGGCAGGAACGGATGATTATCTTGATTTGGGAAAGGATGGAGACAGGTTAAGCAATGAGATTATATGTTGCACAATTTCTCTGCCAGATAGATAGGTTTCTTTGCCTTTACTCAAAAACATCAGGCCTCATCCCATTTTATCAACTTTGCCCTTGCTATTCCCTCTACCTGGAAATATCTACCCCAGATATTCACATGAGTCAATCCTTTTATTCATTCAGGTCTTTGTGCAAATGCCACCTTCTCAATGAGACCGTCAATAATAACACTATTTAACAATGTCAAAAATCTCCCTCACATCCCGTATCTCTTCCTTGCTTAATGTTTCTTTATGGCTTTTACCACCATCTAGCTGTCTGTATATATTAATTATGAGACAGAGAAAAGCAGTCTGGACATCCAGGAGCTGACCTGGCATTTACAGCTATGTCTTGATGTTTTCTTGTTGAATATAAACAATTTCCCAGAACATCAATATCAGACAAGACCTCTCTAGTAAATTAAGACAGAAACAAGACAACTTCATAATAGTGCCTGAATACAAATGAAAACATGAATATTGTCCAAGCCACAGAATACCAAACATTTCCCTCTCCCACTTCATGTAAACGACTGCTGCTTCTTTACTAACTCCAGCTCTATTTTTACTCTAGTTTGCCCTCCCTTTAGATAAGATTTAAGATATCCAACCATAGAATTACCCCCACCTCCTGACAGTATACAAACCACTGCAAAGCCATACTTCCTTAAACCCTCCCCGAAATCACCTAACCAAAGCCCAAATCCTATAATCAGTTCCATCTAACACTCTTTGACTGAGGCACTCCACTGTTTCCCTGTTGTGCATTCTCTCTTACTGCAATAGTTAGTAAAACCAACTTTTTCAGTTGCAGGTGTGTCACTGGCAGACTTTGTCAGGAGTGTGTTTTGGCACTCATTAGCTTGGGGTACTGTCTGCCCCCAGCCCCCAACTGCTCCATTTCTGTATCCTCAGACCCAACTACAGAATCTGAGTATACATTAAATAAATATTGTTAAATAAATAAATAAATAAGTGAATAAAAAAATAAATCGAGTCAGCTTTTTCCATAGGAAAGCAAAAAGTCACCTTGGGAAGGGAAGGTCAAGAAAGCAGCAAATAATATTTTAGGTGCTCAGTCAGACAAAAAATTACAGACAGGGAAACAACAAAAGTAAAATCAACTCCCCTTTGGCCATTGTCCATATACAAAGTAGACTGCAATAACTGATTTACACTTGTTGTCTACAACGCAGGGATCCCTAACCATAGGAAATGGAAGCAAGGACAGTAGGAACTAGCTTGACACAAAATGAAGAATAAACAAGAGTAAAAACCTCTCACCTTTACCACTGGGGGCTGGGGGGCTGGGGTGGAGAGAGAGAGAAACTATTTGTTACTCGGTAACGGCCACCAACCCTTTTAACTCGTGTATCTATTATCCTGTATCACATAATACATCGCATCCCCTTCCCCTAGGCCATTGGGAGGAAATTAATGGGAGAAAAGAAATGAGAGATAAAAGCCAGTGAAAAGAAGATATGGAAGGAGAAGTGAAGATTATGGGGAGAAACACCGGAAGAGTGTTCAATATGCCCGCCTCGTACTCTTAGACGGACAGTTCTAATGTTTAAATAGGTTTATTATTATTATTATTATTTAAATAGGTTTATTAAAGGAGGATTTTTAGCCCTTCTCACGGGCTCTCTCCTTGCTTATGTTACTTTTTATTTTATTGTGAGAATGAAAGAGCATGAACACCGCGGGAAGCTGGCTGAAGCGGTCTTCGAAACCAGCGCTAACTCTGTTCTGTGGGCTTTTCTATGATTTGTGAAATTCCCACACCATGGGGACCGTCGTGGGCCGTGGCTTAGCGGGCCTTTGGGAGGCAGGCAGCGCGGTGCGGGAGGGGTAAGGGGACGTGTGGTGGGAGCGGCTTATCAATACCCTCGGCTCCCGAGCTCTGGGGCTGACTCAACTTTGTGCCATAGCAACAGCCTCCAGCTTCCATCAAAATTTGTCTTTTTGCCTCTTCCGTTTTGCGATCAGTTCAGAGCTTGTGTTTCACCCCACGTATTCTGGATGTAATACGAATATCATTGGTTGTTAATCACAGCAGCAGGTTGTGCCACGTGTGTCAGGATGGCCGAGTGGTGTAAGGCGCCAGACTCAAGTTTCTACTTCCCTAGCTCGGGGTTTCTGGTCTCTGGTGAAGACGTGGGTTCGAATCCCATGCCCTGAGAAGGGGTTGTTCTGTTCTTATCATGCTCAAATTCTGCAACTTCTGTGAGTGAATCACAACTACCTCCACTGCGATTTAGATGTCTGTTCCCTCATCACGCCCACCTTCCTTCCCTCCTTTCCTTTTCTTTCTTTCAATAAAAATTGCATGTTTATGAATAATACTAATATATCAGTATTAAAATGCAGGTCTTAAAATAGGTGATGAGGTGATGGTTATAAGTTCCTATATTCAGTATTTTAACTGTTCTGTAAGGATAAGTTTTGAATATTCTTCCACAGCTCTCCTGCGTGTCCCTCCCTCTCCACTGTCCTCGGCTGACTCTCTTTTTTCCTTCTCCTTCATCTTTCCTTTCTTGCATATCTTCTCCCATCACATGTCTTTGCTAGTCTAAGGGTATGGGCTGTGAAATGAAGAAGTTGATATATTCTGTGGCGTAAGGTAAGAGAGGTGTGAGAGGCAGAAGAGTAGAACAGTGATTCTCAACCAGGAGTAATTTTTAAATCAAGTTGTTATAGACAGAAGGAAAGAAAGAAAGAAAAAGAAAGAAAGAAAGAAAGAAAGAAAGAAAGAAAGAAAGAAAGAAAGAAAGAAAGAACGGAAGGAAGGAAGAAAGAAAGAAAGAAAGGAAGGAAGAAAGAAGGGAAGGAAGGAAGGAAGGAAGGAAGAAAGGAAACTTGCCCAGGTCGCATTGCCCCTAAGGGTGGCTCTACCTACCAGAACCTAAATTATTTGTTAAATATATGTTTTATTACTTTGATTTTTTTTTTTTTTGGTAAATCCAGCAATTCATATGTTGGATCTTCTTTGCTTTTCTTTTTATATATTATTTTCTACCTAATCCTTTTTGAAATTTTGTTGTTTTTGTTGTTCTCTTCTGATATCCTCTATATTGTTTGCTGTTTTTCTCATTGTCAATTCTCTTTTGTGCTTGTGTCATATATATATATATTTATTTATTTATTTATTTATTTATTGTGTGTGTGTGTGTGTGTGGTGTGTGTGTGTGTGTGTGTGTGTGTGTGTGTGGCTCTTCACCCTACTGCATGCTGATATAGCCCTTGGACCTGGCCTGTATGGGTTTTCGAGCTCTTTGGTTTCTAGCTGGGTTAGCTCAGTGGGAGTCCCAGGAGGAGATATGAGTGTGAGTGGCAGGTATTTACTTCTTGTCTCTCTCCTTGCAGGTCACCAGATGAGCTGCATTCCTTGACTGGAGGCCACACCTCATTCAAGGTAGCCCTCTCTACAAGGCTCTCTTCTTCTGAGTTCAAGTAATTACACTCTCTCCATTCTTCCTCAGGAGTAATAATACCCCTACTATTACTTGTGCTGGAGAACTACATTCTCCCTGGTGGTTTTTCTCTAATTGTATACATCTTTATAAATAGTCCTTATATTAAAAATAAAAATGAGTGCTTTCTGAATGTCTCAGTATAAATTCCTCTAGCATGCATATGCTTTAAAATGTTCAATATTACTAGAAATCTCATTGTGAAATACATAAGTCTTCTGTCCCCTAATTCCTCAAATTATCTTCTCTAGATGCCACCAAAATTAACATTTTAACTGTTTCCTTCTCGGATTTACAGATCTCTATTTTCCTAAGTAATATGTATAACTGCTATTATTGATTAATCAATTAAGATATTATCTACTTACTTTCCATCATGTTAATTAGTTAACTGTTTTACACCACCATCACCCACTACTCCTTATCCTTCCAAAATAATTATGTTTCAGCTTTTGTTTAATTCAACATTTATTGTTTATGTCATTTTCCTATGAAAGTATTATACTCAGCATTGTGAGCTATGATTGTGTTTCCATTCTTTACTGGATGCTAATAATTGCCTAAAAAGGCAAACTTTAAAAAGAAAAACTTTAATGTGCCTAAGTTCCTTCGCATCTATTGGTAATTGCTAATTCTTCCTTAACTGCCAAATAGCTTTCAGTAGAGCTTTCCACAAGATCAATCAAATCAGGTAATATATCAGTTCAAATATTTTTCTTGAAGCTATTTTTCCAGTTGACCTCTACTTGCGTGCAGTCTGAAATGGTTGCTCTGTGGGCCTGCTGCACAGCTGTCATCTGAATCTTCTCTTTGCTCACCTATTTATAATCTATTTTTTGTTCGTTTAATTGCTCCACTGTTTTAGTAGAGAGTATTCTCAAGGGTTTTTTGTTTTTATTTTTTTAGGTTATAAAAATAACTCAAAGTCTGAGGTAATGGTGAAGAGAGCCTTCAATATGCTTATCTGTTATGTTAGATTTCCCCAACTTACATCGGTTGCCCCATACATAGATTCTTAGTATTTTTACCTTTCATTTTTGAAAGTCTGTGTTTTTCAGTCCTGCCAGCAGGGTAAAGCCCTAACTGGAAGACATCTGAGAGTAAGGTGAAGAAAAAGAGCTAGGCATTTCGGCCTTCAGCGTTCCTATACATCAAAATGCTTAACCTCTCCTGTTCTCACTATGGTACTCAGATCCTCATCTGTAACAGTCTAACCCCATTCTTTATTTTCTTTGAAGAATAAATCTCCAGGTTTTTTCTTGGGTGGTGGAAGGCCAAACAGTCAGTATGTATAAGTGCAGAGAATTTAGGAATCTAATTGCTTCTCAAATTTTAGACAATCTGCTTTAAGTTTCCCTTTAGCCTCCAGTACATAGTGTTCTCAGTTCCAGAGCTTTTTGAAGAATCTTTGGTATAAATCAGGTTGTCTCTGTGAAGTCTATTACTATTTGTCCACCTGTTTTTCGGCTTTAATGTTTCTTGCTTTTCACTTCTTTTGTGTTCTTCCTATAGTGGTGCTGTAAAAAATCTTTTTACTATAGTATCAGTGAGTTTTCGGAGGACATACAATAAAATATGTAATTTCTATCTCAATAATAGCTTAATTTAATATGGATAATGTTTGTTATAGAAACTCCATGTAATTTCTAACCCATCTAAAAATTTTAAGTTGAACTGAATCAAGCTAGCAATGCTTCAAGTTATTCCAAAATTTGATGACTATTGGAAAGCATACTATGACTTAAAAGCATAGTCTTCAAACCAGTACATATTGTTTCAAGTGATCTTACTTTACTTTACCAGTGGTCCCATAGCAAGGGGAGGTTTAAAAGAAAAGTATGCAATCCATTATTCTTTGGTAAAACACTTCATTTCTGATGGCAGATTTCCAAAGCACCAACAAAACTGACCAAAACTATGAGAAACATCCGACAGTAGAAACCGACCCTCCTGGAATCCATACAATGGTAGTCCAACAAAGTGATTCAAAATTAGCTGCACTTAATATAGTCAAAGGAAATGACACACAAAATTAAGAATTTTGACTCAAAAAACCCCACCTGAAAATAGAAAAAGAAAATATAAACTTTAAAACAAAACTTTAAAAAATAATTTAAGAATGTAATGGATGTGTTTTAAAACAAATTAGCAAAAAGAGAATTAATAAACTGGTAAGATGAAAATATCCAGAATAAAAAAGTTATTAAAGGAAAACACAATCAAGAAGTTGAGAAGGTATAACACATTGACAGTTACAGCCAAGAAGGCAAGGAGAGAAAAGACTGGAAAGAAGCCACATTTGAAAAGATAATGACTGGAAATTGATCTGAATACTCAAAAAGCCCTACTACAACCAAGCTGGATACATACAAAGCAGACCACACTTAGACACATCTGGTAGCCAGCCTCCAAGATGTCCTCCCAGTGATCCCTGTGGGGATATGATACTTGGGGAATCAGTTCAAATGATGTTATGTGGCTACTGATATTGTGGTGAATAATAAACTGTCCTTTGTCTCTCATCCAGGAGTCTCATATCTTGTGCCAGTATCCATGAAACCATAGTAGGCGAACTTCTTAGCTTAGAGTAATTATAATTTCTTTTTAGTGGTTTGAGTAATTAAGTTCTAGTCTCTTAGCAAGTTTGATGATTATAATACAATAATGTTGTCTAGATCATTTATTTTTAAAAGAAAATTGAAGTGGCCATTTCACTTTATAAAGGAAACTGATTTTTTTTGGTAGTGTCTTGACCATTTTGTCTATGGATGATGGATCAGAAAATAGAACTTTATGGTTATGTCTGTGGATTCTTTTTTGTCAATGACTCCACTATTCCAGATGGGGAACTGGGCAAAGCCATTTAAAAACTTTTAAAAATTAAATCCTTTTTAGGCAAAGCCATTTCCCTCCACTTTAGTTCTTGTTCTCATAGACTAACTTCCTCCTTTCCCTATCCTCCCAAAGAAGCTCCTTCTTTGCCAAGCAAGAGTGCTCAGTAAAACTTACTTAGACATTTTTGGTACGTCTTCAAGTCTGTGCAGATCTTATATTCCCTTGGTTCTCTGGATTATTATTAATCTTTTAGTTATTAGAGTCCAAACTTATGATCTTTCCTTCATCGAAGACTTTGTTCACGTCCAAGACCAGAGCCAATTTTAGTCTCCTCCCCTTTGACCAGGTGCTGAGTTAGCCATATTCACATCTTAGCTTTCAAATGCATAATTTTAGCCTATTTAATTTTAAATGAATTTGCATTGCTCTGAAGTAAAAATTCTTAGAGACAAAATACTCTTAACAATGAGAAGTAAGGTTTTAAGAGGGATTCTGCAGATAGAGTATACTAATGTCTCAAGTATGTTAAGGAAAAAGAAACTACTGCTCTCCAAGTGATAAGGTGAAACTAGCCGAGGATTCCAGAGCCCAGGGCAGCTATGCCTTGTCCAAACTGAGGAGATGCTGACTGATCTCCTGCAGGAGCCATCATTGGCCCTTTCTTGATTTCCCACTAAATTCTTCATGGTGCCGTTCTTCTCCAAGCGATTCCTAGCATTCTGTTCTTTTTCCAATTTTCTGCCACAGAAGTGTAGACATTGTGCTGTCATCCTAGTACAGAAGCCAGGACCATTACTTCCATGGCTGGGTTCAGTTACCTCATTTTTCTTCCAGGCAAGGATCACCAGCCTCTTCTCCTATGAATCAGTTACTTTTACTCATAATTATGGTTTCCTAAGGAATGCACAGATGTGACATAAGAAACAGTTATGGCCTGAAACGTTGGCATTATTAGAATGAACTCCCCAAAACTAAGCAAAGCATTCAAGCAAAAAAAATTTTTTTTTCTCATTATGACAGACCACATTTCTTATGAATGTCCCATATGTGACTGTTTATCTTTGGACCCAGAGAATGACCCATGCACACATCCGTTTCTACTTCTGCCTTATTACTGCATCCTTATTAGTATCAGTACAATCTGTCTATCCACTGACCCAATTTTGGGTGCTTAAAAGTTCTTATTCAGAAGTCCTGGGCTCTAATAACAGCTCTACTTACAATATGAAGCCACTCCAAGGAATGAGAATGACACTTTCAACTTTGAGAGTGACAGAATCTACTTTTCCTCCCATAAGATTTCAAGTATAATTTAAGCCCCAACAATTCTACCCGATATCTGGCTTTCTGATTCTTTATCTTCTCCTGCTATCATGTATATACACACAAAAGATGGGTAGGATATATAATTTTTTCATCAAATCACTGTTGACACACATGGGAATGCTTATGAAGAAGCTCTTCAAATGGAAACACCAGAAAGTAGAAATATCAGCAGTGAGAAATGTAAGGACCTGGTATTCACTGACTGTGGAGAAAACGTTCAATTCATACAGGAATAGACCGACTATTGGCAAGGGCATCCAGTTAGTGACAAAACATGCACGACTCTGGCGGGACTCGAACCCACAACCTTTGAATGCCTTAAGCTTACACACTAGAAGTCCAATGCGCTATCCATTGCGCCACAGAGCCCAACGGTATATGGGGTTTGGCTGGCTCCCAAAGACTGTTGATTATTTATTTGCTTATCAATAAACACAATTCGTGGAGATTTAATCTGTTCCAGTCACCGTGAAAGTTCAAGAAACACAAAAACAAATAAGACAGTGCAAGGGACATGCAATGCCCAACATAGGAGAATTTCTGAGCCTTTCAGTGACTAACGTCATTCGTTGCCATGAAATAAGAAATAGTTTGTCCAGTTTCATTTGGTCTCTCCAAGTTCACTCTCGGGACGGTTGGCTTCGCAAAAATGGAATTTGAGGAACTTCCAACAAATGACGTTGGGAGATATTGTAAATATGTGGCCAGCCCCACCACTCCCTTTCCTCTAGCTCCAGTCTGGAGTTCTCTCTTTCGATCTGGGGGCCCTTCTTGCTCGTACTTGTGTTCTTTTTGAAAAAGATGAGTTCGTATGTTGTTTTGCCAATGGGCTCATGGAGCAACGCAATCCCACTGACGCCCGCCCTCTCTCTTGAAGGAGAGGACTACCGTTTTTAAATGCGTCCAGGGAGCTTTGGAAAGATCGCAGGTTTTCTAACTAGGGAATTTTCTTTTGGTGACTCTTTGCGCTGAGATCAAAAGACGCCTTTTTATTCGCTGCCGTTTTTCCGTGAGACCGTAGGGTCCAGTCGCACTGGCTCATTTAGCGACCGTCGGTCACGTGGGTTGGTGTCTTTGAGGACAGAAAGGGATGAATTACAGGTGAGGTCATTGAGCGTGAAACTCAAGAGCGGGAGAGTCCAAGGTTTGTTGACCCGGAGCAGGCGAGTGGTTGTGATCTGAGAAACTGGAGGAGGGTTGTGGAAGGAAGAGAAGAAAGCTCAGGCCATTTCATTTCAGAAATGAAAATAATTAATTCTGAAAATTACAAGACAAAACGCGATCTCTGAACCGACTGTCTGCAAAAACACAAAGCAGAAAAAGGACGTGTTAGACCAGAGCTGAAGTTTGAGTTGAGTGAAAAATTTCTTGCAGCCCTAGAGCCTAGGAGCCTGGGTACTGAGAGCCTGTGCGTTCACACCCGCAGCCCACTCCCGCATCCTCTCCTCCGGGCCGTGGTTTCTCTCCCAGTGCTCGGCTTCTTCCCAGGACTACGCCGCGCATCACTTCCTTAGCTCCTCAGCTCCTTCCGGCAGCCTAAGGACTGGGGAAAGTGGGAGGTAGATCTGGTCAAGCTTCCTTGACCACAGAGTTTATACTCCAGCCTCTTGTCTTTGAGGACGTGTCGGTTCAAGTCCAAGTTTCGGGAGCTGAGGAGACGCGGGCCGGAGCTGAGTGGCACCTCCAGGCAGCCTCAAACTTGGAAATGCTAGTGGGAGAAGGACCCGGAATGAAGGACACTCGAAAGAATCGGGGTCGTCTGCGTTTGCTTTCACAGCTAACCGGTAACTGACTTTGATTAATTGTAAACTGGGTTGCCCTTCCCCTGGCCCAAAGGACTTTTCGAAGTCTCACGTGGGGGGAATGCTGGCTGATAGTCGGTGGGGATCTGACCAGCTCCCTTCCTTACTGAAAAGGAGGATTCCGGGACGGTCTCCAACCCGCTCAGAAAATGTTCACTTCTCTGCTCCTTAGTGAAGCACGCGAGAACGTACCGAAGAGGGAAGTCCGCGGCCACAGAGGAAAAGGCGCAATCCCAGAGAGCAAGTTTTCCAAAGAGCCGGCCTTAGCTACATTCTGTCGCGCACAAAGCTCAAAGGACAGGTAGAAACATGTAAATAAAGGTATGCAAGATTAAGTTTTATTATAAATAGGGTTGATTATGAGTTTAGAGATTATGTGGTTCATGAGAGGAGGATTTTGAGCCAGCTTCCTGTTACTGGGTATGGCAGGGACAGTTCATTTAGACTCCCAATCCCCAATCTGGGAATAGAAGTGTGTTGCTAGGACACAAACAAGTAAATACCAACACATTTTCAGATTACAAGGGGAAAGTTTTCTCAAGTCCATATCTCCCAAACTCTCATTCGTAGTTAAATTTCACCAGCTTCTCTTTTCCTCTGGTGTAACAGGAGTAATTATTCCCTTCTTTATAATCTCACAAGATGTTATTTGTTCCTGAAACCATAGCACTTACCAAATACAGTCATTTCAGCTAATTTTAAGCTTGATAACACTTGAATCAGTAATTGTAAAACACTGTCCTAGGGAGTTAATATTAACTGAAGAAAAACATTTGGTGCACAAAAACAATGATGGTATTTTTAAAACATTGATAGCAGTAGCACAGAAGAAATGACATAGCTGTCCGACAAAGGGGAATATTTCATTAATGCTTACTTCATCTGAATAATGGAACACTACAAAGCCACTAAAATAACATTTAGAAAGCTCCTGAAAAAGTATTGATATAATATTCAATTAAATTAGTAAAATACACAATTTAGAGAGATAAAAGCAGCCCTTGACATTTGGGAGCTGATCTGGTACTATCAGCTAGGACTTGATGTTCTTTTGTTGAACAGAAACAATTTCACAGAACACCAATGTCAGACAAGGCCATTCTATGACCATGGTTGATCAAGACAAAATTAAGATCACTTTGTAATCATGTCTGAACACGAACACAAACATGAAAAACACACACACACACACAAACACATACACACACACACTTGCACAAAAGCATTGTTCAAACCACAAAAATGACCCCAAACCTCCTTATCTTGGTAAATACACATGCCAAAAAATGACTACGGTTTTTTGCCAATCATAGTTGTAGCATTGCTCTATTCTTCCTTCCTTCAGCATAGGATCTTAAATCCTAATCCTAAATTTAAGCTATTTAATCACAGAATCACCCCTTACTTCCAGACAGCATTTACTCTAAAACAAAGTCCTGATTCTTTAACTCTTTTCCCAAATCGCCCAACACAAGACTAAATTCTTTAAGTACTTTTTAGTACTCTTTTACTAGGATGTACCCATGCTTCCCCACTGTGTTCTCAATCGCTACAAGGAGTTCTATGCCCAACTTGTTCAGCTGCATATGTATTCCTGGTGGTTTCTATCTGGAAGATATTGGCACAATTCACATCCAGTATGACTTCAACTATCCACATTTTTCTGCATTCAATACTGAGGGAGAGATAAACCAAAGTGCTGCTGCTGGTGGTTTCTCTCCACCCCACCCCACCCCCAGTGCATTAGTCATCATTACCCAAGTTTTCTCAAGAAGGAGAAATTTATTTTATTTGGCACAACAAAGATGAATTCTCTAATTGTAGACTCAAGGACTTTGAGGTTACTGAATGTTACCTCAGTAGTCTTTGGTTTGAGCAACTGTCTTTTTCAATGCCCGTCACAATCACATGGGCCTTGAGTTTGTTTCTTGAATAATTGATGCTAGCTAGAAGTTTGTAGAATCCATGGAGGCGTCTCTCCCCCCATCACCTGCTAATATTTAATTAGACTTTTAAAATTATTTTGTATGCATACTTTGATAAACTAATCTTTTATGGGCTTTTATCATCATAACAAAAAATTTGTAACTTAAAAAAAAACGTTTTAGGAATCCTCATAACACAGGTCTGCCCCAAAAATACTCCTACAGGGACAGAAGATAAATATTTTAAATATATTTGGCAATCTCTTAATGCAAATGGTTGGGAAGTTTCCAAAAATTGCCAATGGAAAAACACATTAGAAATGCTCTGAATCTATGAGCACACAGACTGAATGATGCACTTGCTTTTCATTACCAGATTTCTTCTGTTAGTCATTGCATTATCGATCTTTTCTGGATATAGATAAAAGTAAATTATTTGATATTTAATTAGATCTACCCCCCCATAAGACTTTCTCAGTGATATCTGAATTGAATAGAACTCAATTTAAAGAACACTTTGTCACTTCTGGTTAAATATAATGTATTAAATCCAAGCAATTACCTATCAGCTTTCTCAAGATACATCGCATTCATCAGCTCTCACCTCTTACCCATTAACAGTTTGTTGGCCATAAAATGGGGACCTACATATGCATCTTGGGATCCAGCATCTGCATTTAACCATTCTATTCTGAATCATTTCTGCAGAGCATCTGTAAATTCTGCTGAAGGAACCAGTGAGTTACAAATGTAAAAAGGAGAACGGGAAACGTGCAGTGTGGGTTACATTTAGAGAAAACGAGCCCTTGCATTGCCCCCAAAAAACTGAACCACGTAATCCATTTTTTAGAAAGCAGCTACGATCTCACAGAAAATGCAACTCATGGACCGGCAATGCCTCTTCTTAACGTGTCTGGAAAGTGAAAGCGTATTTGCACCTGCAAAACACCTTCCCAAACACAGTGAGATTAATACTTTGGGCCTAAATTAGGAGCCTAGAAACAACGAGTGAGGGAATCTAGAGGAGATTTTCAACGTCGTTTTTCTCTCCTCCGACCTTAGACACAAATCAGCGGGAGCATTTCCTTCCCTGAAACCCGTTGAGCACGGTATCATTCATCGAGCAGGCTAGAAGTTCTAGCAGAAGGGTTGGTCCCACCACGCCTAAAAGTAGGATTACGCTGATTTCACCTCGGTGCTGAGTAAATTTGGTTCCTGTTTCGGAGACCCCAGCACCCAGCATGAACCCAACTCATCCGCGAGGGAGGCAGGCGCTAGTTGGTGAACTGACCTGAACTTTGAACAAAGATACTTGTACAGAGAGTACTCTCATCCCAGTTCTCCTAAATGTCGGGGCTGCCGGAGAGAGTTTGACTTCCCCCCCCAAGCTTTCATTCACCTGAGTGTTTTTGCCCAACTCGCTGCACACACTTTTATCTACACAGGAGTCTTATCTTTATATCTACCACATATCGTTTTATAATGAGACCCCTCCCTTCCTACATCAGTAGTCGTGGCCGAGAGGTTAAGGCGATGGACTAGTAAATCCATTGGGGTTTCCCCACGCAGGTTCGAATCCTACCGATTACGATAAAAAATTTTAACCTACGGAGAGCGCACCTTCCCCAGCCTGGCAAAAACGTGCTTCCGGCGAAAAACAAAGAGAGAACAAATTACTCCCTCAAAAAGTTTGCCCTAGAAGAGCCTTAGTAATTCCCCGCTTCCATCCTTGTACAAGGCTCAAGGGTGTCTGAGTTTTCTCTCCCCAAAACCCTCCCCAAAGAGACACGTTGGTGAAAGTGTTAAGCTATATCTATTCTGTTAATAAAAATTTTGTCATAGAGTAATATTGGCTTTTTGAAATTATACGCATATATTCGTGTAACCACTACCACAATCAGGATACAGAACAGTTCCATCAATCCATAAACCTCCCTTGTGTTATCCCTTAATAGTCACCTCCTAATCCCGTACATAGCAGTTGGACAACCAGATACGTTTTCTGTTGCTTTGTTTGACTTTTTTGAGAATGTTATGGAAACCGAATCATACAAAATGTAAGATTAGCTTTTTGAGATTAGCTTCTTTCACTTAAGATAGAACATGCCTTGAGATTTACGCAAGTTGTTGCATATATCAAAATTTTGTACCTTTTTGCTGTTGAATAGAATTCCACTGTGTGGGTGTACCACAGTTTATTTCTTCACCTATCCATTGAAGGACATATGGGTTGTTTCCAGTTTTTGGCAGTTGTGGAGAAAAAAGCTATTAACATTAGTGTATGTACATTTTCATTTTTCTTGGATAGGTTCCTAGAAGTGCAATTGCTGGGGTACATGGCAAGTGTATAACTTTATAAGAAATTGTCAAACTGTTTTCCAGAGTGGCTGTACTTTTCTTTATTATCACCAATGAATGAGATTTCTAGTTGCTCCTCATCCTCACCAGCCACTGATGTTGTCTGTATCTTTAATTTTAACCATTTAAATAGGTGTGTAATGATACCTCATTGTTATTTTAATTTGCATTTCCTAATGGTTAATGATGCTGAACATCCTTTTGGGTGTTATTTGCCACCTTCATATTCCTTTTGGTGAAGTGTTAACTAACCTTATTGTGGTAATCATTTTGCAATATATACATATATCAAATCATTATGTTGTACACCTTAAACTTGCACAATGTTATATGTCAATTACATCTCAATGAAGTTGCAAAAAATTAAAAATAGAATTATGATATGTTCCAGCAATTGCACTTCTGGGTATACCCAAAATAATTGAAAGCAGAGACTCAAACAGATATTTGTACACCCATGTTCATAGCAGCATTATTCACAATAGCGGAAACACAGAAGCAATCCAAGTGTCCATTGATGGATGAGTGGATAAACAAAATGTACATACGTACAAAATATACATACAATGAAATATTATTCAGCCTTAAAAAGGAGTGAAATTCTGGTGCATACTGCAACATGAGTGAACCTTAAAGACATTGTGCTAAGTGAAATATGCCAGTAATAAAAGGACAAAAACTGTATAAATCTGCTTATATGAGATACTTAGAGTAAATTCATAGAGATAGAAAGTAGAATGGTAGCTTCCCAGGACTGGGAAGAGGGGGAAATGGGCAATTATTAATTAATGGATAGAGTTTCAGTTTGAGAAGATGAAAAATGTTCTGGAGGTAGATGGTGATGATGGTTGCACAGCAATGTGAATATACTTAATGCTGTTGAACTGTACACTTAAAAATGGTTAAAATGGTCAATTTTATGTTACGTATATTTTGTCACAATAAAAAATCAAAAAGAAAAAAGAGATTACCATTTTTGTTGTTAGTTTTGTTGGCTATTTTTCATTTTCAAAATGCATTACTTAATTTTTGCATTACAATGCATTACTCATAAGGCAATCACACGTTTTAAACCTTAAGTATGTGACTGTCACAAGATTTCTTCAGAAAGCCATAGGGTTTCCATGAGCGCTCCTGGAGCTTACAGCTTGAGTAGTCCCTAGGAGTCAAAGATTAAAGCTTTCTCCACAGCCACTTGTTTCTTTGTTGTTTGGGTTAATGAACACAGACTCACTGGATGAGTTGTCTTCAACATAGTCCATTTCCATTCCTAAAAGTGTTAGCTGTGCTTTCTTTTCAATGAACACTCTAAGTCCATTTTGTATTTATTTTCTATTGTGTTACTATCTACTCTTTGCTTCATTATTTCCTTCACTAGTGTTTCATTTGAATTAAATTAGTGGCTGATTCTTAATTTCAGGTAACGAATGCTTAATTACTCTTTAGCATTTATTTTATTTATACGTATGTGTTTAAGGTACCCTTCTAGGATATCTAGGGTACTTACCCTCTAAGTACCCTTCTAGCTGCACAGTACATGTCTCGACATGTACTATTTTATTATCATTTATTTCAAAGTGGTTCCTAATTTCTTTCTTTTTTTGTCAATATTTTTATTGACGTATAGTTGATTTACAATGTATGTAAAATAGTTCCTAATTTTGATTGACATTTGGTCTTTAAACCATAAATTATTTAGAAGCATATTTATTATTTTGTAAACAAATACAAATTTTAATTTTTATGTTTTGATTTTTGGTGTCATTTTATTGTTCTGAAATAATAGCATGTATCTAACCCTGTTATATTTTTGGAGACTTGCTTTGTGGCCCGGTAAAATGTCAAGTTTGAGATAATTCCATGTGTGTTTGGAAAAAGTTGGAATCCAGAAGTTGATATGTGCCCTGTTCCTTATATATGTATGTATATTATATGAATTGCATTCCTTTGTCTTATGGCTATTTTTTCATGTGTGTTTTTAATTAGTTTTTCAGAGAGGTGTATTGTGCAAAAATATCCCACCATGACTGTGATTTTTATCTTTCTCTTTGTACTTCCATCAATTTCTGGATTTTGTTCTCCATTTCTTAAACTTCCAGAAGCAAGAAATTCTGGATAAAGCATGATTTATGTAACAGCTAGGACTTGGAGACACCAGGTGCTCCCTCCAGTTGGACAACTGCAACAAGAAAAGCCTCGGGGGAAAAAATATTTAATTTATACAAGCTTTAGAATATCCATTGAGACTTTAGGGACATGCTGCTACTTAGAAATTTACGTGTTTCCTTCCTCAAACGAAATGAGGAAAACATAATTCAAACATAATTTGTCTCATGGGAAACTCTGCATAAAGAATGAGGATAAGCTGCAGTGCAGATTCTGATCATCCTGTGCTTAAAAATGAACCTGGTTCCATCCACTGGTCCTGACCTAAGCCGTCTAACTCTGGCTTCTCAAAACTGCATAGTCAGGAACCCACATCCCATAACCACTCTGAGATGAGAGAGACACTCAGAACTGGTTTGACTAGAATCTCAGCCTCAGGCATGTGTGCAACTTTGCCTCCTAAGTTACAATATTGGGGCTAATGAATCATGGAACCTGAATTTAAAGATGTTTCTTTAGCAGCTTTATGCCTAATTTTACTTGAGTTATTTCATTTTTTAATAGTAGGCTACTTGATATAAAGGAGAAACTCTTAGCCTAAGGCATAGAGTCTTCAATAATTTTGTGAATTCCCTGGTATGGTTTGCTAAGTGCTGTGTTTTGTGTCTAGGTTCATCTTGGTGTGAGAGAGTGCCTAAGTTTCCATTCCATTTGCCATGGGTTGCTAAACAAACAAAGGTTTTAGAAGTCTTCCCTAATAACTTCACAATCTATTAAAGGGAGACAGAGGAAAATGCCAACTTAATTTTCTTATTTTGAAAACTGCATTAAATGTCTTTTGGTGGCCATGAGGCCCCAAGCAAATTCTTTTTAACTAGTACAAGCAGCTTTTCTACATGGGCTCAATGCCTTTTTCCCTCATGGCAACCAATACTCACCAATATATTAAGGATAAAAGCTCCACTGGAAGCTCCTATGTTCACCAGCAGTGCCCTACGTAGTTTTCACATTCACATACTGATGCTGGCATGTCCCCCTAAAAGTAAACAGCAATGGGGCTTGTCTGAGCCATAATTCTAAGTCCATTATGGAGCTTATTGTTTATTTTCTCTTTTATATGTTACTACATTGTTGCTGCCCAAGATAAACCACTCCATCTTTTACAATCAGGATCCATATGCTGCACTCTTACTGTGCATTTTGTGTATGGAAGATCATGGACCAGCACTTTCTGCAGAGTAGCAATATTAATTCTTGTGCAAACCAAATTCCATTTTAGTTGTATTTTAGCTTTCCATCATACCTGTGCCATTAGTCTGCCTTACAAGCGCTTTCTCCAACCTATTCCTGGCTAGGCTTTGTTTTATGTACACATTGATAGAACTTCCTTCCTAGTAGATACGAATCTCCACAAGGACAGCGGTTTCGTTCTTATCTTGTTTATCTTTATGCCTCTAGCACCTTGCACAGCATCTGATACTTCACAGGAATTCAGTAAAAGTAGCTAAACAAATGATTTGGAAAAGGTGCTAATCTAGTGACTTTTTTCCAGAATAAGAACTTTAAAAAATCTGTTTGAATTCTTTGTTTCATTTCTAATTTCTTCTTATCTCATTCCTTCTTCCTGATTTTCTGATATATATACACACATATACATATACATATATATATGGTAGCCCTAGACAAAGAGGTGACATAGTCTATCACCTGGCCTGAGAGAATGGCTTATTTAGGAAAGGTGGGGAGGTTTTATCTCTGGCCTCTGCAAGCGTTAGTTCTACATTCCCTTTAAAATTATTTCCTTTGGCTATGGTTTTTGTTCTGTGCTCTTGTGAGTTACAGGATAATACTTTATTCACGCGCTGGAGATCATATGCAGTTGTGTTGGGCGAACACAACTCAAGAGTCTGGTACAAGTTCCTTTAGAAGGTCCGCACTATAAGGGTTTTGCACGGGGTTGATGCTTTGCAAGATCCTCGTGTGTTTGTTTGTAATCTCTGAGACTACTGGAAGGAGAAGTGGGCCCCCTTTGCAATTTTGTTCATCTCAGTTAGCAGAAGAATTCCATTCTGTTGTCTTCCGCCGCGTGGGCGAGTGCACCAGACTGCAGGAAGCTGCTGTGAGTGACAGGCGGAGGGCCGTACGTGGCGACGTTCTCGCTGCCATCGCAGAAACCTCTGTCACTGAACTCTCAGAACAGCCCTGAGGGCGGATATTTGTTTTCCCCGGGTAGTCACTGCGCCGCCTCATTTAAGGAGGCAGATGTCCTTCCATGGAGTTCGAAGTCATTATGCAGTCGTAGGAGAATGCCTAGATACACATCCACTGGGACGAGTGCTGGGAAAGGAGCCAGTATCCCCAGAATTACACCAACACAAATTCCAAAGCGCAACTCGGCTAAAGTTCTGTGGAAATCTCAACAGAAACTTGCTGCTGGGAGGCCTCGGTGAGTGCAGCCGAAAGGAGGCGAGAGACAGGTGAGCTGAAAGGGAGACAGGGGCTCTACTGGCTGCGTGGACGCCGAGGATCCACCGACACCGCCCAAGAAACCTAGTGTTTAAGGGAGCGCACTGGGTCTAAGAAAAAGGTGTCTCTGGAATAGAGTAAAACAAACAAAGTCTGTAGTACAATTTGGCAGCTTTCACTGGGCACCTTCTTGATGAAGACGAGTATGATGAGTCTCTGATCCTGAAATATCGCGTCCCTTACCGATCGCTACAGGTGACAAAATTCAGACTTTTTCTTCAAGCATACCTTTTCCATTTTCTCGAAAACATAGCTTTTCTCAAGGTTTCTTCTGTGAATGTGCCAGAAATAAACACATTAAAACTTGTTTTCCTAGAGGCAATGGACCTGATAACTACATAATCTCTGTGGAGAAAAATATCACATGGCTGAAATTGAACAGAGGTGCAGATAAAAGACTTGAAATTTCTAAGGCTCAGTTTTCCTGTCTATATAAAGACTAAAAAAATTTCAGCGAGTTTTTAAATTTTAAATCATATAATGGATATAAGACGTTCAATTCAGTGCTGGTGTATATAAGAACTGCTCACTCTGTTTTTCTTAATGAAGAAAGCGAGGCCTAGGATCACCAAGTTTCTGAGTTAATGGTAGCGGGCGGACGCTGTGGGTTCCTTGGCAAAAAATAGGATGAGAAGTAAAAATAAATAAAATTAAACCCCCTAGGATTTTCTTCGAAAGTGACGTGAGTGGATGTAGACTAAAATGTTTGTTTAAGCTAAATGATTTCAGTAGAGTTACTATGACATATCATGGACAATTATGAGCTAAGTCACTCCGTGTGTGGTTCCATGGTGTAATGGTTAGCACTCTGGACTCTGAATCCAGCGATCCGAGTTCAACTCTCGGTGGAACCTGCTTCGTCCTTCTATTTTACTTGTTTTTCCCCGGAAAATACTGTCCACCTAAAAGACCGCTATCAATTTTGCCTCTAATATCTCCTGTGAGCTCCTGTGAGTCCAAACATATCTGCATCTGGGTGAGGAGGCAGAAGTGGAATTCCATTCTGGTTTAATGGAATTCATTTTATAAAGAATAAAAGAAGTATCAGAAGTAAGTTAAGTACAGGTGGAAGATAACAAAACCCCTGCACTCTGCTGTGACTAGAAAACCAACTCTAATAGAAAGCAATAACGACTCTTTTAATAAAGTTTATTTTCTGTGCACATTAAAAAGAATATTTGAAATTGTTCAATATTTCAAATACGGGAAATAAATAAATTTAATGGTATTGGATAATATACAGTTAATAGCAAATTTCTCTTCTGCCCATGACCTCTACCTGCACAATTTCTGATGCCCTCCACCCCATCCACCAGGCCACTGAACCCAGTATATATAAATGCTTTATATATACTAAATACAGACAGACACCACAGACACGGTGGGGCAGGGGTGGGGCGGATCTAAATATGGAACATATTAAAGTAGGTGACTCTAAATAAAAGGGCATGCAAGACTCATTATTACATTAAAAATATCTACAGATTTAACACACTTCAAGTTAAAATTGGGGGGGAATCCATAATGATATTTTCATTGCAATATTCATCTGGTCATTGTGCCATGCACAAAACACCAAACATCCCTTTTTCTCAGATAAAATGAGTGACTTATGCTAATGAATGAATTCTTTACTAATAACATTCTTTGTATATAAGTTTTCCTTTTTTTCATTTGTTCTTGTACTGTTTTGTCCAGGTCTCAGGAAATTTTTTTTTTTTTAAGTTTAGTCTTTGTCTTGGATGAAGTGTGAGTTGTTTCGTTTTGTTTTCCTGAATTAGAAATCTGCAGTCATTTCACATGGACTAGGAGCTGGGAAGATTCCCCCTATCCACACACACACAAATAGTCTCTTTATGATACCAGGTTGTGTGTGGAATTTTTAAGCAAAATTTTTTTCTCACAACCAACACATATCACTAACTCCAAGTGTGCTCACAATGAAGATTCTCCCCCCCCATACACCGATCTTATTCACTGTCTGCTTCTTCTTAACATTGACCATGTGTAAATTGCTTATCCAAACATTCATATGTAGATTCTCCTTCATAATAAATGAGTTCTGTGAAGTTCCTGCTTCCACATGTAAACATATTCCATTGTTCGAAACCAGAGAGTGTTGGTTTTCTCTCTCACAGTGCCACTAACTGTGAAACACTATGCACCCCTGTTTGTTTGTTTGTTTTTGCAAATACTGTACTGGGAAAACACTACTTATGGTCTCATTACACCCTTCGACCTTCACAGTATGTGGAATCTACTCTTCACGCCCCATCATTCATATACTGCACAGATCACTTTTAGTTTGGTCAAAATTGAAGTTTGCTTTATCTTTCTTGTATTTATTGATACATAAATTTTCTTTCCCAGATGAAAATGCAAAAAAACGCCTCTACTCTGCAACTGTAACTCTATCTTTACTGCATACATTTATTGCCATCACACAGTTTAAATACCAAATGGAGATATAAATATTATGGAGCTCTTGCTTATATCACATCTTAAGTGTTCAACAAAAATGGTCCGTGTCGCTACTTTTTATGGATCCCGCCAGCCCTTCGGTTAACCGTAGCGACGAATCAACAGTAGGAGAATATCACTGTGATTGTAGTGTTAAGAGATACTGCAATGTTCTACTGGGCGTGTTTAAACATGTAGGGTTCCTGGTAAAAGCCGTAGTCAGCAGGATTCGAACCTGCGAGGGGAGCTCCCAAGGGATTTCAAGTCCATCGCCTCAACCACTCAGCCACGACTACCAACTTGCCGAGAGCTTACTGGGCTAAAGTGATAACTAGTGGTGGATGTGTGGCACCTTCCCCAACAGTAGGTCTGGCAACAAAAATTTCTCAGCCCTGTCCAGGCCACTCCCTCGAGAATGAAAGAGCTCATCTAGAGCAAATGAAGAGCCAGCTGGTGATGTAATTCAATAAAATGCTCCTAGACAAGCGACTCGAACTTCTTAGATGCTGGAGCTTGTCCAAAAGCCGGTGATTAACTTGGACACGCATGATCACACCTAATTCTCGGGAACCTGCTGAAGGGGAGCTTTGAGTTGAGTGAGCTCTCAACAACCTCCAGTCGTAAATACCACTGGGAGAAGGAACTCGAATGAAGGGAACGTGCGAGAAATGGCGGGGGTGGGGGTGGGGGTGGAGGTGGGGAGTCATCTACGTTTACCTTCAGGTTTAAAATCTAAATCAGGAATCTCTTCCATGAATCAAACTGACTTATGCTTCCAAAAGAACGATTAAAATCGGACTGCGGCGACAGTTCGGAATGAGGGGGCGGGGTGGGGGGTGAGCAGTTTCTGTCCTAATTGGAAAAGACAAGGCAGGAGAGGTCTCGGACCCCTTCCTTTGAAGGTCACTCATGTTGTCCTGGTGAAGGACGCGAGACAATTCCCAAGCGAACGAAGACTTCAGCCTCCGGAGCCCGGGGGAAAGGGAGGAACTCAGAATACAGGTTTTCCAGGGATCCGAACTCAGCAGGAAGACATTCTCAACGCAGAATAGCGCCAAAAAGAAATGTAAACATGTATATGTCAGAATAAATGTAGCTAAATTAATAAGGTTGATTCTTGAGTCAGAGGCTACCTGGTTTATCAGAATGGGATGATGAAGGGGACACTTGGCTTAGATTCCTTTGTATGGAAATGTCAAGGACTCCAAAACCAAGGACATTCTCTGAATTCTAGGAATGGAAGTGCGTCCCCAGGGCATAAACTAGTAGAGATTTAAAGAGAATCTCAGATACAAAAGGAACGTGACTTCCATGATCGATCCTGGAATTTGTCTCTCTGGTGGTTAAAAAACATCTGTTTTTCTTTAGGACAGTAAGAACAATCCTCCCTCACTGTAGTCTTGCAAATTTTATTTGGTCTTACTACCATGGCGCTTGCTATATACCTCCATTTAGATTCATAAGGCGTTTATATCCTTTAACACAGTAAATTTATTTTGAAGTTTGTTGTCCTTGAGCGGTCTTATCAAAGTTATTGTCCCCAGCAGCAGCGTGTGCACCACCTGGGGACTTGTGAGAAATGCAGATTCTTGGACTTGAATTCAGATCTACAGAATTAAAAACTTGCTAGGAGGGGGGAGGGCAGAAGCCAGGAGATCCAGCAATTTGTTTTAACAAGAAGCCCTCCAGGTGGTTTTGATGCCCACCTAAGTTTGAGAAGCACCCTCTTAAGGAAATAATCTTAACAAAGAAAAACTCATACTGCATAAAAATCTTTATTTTTATTTCTCATTGTGATAGCAAAAAACAGGTATTTAAAAATAGATAAATGTTTAAATATTTTTGCTTCATCTGTGTAATAGATCATTACAAAGCCAGTAAAACAAAATTTGGGAACACTTTGTAATTGATCTGGGAAAATGTTTATAATGTTCACTGACAAGAGCAGGATGCAAAGAACATGACTTCAACTATGCAAAACTTTTGCATATGAAATATTGGGAGTAGAGGAGGAATACTTCAAAACGTTGCTGGTGCTGGTTTCTGGGTTGCAGGATTATGAGTTAATTTTGTTGTTGCTTTTTATAGTGTAAAGTAATCATCAAGTTTTGTAAGTGAATAGCAGAACAATGTCTTTTATTGATTTATTGGTTATTTATTGATGTTGCTCGAGAGCTGATATTTGCCTCAAGTGGTAGTTGGATTAATCATCTGTCTTGTTCAATACACTCGACAATGAAAGTATTCACCTTAAACTTGTTTCTCAAATAATCAATGCCATTTAGAGATTGTTAGAATTAATGAAGACTTCTCCACCCCTTCTTGCTTGCTAGCATTTAACTGTTTTTTTCTTTTTTAAAAGTCATTTTGAAAGAACACTGAGCATAGTTTTATAAGTTTTTAAAATTTGTAACATGAATTTTCACGTTTTTAAGGTTTGGGGAGCTGTTTTATTTGAGGTCTGTGCCCTAGTTATTCCTGCATATGAATGCCGGAAAATAAAAAAGTGTTGACATAGGTGGGACAATCCTTTAAATCAAATAGTTGTGACTTTTCTAAAAGACTGAAATCTTTTTAAAATTTCAGAATCTTCCACTATATGGATGTTCCAAAATTTATTTTTAAAACTGATGGTCATTTCGAGTTTTTCAAATCGTGCTTATACTCATAATTCTGCAACAAATGTTAGAGTGTGTCTCAGTTGTTGAGTGTGTGTATCTCAAGGATCCCCATCGGAAGCTGACAGATCAGGAAGCTGGTCTCTCAGGATGTCTCCTGCTTGGGTTCCTTGTAGCAGAGCATCAGAATAAGGGGCCCTTCCAGACTGAGGAGGAAGTGTTACTTGCCAATTTGCCGCCATAGAGTGGTATTTGTCTAAATGATGTCAAGGAATAAGAAATTTTTCTTAATACGAATACACTTTCTGGTAGAAAATTTGATCCTTTGAAGAGAGCTGGAGTTCCGTGCAGCTACTTATGCTAATAGAGTGAGCAACTGTTACGTAGTCGTGGCCGAGTGGTTAAGGCGATGGACTAGAAATCCATTGGGGTTTCCCCGCGCAGGTTCGAATCCTGCCGACTACGGCACCTTTACCTATTGAGACAGCCAGTTGGGGAAGAATGCTGTTGCCTTACAGAGAGAAACTGGATTGTTCTCCAACCTGGCTCTTTATGGTTGCCGCTGAAAGGCTCCACGAAGCACGTCGATTGCACCCCAAACAGTGTGGGATCTTCTTATTACTATTATTATCTTTAGGTAATTATTTTTAGGTAATTCTCCCTAAAAGAGCCAAGGCTTTGGTGACGCCTTCCTATTTCCTGCAATCAAAACCTTGCTTACAAAACAGATTTTCCTAAAGAAAAAACTTGATAGGAGCATTTCCGTGTCCAAAGAATCGCACCCTTATCAGGGCTCTTTAATCATGTACGTCCTTGCTCACGTACAAAAGGAAACTCCACGAAATCTTGGATCAAATACAAGTGAAAGCCAAGACTCATAGCTAGGTCACCAAGTCGCGAATCCAAACTGGGTATTAATAAGCAAACTACTTACACAACTAAAGAAATTAAATAAAGCCATTTTCTTTGTGATCCAGCCAGATAAGGACGACAACATTACACCTGGCTGGCTTTCTGGGGACCCAAAACAGTTATGGGTATGACTGTGGATGGATCTGCAAGTTGTACTTTTTTCTTATTCTTAATTTACTGGGTCCCCAGACCCAGTAAATGTCCCCAGACATTCTCCACTGGGCAGCGATCTTCCAGGTAGGTTGTAGGTCCTCTTCTCTCTGCTCCTCTTCCTCTTCTCCCGCCATTACCCAGCATTTCCCAACTGGACACTTTCGCCTCCATGTCCCTTCCTCTAGGACAGGGTGGAATCACATAAATCCACCTCTGCCTCCGCCCAACACATGGAGATTCCCCATCATTCCAGGTCTTTCTCTAATGCTTTCCTTTCACAGTTTATTTTGATTTCATCCCATTCAAAGACCACAACGACCAGCCGTTGAGGAAATGTGTGTGGCCATGGTCACGGTAAGGCTTCTTTGCTTCAGCATATATTTTTTGAGCACCTCTAAGTGACAGCCAAGCAAGCAGTGAGGGAGTAAGCAGTTGAGGTGGAAGACAAGTAAGATTGGATAGCATTTGCCATCATTCTGTGGGCTTTGAAGATAGTTAGGGCAGAGAAAATGAGATACTCCTGCCCCAGGAAGACGAGAGGATGAGAATGGTTGTGAGACTGTCTCCGGTGGCTTTCTTTTGACTACCATTTCTGCTTTGTGGATGTTTCAGTAGGTGTAGGAAGCAGGAAAAAAAATCTCCGGACTTGAGAAAAACACATAAGTTTAGCAAAGAATGGTTTCGATCCACCAACCTCTGCGTTATGGGTCCAGCACACTCCTGCTGCATCACTCTGGTCGCTGCAAAAAACCTGGGAAATACTTTTCAATCGTGATTCTTACCCACTTTCCCAACACTTCAATGTCTTCTTTTCACTATTTTTCTTCGTCCGCCTCCTCTACACTTTTTGCTTTATTTCCCGCCCTTACAGTCATGTCATTCTCAAAATATTAATGCCACACCATCTCTAGTTTGAGGTCTTCACAAATCTTCAACCTTTCTTCAAGTGGATGCCAATCATTCCCTTTGGGTTGGGAATTACGATAGCTAGGTAGTGAACAATCATGGCTACAGTGTCACATTTCCAGAACAAGAACCCAGCAAAGCCTTATAAAATCTTTCAAGAGTCAGGTTCTTCCTCAACCAAAGCCCTTGCCTCAGGATTTCTTCGTCCTGGAACCGACTACCTTTCTTGTTTTCCCTCCTTCCAAGTACGCACTCCTATCTATCAGGCAAAAGTGGACAATATCTCTGTTTCAGCTTTAATTTCTCCCCTCCTCCTGTGTCTGCGCAGGTTTCACTTGCTCTGCTGCTCTCCATTATTGGAGACTCCAAAGTAAGCCTCCCTTTTTCCAAGTTCCCCCTTCTTGCGGGATTCAGGGTCAACTGCGATTCCTCCTCTCCATAACCCAATATGGAGTCATAAACGCTTCGCTCTCCACTTTCAAAGGTCTCCTCATATGCGAGGTTCGTTTGAACGTGTTCTCATCGCTCGGAAACGGAGAGACTTGGGAATTAAGATAGAAGGCACCAGCAACTCAACAGGTTGCCAAGGCCCCAAACTGGAAATGAAAGCTCCCAAGGGTAGGGGCAAGCCCCTTTTCTGAAATGAGGATTTTGCTGTAACCTCGGGGCAAGTTTCCCCTGAGGCAAGCATGGTTTGTAGCAGCAAGAAGTCAAACCTCAGAAGATGCTGACTGGTTTCCTCCTTGAGCTGTCCCTCATTCTTTTTGATTCTCTTCTGAATTCTGCAGGTTGCTCGCCTTCTCCAGTTGATTCTCAGAGTTTCTGTTCTTTTCCCTATTCTCTGCCACAGAAACTGCAGAGCCAGTGTTGACAGCCCAAGACAATTTTGCAGGGGGAGAAGGGGGCCCTCACTTCTACATCTGTATCGACTGCCAGTATTCTCCTGCCAGCACTAACAGAACACAGTAGCCATCTCCAAAGACGTTCATTTGGCCTATGCAGCTGAGCATCAGTCATTTTCTAGGAAATGGAAAGTTTTGAGCCGAGACCTGAAAAAGGGTATGTGGGAAAGCTGTAACATCATTATGGCCAGGGACTTTGCCATTGCTAGAGTCAATTTCATAAAGCTGAGCCAAACTCCCTGGGCGTGTTCCTAGTCATGCGCTGATTTGCCATCTGTAGATCCCCATCAGTGAAATATCTCATATGTTTTATCCATGTTCTAATTGGATGGTTAGGGTTTTTGTTGTTGTCATTTTTTAATCTGCTGAGTTTTGAGAATTCTTGTGCATTGTCTAGATATTGTCCTTTGTCAGATATGTGGTTTGCGAATATTTTCTCCCAATTTGTAGCTTGTTTTTTTCAACCTCTTAATAGTGTCTTTTGAAGAGTAAAAGTTTTTAATTTTGATGAGGTCCAATTTATCTGTTTTCCTTTTAAGGACTGGGCTTTTGTATCAAGTCTAAGGACTAAGATCCTGAAGATCTCCTATGTTATTCTCTAAAAGTTTTATAGTTTTACATTTCAGTTTTGATTTATTTTAATTTTTGTATATGGAATGAGGTTTAGGTCAACGTGGGTTTTTGTTTTTATCTATGGATGTCCATTTGTTGAAAAGGCTATCACTCCTCCAATGAATTTTTTTTGTACTGTTGTCAAAAAATCAGTTGGGCATATTTTGTACAGGTCAGAATATATGTTTAAGGGAGAGAAAAAAAACAAGATAATCACTGAATATAAGTTGGCTACCATTCATTTAAAAATAAAGAGTGGATTGAATACTATACACACATATAACTCTGGAAGGTTATACAAAAATTCATTTCACTGTGGAGAAAAACTAAACAGCTAGAGCACACGGATAGAAGATAGATTTTATTCGTTGCATATAACCTCAAAATCATTTGAGCTTCATATCATGATTATTATGTTTGATTAGTGTAAATATTAAAATTCTTAATAGGGAAGGAAAATAAACTTTATATCAGTTGATTACTGCTTTTTGGTAGATACAGTTTTGCAGTCACATGGGGGCAAAGAATTTTGCTGTCTTCAAATAGCATTCACTTCTGGCACTTTATTTACCCCATAAACGGGCTGGAATTGTGTGAAGCAAGCCTGGAGTTGTAGATCAACCTCGCTCAGACATGAGAATATGAGTGTGTTGAGACATATAAAGGATACAGTTATATATGAGAAAGGAAATCCCTGAAAAGGTAACAATTCCATGGAGAAGCAAGTAGGATTTTGATAGCAGGAAACACCAAGGTATCTCTGAAGCTAGGCCTCTTCTTGGGAAGAAAGAAAATGTATTAGGATACAGGTCAAACCTACTGGAAAATACAGTAATTATGACTTCTTTTTTGTGGTCAGCACGATGGAGCCCCATCATGGGTAAGTTAATTGCAGGATCATAAACTGGCAAGTTTAGTAACCACCTGCATATTGGTTAGAATTCATGTTTTGTCTTTGGACTAGCAACTCCAGGATTTGTCAAAATGTACAGCCTTAAGGAACTAACTCAGTTAACTACCACGTAGGCAGCAGGATTTGAACCTGCACAGGGAGACCCCAATGGATTTCTAGTCCATCACCTTAACCACTCGGCCACAACTACACGACAGGGTGATTCCTTATAAAAGTAAACAGCTATGCTGAAACTCAGGTCTCATAAAAGCAAATCACATACCAGAAAGACTGAATCATGTATCAGAAAGACTATTTGCAGTCAGTGTTTCCTATTCTTTGATGTCATTTGGGTGACTATCATGCTATTGTAACCATATTGCCAAGTAACACTTTATCCTCAGAACTGGAAGGACTCCTTATTTGATGGATTGTTGCAATGAGATCAGCTTCTGCTCTGCCAGCCTCTGGTGGAGATTCATGAGATACCCCCGGCAAACTGGAACAAACTTTAACATTCACTTAAGAATTATATGTAACAGCAATGATTTTTTAAAAATAGAGCTTAAGTGCATGCATATATTTTAATTCTGGAAGATTATTTGAGACCTGGTTTCAGTTTGCTACTGTGGATAGAAATTAAATAACTGAGCACATAGACTGGAGAGAGATTTTAGTTTTCACTGTACATACTTCAAAATAACTTGAGTTTTACTATCATTATTACTTATTTGTATATTTTCCTTTTCCTGGTTTATATACCTAGGAGTGGAATTGCTGGGTCACATGGTAAAGCTATGTTTAATTGTTCCAGGAACTGCTAGACTGTTTTCCAATGTGGATGCATGATTTTCCTTCCCACCAGCAGTGTATGAATTCTCCATTCTTCCCCAACACTTGCTATTATATGTCATTTTCATTCAAGCCATCCTCGAAGGTGTGAAGTAGTATCTCATTGTGGTTTTAATTTGCATTTCCCAGATGACTAATTACAGCATTTTTTTTCACGTGCTTATTGGTCATTTGTATATCTTTCTTGGCGAAATGTCTATTCATGTTCTTTGCCCATTTTTAAATGGGTTATTTGTCTTGAGTTGTAAGAGTCCTTTGTATAATCTAGATGCTAGTTCCTTATCAGATATATGACTTGAAGATATTTTCTTCCATTCTTTGGGTTGTCTTTTCACTTTCCTGATAGTGTCTTTTGAAGCACAAAAGTTTTTAACTTTTAAGAAGTCTAATTTATCAATTATTTTTTGTTATTTGTGTTTTTGCTGTCATATCTAAGAATCCATTGCCAAATCTGAGGTTATGAAGATTTACTCCTATGTTTCCTTCTAAGAGTTTTATAATATTACCTCTTACATTATGTCTTTGATTCATTTTGAGTTAATTTATGTAAATTGTATGAGGTAAGGATCTAACTTCGTTCTTTTGCATGTAGTTACATAGTTTTCCCAGCACCATTTGTTGAAAAGACTATTCTTTCCCTACTGAATGGTCTTGGCACCCTTAAAAAAATCAGTTGACCATAGACATATGACTTTATTTCTGGACTCTCAGTTCTATCCCATTGATCTATATGCTTATCCTTACACGATTATGACACTGTCTTGATTATCATTGCCTTGTAGTTAGTTTTGAAATTGGGAAGTACAAGTCCTCTTACTTTTTTCTTCTTTTCAAGATTGTTCTGGATATTCCAGGTCCCTTGAAATTCCATGTGAATTTTAGAATCAGCTCATCAATTCCCACAAAAAAAGTCAGTTGGGATTCTGATGGGAATTGCATTGAATCTGTAGAATGATTTGGAGGAAAATTGTTGTCTTAACAATGTTAATTTAAGATCCAGTCTATGAACATGAGATATAGTCCTCTTTATTTAGATGTCCATTCATTTCAGCAATGTTTTGTAGTTTTCAGAGTATAAGTTTTGCACTTCTTTTGTTAAATTTATTCCTGAACAGTTTATCCCTTTTGATGCTATTTTAAATGAATGTATTTAATTTTGACCCCTTTTTCTTTCCCTATGAAACATGATGAGGCTGTCTGAAGCCTCCTAGATACAGATATTAAGTGCTGAGAGAGATCAGGAATAAAATTGCTTAGTATGGCTTTTGTAGACAATGAACTCCTGACAACAGGGAAACAAAGCTGTGAAATAAACAGCTTCTTTAAACTCAAGATGGCTGGATTCAGAGACCAGAGTGCTAATCATTACATCTGGGAACCACCTTAATGGTTAATTAAACACCTTAATTAAAAAGTCTCTTTCATATGGTTCATGATATGATAAAACCCCATTTCTGAATGGAATTAATCATATTGACTGGGGTGTAATAACACAAAGTTAACAAGGCAAAGGGCATGACCCCTGCCCTTGTGATTCAAGTCCATTAGGCAGGATACTCCATAAAGAAGGCAAATAAATATAGCCCACACAGGGACAGTTTGAAGAAACTGCTTAAGACTGACAGCATGATGACAGAGATAAGATGGAAAGCATAAATAAAATTGTAATTTGTAATTTTAGGTGAATGGGACTTGAAGGTGCTGATTAGAAGAGAGTATCAGTCCATGTCTTTTCTACATACAAGAGGTAGCTTGTGAACTAGATCCCTAAGATACTGCCTATTTGTTCTCAGGAGCAACATGATAGTGAAATGTAAAGAAAAAGAAAAACTTTGTCAATGCCCTTAGCAACATGGGTCAGGCAAGGCTTTGCAAATTATTTGCTTTAGATGGACGTGTGCCTGTTTTGGTCTGTGGACATCAGAAATATACAAAGGCATGGTAGTGAGCATAGTGATTTTCAATAAAACTTTCTTCCCCAGTATAGCGGTACATGTGAATTTGTCACTGGGAAGGCAGATGTTGGGTTCATGTCAGACAAATCTATTACAACAGTTAGAAGGAATTTGTTTGGAGCCCACATATCTTTTATAGTCATTTTATGTGTTTCCCAAAACAACAAAATAGAGCTAACAAATTCTTCTCATTCAATGGTCATGAAGTTAGTTAAGACAGAGACTCTTAAATTATTTTTTGGCTCAAAATCCCACGGTAAGTAAAATAAAATTTGTTCACCCTCTCACAGAGAGATGGCCCTGACACAAAGCTAACAACTGTAGAAACAGTATCAGGGATTCACAAATACTGTTGGAGAACACAGACACGAGGCTGAGAACCCTCCATTGAAGAGTCTCCTTTATGTTACAAGACCTAATTTTAACTAATAAGCTTAACCATTACTCAACTGTAATTAAGTACAAAGTTGCTGAAGAAATACCATCTTTGAAATATGGCTATGTGAGTCATTAACGTCAATTTCATAAATTAGGAGGCCAAAGTACACCCATGCCTGAAGCTAAAATGTCAGTCAAACCAGTTCTCAGCGTGTCTTTCGCCTTTTTCAGAGGGATCATGGGTGTGGGTTTCTCACGGTACACATTTGGGACACTAGAATTAAACATATGTAGGTCCCACAGAGTGGAATGGAACCTTGTTCTTTTTCAACCAGAGGTTATTGGAACCTCTATTTCATTTACTTTTCAACCCTTACTCTAAGATCTCCACTGAGAAGACCTTGATTTGTGATATTCTCCCTTTCTTGTTGAAGAAGGTAGCATGCAAAAGGAGACAGATGCTAGACAACATTGGCGCTCTTAAGTCTTATTATCTCTGATTATTCTGAATTCTGTGTTTTTACTGAATGTTTACTACAATTGCCATGTAGAGGTGGCACTTTCCTTTTCAAGGTCAAAGATAGCTCATAAATAGCACTTAATTTAGGATGTTCTGTTGCTTCTGAAAGACTAACAGGTGTAGCAAAGGAAATATCAAAGATTCATAACATATATAAGGAAAAATGATTAATTAATTGACCATCTACTTTACTGAGACTTTTAAATGGTGCCAAGAAAACAAAAGAGATGAAAGGATGCACTAAAGGAACATATTATTTAAAGAACACACACCAGTTCGATTTATAAATGGGGTTAGTTTCTACTACATTAGTTTACATCATTTAAAGTGATTTAATAACCGACTACCTGGGCTTGGAGGATTAAGATAAGACTTAAACAGTTCATCTCTTCAAAAATCCACATACTAGCAGGCAGAATGAATGATAAATATAGAAGTAGTTTCATATGAGACATATAAACAAAGAACTATGGAAGTGCTAATATTATTGTTGTATTTTCTTAAACAGTGTTATGGCAAAGACACCATAAGCGGCACAGAAGGAGGGGAATGAAAGATGAACTTGAGGACTTTTCAAAGTAGGAGACGTGGGGAGGCAATCTTTAAGAATGCACAGGATTTCAGGAGGTGAAGAACCTGAGAATGACAACATTGGAGAAGCTAATAAACAATTTTACAGTTTTACAATTTTACAATTTTACTCTACCTTGGCTTTAAGGACAGCAAATCAGCCAATCAGAGACGAATGATCCCCACAACTGAAACAAATGAAAAGAAAAGAGACATGAGTGAAGGAGGTTCGTGGACTTCCCGGCCTCTGCCTTCCTAGAAATAGAATCTTCGGTGGGCTGACAGTGCCCACGTACTGAAACAGGAGCTGTCCACCATGTTGGGCCAGGTGCTGCCTACCACGTTGGAAGAGGAACTGGGGAAGCACTCGCTGCGCTTCCGCAGACACTCCTAAGGGAAGTAAGGAAGAGCTCCCTGAAATAGCAAGTTTAGTTACTGGGTGTTACAGCAGCACGAGTCCCGAAAGCACCGAGAAGTGCGTGTCAAGAACACTTCTATCTTGGACTGTAGCCTATTGTTTGCAGTGTAGACCATCCCTTGGTTTCAGTCTTCTACCAACTCAATTCTATGCTCTCTACACACTCTGGATCTGTGATGTCCAATACTTTAGCCACTTGAGACATGTGACTATTGAGCACTTGGTCCTACTTGGGATGAGCTCTCACTGCAAAATACACACCAGACTTTGAAGATTTTGTATGAAAAAAAAAAAGTGAAATATCACACTGTCAACTTTTAATTGCTTACATGTTGAAATGATATTTGGGGTTAAATAAAATATATCATTAAAATGAATTATGCTTGTCTCATTTTACTTTTTAATATGACTACTAGAAAATTTTAAATTATGTCAGTGGCTCACATTTAGTTCTATTGGAAATGTACTTCCTTATTTACATTCTCTGTTGCAGTTGCTGTAACTCTGGTTTTTGTTTCTCTGTTCACCAGTGTGTTTTGGTTTTGGTTTTATTTTCCTTGTTTATAAGAAATTTCAGCGATTTAAAAGTAAAGAGAGCAGAACCTCTTCCAGAATCCTAAGCAGTATTTGGAAACCAGATCACAGGCTGATACTGCACAAAGCAAGATTCTGTGTAATGGTCAGTCCTGGCTCAGGATCTCTATTCCAGCCCCCAGAACCGGAGCTTCATTCTCCATGGGCTCCTACAGAAAGAAGTATCCAGAAGGAGAGGAATTTCTGCTTATACTATCAACACTCTTCTCTAAGGTATCTTTTTGAACAAATTTTTATTTTTAAATTCTGTACATTGATGTCATGTGAGTCACTTTCCTCAGCTCTAAAGTTAGGGATTGTTTCCACAGAAGGGCCTTAACATTTCATTAGCTTTGACATTCTAGAATTCTATTAGTTTCTCAGAGTCAAAGCAACCCGTATGCTGAATGTGAGAGATGGCTGGATGAAAGATGATGAGTTTTGCAAAGAAAAAAGTTCATCCTCTGGAAGCCCAGGTCTTAGTAGACAAAACCAAGTCATGTTCATCAGGCAGGCACTGCTCAGCAACGAGGACTTGTCACAGCTCAGCATCACTGACCCATGTGACTTTGCAACTCAACGCTTTTTATTGTACTTCATTCCTCTGAACACACACATGAAAGAGGAAGGAATCTGGTATTTAATCAATGAATAAGGAAAGCACTGTGTGTAAGAAAAATTATTAGATGCATTCTTGGATGAGATGCACCAAAGTATGACAAGTGTGCCAATCTCCACAAGAGAGGTGAGGACCAGTTCCATTAAACTGTCAAGGTAGTGATAATCAAATTTTCCTAGGAATTCCTAGAAAGGCACTCAGCTGTGGTTAACAGTCCTTTAACACTTTAATACATTAACCTATACATGTTAATCATACAATGGGATTTTGCATCTGAATTCTGTACCCAGAATGAGTCAAAACTTCACCTCATTTTAAGTCCCTCTCTCTTTACCACTGTCCTGGACCCCAGGACGAGTCAGTCTGGCATAATGTCGTCAACCTTTTTGTTGGGTTACCCAAAAAATGTCTGAATTAATATCTTTAGTTATGTAGTGGTTTGCCTATTAATACCCAGTTTGGATTCGCAACCATATCCATGAGTGTTGGCTTTCACTTGTATTTGATCCAAGATTTCGTGAAGTTTCCTTTTGTACGTGAACAAGGATGTACATGACTGCAGAAGAGCCCCGATAAAGGGAAAACGTTTCTGCCAAGGTTTTTTCTTTAGAAAAGGCTGCTTAGTAAGGAGGGTTTTGCTTGCAGGAAGCAGGAAGGCATCATCAAAGCCTTGGCTCTTCTAGGGAGAATTACTTAAAAATAATAGTAGTAATTACCTAAAGAGAATATAATAGTAATAAGAAGATCCCACACTGTTTGGGGTGCAATCGGCGTGCTTCGTGGAGCCTTTCAGCGGCAACCATAAAGAGCCAGGTTGGAGAACAATCCAGTTTCTCTCTGTAAGGCAACAGCATTCTTCCCCAACTGGCTATGCTTCAATAGGGAACGGTGTCGTAGTCGGCAGGATTCGAACCTGCGCGGGGAAACCCCAATGGATTTCTAGTCCATCGCCTTAACCACTCGGCCACGACTACTTGACGAGAGAATCTTTTCGTGGAAGTAGCTGTAGAGAACTTCGGCTCTCTTCAAAGTGTCACATTTTCTATCAGAAAATGTACTTGTATTAAGCAAAGTTTCTTACTCTTTGGCATCACTTAGACAAATATGCAGTTGTGGCAAGTAACGCCTCCTCCTCAGACTGAAATGACGCCTTATTCGGATGCTCTGACGGAAGGAGGCTAAGGCTTTTGATTTTGTTTATTGTCTCCTTTGATGTGCAGAAGCTTTTTAACTTGATACTTGCTTATTCTCACTTGCTTATTTTTGCCTTTGTTGCTTTTACTTGTGGCGTCAAATCCAAAAAACCATCACCAAGACCTATGTCAAAATCGAAATGAATTAAAGACTTGAATGAAGAATCTAAAACCATTGGAATGGGAGAAATATTTGCAAATCATATATCTGATATGGGATTAATATCCAAAATATATAAAGAACTCATACAACTGAAAGGCAAGAAAACAATCCAATTTTAAAATGGGTAGAAGGTCTGAATAGATCTTTATCTTCCAAAGAAGACATACATATGGCCAACAGGTACATGAAAAGATGCTCGACGTCATTAATCATCAGACGAATGCAAATCAAAACCACAATGAGCTATCATCTCACACCTGTTAAGATGGCTATTATTGAGAAAACAAGAAATAACAAGTGTTGGCAAGGATGGGGAGAAAGGGGACCTCTTGTGCACTGTTGGTGGGAATGTGAGTTGGTGCAGCCACTAGGAAAACTGTATGGAGGTTGCTCAAAAAATTAAAAATACAACTACCATATGATTCAGCAATTTCACTTCTGTATATTTATCTGAAGAAAATGAAAACGCTAACTTGAAAATTATATCTGCACCCCCATGTTCATTGCAGCACTGTTTACAACAGCCAAGGTATAAAACAACCTGTGTCCATCGACGGATGAAGGAATTAAAGAGGTTATAGTATATATATATATATATATATATATATATATATATATATATATATATATATACACACACACATACATACACATATAGAACGAAATATTATTCAGCCATAAAAAAGAATAAAACCTTGCCATCTATGGCAACATGGATGGACCTTGAGGGCGTGATGCCAAGTGAAATAAGCCAGACAGGAGAGACAAGTACCAATCTAAAAAAATAAATAAATAACAAGCTTATAGATACAGAGAACAGATGAGTGGTTGTCAGAGGTGAGGGCGGGGCCAGGGGAAGTGGGAGAAATGGAGGAAGAAGATCAAAAGGTAAATAAATTTTAAAAAAATTAGGGATGCATGTACTACCATCAAACCTTTCTACACAGGACAAGTACTAGAGAGCTTCCCAAGGACCCTGGCACTCCTTTCACCAATTTGTTTCTCAGGGGGTTTTGTGAGGGAAGTGTCCTTTGAGCCCTCTAGGAAGATAATAGAGGGAGGATGAGTGGGTGTCACATGTGATAAATCCATTGCAAGTTCCCTGCATCTTTTAAGATATTGGATATCTTTCTCTACCTTATACCGAAGAAGTCTTGGCTTCTTTATTTACTGTAGTTCCACTGATTTCAGGTTGCAGGCAACCTACCAAGCACACTGTTATAATAACTCCCAGGTGTTCTAGCTAACACACTAAATTCAGAGTCTCCATTAAGTGTACCCATATCAATAAATTTGATCCAATTCTACACTGTGTTTCTTTTTTCCTGATCTAGCACTCCCACACACATTACTCTGGTTTCTTTTGATATGAATTAGCATGATCTTGCAATTCTTTCAGTATGCAAAATAGCAATATATACTGATTCCCTGAGTCCTGTAGGCAGAGAGGAGTGGTAGAGGTGGGTCTTGAGAAAAATCAATATCCTCATGCAAGGTAACTGCTTCAGGTGAGATCTTTACCTGTTTTTAATGCAAGGATAAGCTAGTGTTTGGGGATAGAAGATGGACTGCTTCTGCTGGGAAGAAGAATATTTTTAGGAAGGAAGCATCATTGTACTAGAATTTGTCCAAAGAGACCAAAATGTCCCCATTCTGTCCTTTTTTCTTTCTTTCTTTCTTTCTTTCTCTCTCTCTCTTTCTTTCCTTTATTTGAAGGAGGAGGAGGAGGAGAGTAGGAGGAGGAGGGGAAAGAGGAGGAGGGGAGGAGGAGGGGAAGGATAAGAAGGAGGAGGAGGAAGAGGAGGGAGAGGAGGAGGGGGAGGAGGGGGAGGAGAGGGAGGAGAGGGAGGAGGAGAGAAAAGAAAAAGGGGGAGAGAGAGCTTTAGTATTTGTGGAGTGTCTTCCTTAAGCAAGGTCCTTACTATGGTAAAACATAGTAAAGAATGCCTTACCTTCTTCTACATATAAAGAGACTGAGGTACAAAGCAGTTATATATTTCAAAAATTACAGTTAGACATTCACAGAGTAAGAATTCAGTTCCAGAGTGTCTCCTTTTCCTGACCTACCATGCTGATTCCACTGTGCTAATAGAAGCAGGAAGTGGCTCCCTGAGGACACCACTGCTTACAGCAATTGTTGACATTAAGTTAGGTTGTTTCTCCATTTTTTGAGTTCAAGTTTTGGAGGTGAATTAGTAGATGTTTTATTATGGAATCCTATGTTTAAAAATAGTGTTGTGGACATCCTTATTAGGAATTGGTGCCAGCTGAGGTTCACTGTACCTATCAAATTTCCGTGGCTTTATTAGTAAGTGCACTCAGGGAAGGTGAGAAAACGTGTACCTATGAGAAAGGGTTTGAGGTCCCAGGGATATACATCTACCAGGAACCGGTCTCTGATAATAGCATCCACGCAGGGCTTTGCATAAATTGTTATCATTGGTAGAAATGAAAATATGGCCTTTTCACAAACTCCTGAAGAGTTAAGATTTCAAATTACAATCAGGCAGTTGATGTCTTCATAAAATGCAATATCAGTTAGACTGAAGTACTAGCAAACACAAGAACATAGCAAAGAAAGAAAAGGTGTTGACAGGTGGTTTTTTCCCCTTAATTTTAGCAATTTGCTTTTCCAGATTGCTCAATAACATCTGTTGGTAATTGAAAATTCAGCTAAGAAAAAAAATAGACAGATGCAATGAGAATAAAAATTCCAGTTATTAAGCATAGAGTGAAAATGTCCTTAATGTGCTTTACATGCTGAAATACTAGGAATCAGTTAAAGTGTGAATGGATATTCAAGGGCTTCAATAATTAATAATTTGAGAAAACTTAATATTATCTATACTTTATGTAATATTAATAATTACAAAAATTGAATTAATATAAGGAAATTAATATAATGAAAGCGTTCTTTAGCCAATAACAGTAGAAAGGACATCATATGCTTTTATTCCTAATAAACGTTTATAAATATTTTCATTAGAATATAATGAGGAATAATAAGGATGTGATTGTATCTTAATTCTTTACTTCTATAATATTTTAAAACAACTTTGAAAACTATTTTCTGTTTTGGCTTTGAGTCTTTAAAGTTCTATTTGAAAATTCTTCCCATCTGGTCAAGATAATTTAAAAGCAGAATGTATACTTGGCCATTTTAAACTTTCACAAGGAAGAAAAACTCTAAAATTATGTATTATATCACGATAAATATTCATTTATTCACGTATATTAAAGTCTATAAAGAAAAGTGGAAATGTGAAACGCGGATCCCCAGCCAACCATCCCGAAAAGGAAAACTGTTAAGGTAAGTAAATACATTTAAATAATTAGAAAGAAGTAAATACATTTAAGTAATTAGAAAGTAAAAATCACGTAGGTTCCACCGAGATTTGAACTCGGATCGCTGGATTCAGAGTCCAGAGTGCTAACCATTACACCATGGAACCCCACAGCAGCCAGCATCGATAGCGCTCCTCCATGATACGGTACAGCTTCAGTTCTGCAATCAAGAAGTCCTCTGAAAAGCCGAACTTCGCATCCTTGTTTTCTCTATCTGCCTCCATAGCACACGTCCCTTTTCTTGCGCGCACAGGACTCCTAGTGCAAAACCCAAGAGCAAATCGGTTTCTAGGGATAGATACGGTAAGTCCCTGCTTTTTAGCGCCCCTCTGCCTTTTCTGCAGCTCGCGGGGCGGCTCTCCGCTGGGCCGCAGTCAGCCAGGCTGCCCAGACGCAGAGGCCGGCGGCTCCAACAGGGCATCCGCCGAGCCGCGCTCCCCGCTTGCGTTGCTGGAGGAACGGCGGGGCTCGCTGCCTCCAGCGTCTGTGTCCCGAGTTCTCTTCTTCGAACGCAAGGGACGCTCTTGGAAGTTTAATTTCGCGACATATAAACTGTGGATGACTTCATCTGACGTGGTGTGCCAACCAGTCCTGGCCCTGTGGGGCGCTGCCCAGGGGGGAGAAAGCGGGATGCCAAGAGATGGCTTCTGCTTCTCGGAAAGCTTCCACCTCGTGGAGACCAAAGGGTAAAGCACGATAAAAAGCGTGAATGTTTTCAAAGCAGGGTTTTGTAACTTGGTTCTAGCTGAGAAAGCTGTGACCTGCCTCTTTTAAAGGCAGCAAATATGAGACTCTCCCAAACTTCTCAGCAGGAAACTTTTCCTGGTGTCAAGCAGGGGACGTGACTTGTCCAGGACGGTTCGTTGCCTCCGCAGCAGGGTAGGGAAACAGCAGGAGACGGAAGCCTCCAGATTGTCAACCCGAAGGGTTGAGGAGAAAAGCAAACGCCTTTACTAAGAGTAAAAAATCGTGGCTGTGCGGATTTGAACCTTCTGAGCAAGAACCCTGGAGACAAATCGGCATTCAGCCAAGACAACCTGTGTTGCATAAAGATGTCTGGTATGTGGAAGGAAATACTTCCAGCTTGTAGAGGCCGCACCGTAACTGCTTCCCTGCCTCATGTAACATAACCTGGCAACAGCAGTTGTGTCTCCTCCATGACTCCAGACCCTGTCAGACAGGCCTGCTGCCAGAATGTGATTCGCCCCAACGCCCACCCCCGGGTTCTGATTTCTCTGCATTAGAGACACCCAGATTTAAGTTCTCAGGAGGTTTCTGCTTCCAGGTTATCCCCTCCCACCACCAAATATAATGCATTTCTGAAAAGATATTTATTCTAACTTCATAAATGGTTTAGTTTGGTCAGCTAGAAATTTCTGGAGTGGAAATCATTTTATCTTAGAATTTGGTGAGCATGACTCCTTTGTCTTTTAGATATCACTGTGGTGATGAAGTTAAATGTCATTCTTAAATAGACGCTCCGGTATATTCTTGGTCTTTTTCGTTCTTTATGTGGAGCAATAAATAGGTGGATGTTTTAGGTTTGGTGATTTTTTTTTTTTTGCCTTTATAAGTAATTGTCACCCCTTTATTTTCTCTGTTGTCTTTTCCTGGAACTCTTTCAATCAGATGTTGTTGGACTTCCTAGAATGACCTTTTAATTTTCTTATCTTCTGTCCTCCCATTTTCCATCTTTCTCTTCTCTTCCTTTTTATGGGAAAACATTTCCAAATTTATCGTCCAACCCTTCTATTAGATTTTTTTCCTATCATCACAGTTTTTTTAAATTTTCAAGAGTTTTTGTTCTCTTGATGCTCTTTCAAAAATAATAGCAACTATTATTGTCCCATAGGTGAGAAATGTTCTTTTAGTTCTGAAAAAATTAATACTTTTTTTTTCTTTCTGTTACTTACTGGTCTCTATTTCCATCAGGTTCTCTTTCTTCCATTTGTTTGCTTCAGTACATATCTTTCCTCAGATTTCTGGCGACCCTTAGCAGCCCAGTCCTATTTAAGAAGTAGACCCCAAAACCGAATTGGTACTATAAGCCTATATACCAATAGATGGACCCGTTCTAGCATGATTGTATATGACAGACCACTGCAATCAGGTTACCTGATATGTTCATATCTGTGGTTCAATTTTTCCATGACAGTTTTCTCAGAGACTAATCCTTTAATCTTCTAAATGTTTAGGATCAGAGGTTATGTAAAGTTAGCTCTTCATGCTTTCTGAAACGAATACAGAAAAGGAGCTTGGGGTCTCCTAGAGAGACTTTCATTCAATCCCCCAGTATTCAGTATGGCTCTTCACCTCCACCTTCAGTTGTGCCTAGTCTCTGTAAGTTAAGAGCATCTTGGAGCATTTTTGCCCTAAAATAAAAGTCTTGTCTTTGACCTCTGTAAGAGAGGGGCAATCCAGAGTAATAAGCCTAAGGTTACACGTTTTTTTTTTTTCAATTCCTATTAGCCTTTCCAAGGATCTGTAATATCCTTTACACATGTTAATAACTTTATAATTTTTAGCTTTCCACCTTGCAGACAGTAAGGTTTCAGCTTTAGTCACTCTACGAATTCAATTACTATTTATCCAATGCCTTTCTACCTCCCAAAATGTTGTTGGTAATTGTAGTATTCACCTAAGTTCATGTTTCATCTTCCACAGTACAGAGTTGTCTATGGGAATAAGCTACCCAGTCAGCATCTGTATCTACCAAGACAACTTACATCTCAGTGTGGCTGTGTGATTAGTAATAATAAACGGATTATGAATGCAAAAGTAACATGTTTCCCTTTAGGCTTTTAAGAAGCGTGGACTTTCACAAGCCTTAGGAGATAGAAGATCCTTAAGGTGGAAGAAGCTGGGTCCCTGAATCAGCACAAGGGCAAAAATGTGTCCCCTTTTCTTTGCTGACTCAAAAATCTACAATGGACTCTTACACGAGTAAGGAATAACTCTCAACTCCTCATGCTACTGCAATTTGGAAAGCAAACAATGCTTCTTACCATCTGTCATTTGCTCTCCTGCTCTTTTCATGACTGTGAGATTACACCTCTTTTAATTACTTTTATTGTTAACTTACAAGCATCGTAAGAAAGCAAAGATAAACGTCCTGGGTTCCACCACCATAGCAAACAGTACTGCCTTTGGAAAATGACCACTTGAACTCAATGTTTGAATATGGAGTAATACGAAAGTCTTGATCTAGAAACTACATTTTTCTTGTTCCAGCAATAAAATCACTATTTCTGCTTCCTCACTTTTAAAACTTGAGTAATGATGTCTGCTTCACATCATAGAAAAAAAAAGAAAAAATAATAATAACCCACAACCACACAACCCAGAAACCACACTAGCAACACTTTGGTTTATTTTCTCCCACCCCCCCAAATTTTACATAATCGAGGTAATATAGCACATATATTTTTTATCCTACTCTTTTCATTTAACATTATATCTTGTGCTTCTTCCCTGAGCTATTCAAAACTTCTTACAAAATATTATTTTCAATGGCTTGGTAATATTCTTCCAGGTATATATACCCCAAGTTATATAATCATCCCCCTCCCCATTGTTGAAAATGTTTATTTTATTGTTATAACTAAAAGTATCATAAATGTCTCTGCACATAAATGATTTCTTTTAGTTTGGATTACCTCCCTAGGAGAGTTTTGTTCAAAATGAGTTTACCATATGAAAGGGAGTAACTATTTGCATGAGCCTCGCTGGTGGAATTTAGAAGTGCTAAAGTGGCAAGAAGGATCTTGTTCCAAGCACAAGGAGAGGGGAACAGTGTTAGCTTCCTAGGGATGTCTTAACAAATTACCACAAAGTGGGTGGCTTAAAACAGCAGTAATTTATTCTTTCACAGTTCCAGAGGCCAGAGATCCAAATTCAAGGTGTCTGCAAGTTTGGTTCTAGAGTGTCTACAGGAGACTGTTTCATGGCTCTCTCCTAGCTTCTGGTGGTTGCTGAAAACCCTTGTACCTCCTTGGTTTGCAGCTGCATCATTCCAGTCTCTGCCTCCCTTTCACACAACCTCCGTCTCTGTGTGTCTGTTTTTCTGTATGTCTCAAATCTCCCTCTCCTTATAAGGACGCTATCATTGGATTTAGGGTCCACCTTAATACAGTATGACCTCATCTTAACTTGATTGCACTGGCAAGGACTACTTTCAAATAAAGTCATATTCACAGGTATCTCAAATTAGGATTTCAACATATCTTATTGGGTGAAACAATTCAACCCATTACAGGAACAACTGTCTCTTTGCCTGCCGTAAATGACAACAGATATGGGAGAGCTCTACATATGAAAGAGTTTGAGGACCTCAGCCATGAAAGGCATTCTCCCATTTGTATCTAAAAGTCTGTCTGAATCTACTTTGACAGTGTTTTTGGCAAAGTACTTCAATTCTCAGAACTCAGTGCTATAGTCCTAAATTCCCCATTAAAAAAAAAAAAGGAAAAAAGAATCCACTTCTACAGTATTTCACTGAATCAAGTCTCTAAACCCAGAAACAATCCTATTATTACACCTAGATTTAGTCTGGCATTCACAACTTGTGTGTTAAGAGAGATAGAGAATGTCCTCAGGCTGCTTCTCCCTCGTAAGGCTCCTGTGCTATGGGCTTTCCTCTCTGGGGAAGGCGAAAAGGAGTGAACTTTTCCTGAGGGCTTGGAGATCTTCCCAGCATCTTTTCCTTCAGTTCCTGGACCCTCCCCACCCCTCTCACCCTGAACCCGGCTCAAGTCCGGTTTCAAAATAGTTCTTTTAAGGCAGGGAAAGGTAAAAACAGTTGAAGGCCATTGAAGATATTTCTGTTTTAGTGTTTAACACTGAAAGTAAACGCGACTGGCCCCACGATTTCGGATTTCCCCATATTTTACCCAGCCCGTTTCCAGTTCCATGGGCACTTGCAGGTCTGAGGCTACTAGGACTACCCTCAGTTCTAGGGCATAGAAAATTCGAATCCCTTGTCTCAGAATGATTCTTTGAGTTCCATCTTCCTCCGCTGAATTTCAATTTGCCGCGGATGACTTATTTCATCCAAGCGTGAGAAGCCCTGAATGGACATAGGAAATTCTTTGTTACCAGACCTAATAGTTATGTACCAAAATAGCTTTCACTATGTTTTGATTCACAGCGATTAAATGTCACGCAACTCGCTGTACCTTCAAAGTTGTTAACAAGAAGCGCCTATAGCAGGTAGTCGTGGCCGAGTGGTTAAGGCGATGGACTTGAAATCCATTGGGGTTTCCCCGCGCAGGTTCAAGTCCTGCCGACTACGGTTTTATCCGCACCTGACGAAGGTTCCTTTGCAGAATTTCCTACCATTATCAGCCGAAACTGTTCTGTAGTCTTGTTCACCCTGCGTCATTCGTCACCTGTTTCCGTTGGGTGTATATAACCTGTCCTCCTGAAATACTGGCATCTTCAAATGGAGGAGTAAGTATACTACGCTGTGAGCGTGATATCAAATCCTGAATCGAGGAAGGCCGTTCCTTTTTCCTCATTTACAGGTCATGCCAACTTGGATTCTCTCAGCATCAAAGTCAGATTCCATCCTCTCCTAGGATGGAGGTGCTTTCACTGCTACTATCTGTTCTGGGGAACTCAAGATTTATAAAAACAGTATATATTCTAACAGCTACAATTTTTGAAGCCTTACTATGCCCCAGGCATTGAATTGGCATTACATGGATTATCTCACTTAATCACCAATAGAACCCTATCAGGTAGATAATATTAGCACCATTTTAAAGATGAAGAAACTGAGGATTGACTCGCCCAACACTGCACAGTAAAATGGTATCTGAACCATCGACTTAAAAAAAATTTATTTGAGTATAGTTGATTTACAATGTTGTGTTGGTTTCTTCTGTACAGCAAAGTGAATCAGTTACACATACATATACCTATATCCACCCTTTTTAAGATTCTTTTCCCATAGGGGTTAACAGAGTATTGAGTAGAGTTCCTTGTGCTAAACAGTATGTCCTTATTAGGTATCTATTTTATATATAGTAGTGTGTATATGTCAATCCCAATCTCCCAATATATCCCTCCCCTCCTTTCCCCCTGATAACCATAAGTTGTTTTCTACATCCATGACTCTGTTTCTATAGATTAAATAAGTTCATTTGTACCTTTTCTTAGATTCCACATATAAGTGATATCATTTGATATTTGTCTTTCTCTGTCTGACTTCTTTCACTTAGTATGATGATCTCTAGGTCCATGTATGTTGCTGCAAATGGTATTATTTCATTCTTTGTTATGGCTGAGTAGTATTCCATTGTATATATGTGCCACATCTTCTTTATCCATTCCTCTGTTGATGGACACTTAGGTTGCTTCCATGTCCTGGCTATTGTAAACAGTGCTGCAATGAACATTGGGGTGCATGTATCCTCTCGGATTATGGTTTTCTTTGATATATGCCCAGGAGTGGGATTGCTGGATCATATGGTAGTTCTATTTTTAATTTTTTAAGGAACCTCCATACTGTTCTCCATAGTGGCTCTACCAATTTACATTGGAGGGTTCCAAAGGGAGGGTTCCTTTTACTCCATACCCTCTCCAGCATTTATTGTTTGTAGACTTTTTGATGAAGGCCATTCTGACCGGTGTGAGGTGATACATCATTGTAGTTTTGATTTGCATTTCTCTGATAATTAGTGATGTCGAGCATCTTTTCATGTGCTTTTTGGCCATCTGTATGTCTTCTTTGGAGAAATGTCTGTTTAGATCTTCTGCCCATTTTTTGACTGTGTTGTTTGTTTTTTCTGTCGACTTACTTAAACATGGTTGTGAACATTTATCTGGGCTTTACAGTTGATTCAGGAAACAAAATATGAATTCAGAAACTCAGTACTTTGATTCCCATGCAGAAGAAAGTGGGAAGAAAAGGTCCAGGTAGGAGCAGAGAATATGTGGAAAAACAAAAGGAAGGAGAAACAGGAGGGGGTAGGGAGGGAGAGAAGGAGAAGGAGGAAGGCTAGGAGATGGACGGGATGGAACAGAAGAGAAGCCAGCAGGGTACCAAATACAGGAATGTCCTCACCCCTTCAGGACACTCTTATTCTGAGCTTCTTCGGTCACAGAAGCCCCTTGTTCTGACAGGCATCTTTGCACCATCTCCACTCTTCAAAATCAGCCCCAGATGTCAAGGCATTTCTAAAATCCACCTCCTCTACAAAGTCACTTGCATTGTTTCCAATTATGGCTATTATAAATAATGTTGCCATGATTATTCTTATATATGTTTTTCAGTGAATACAAACAAGGATTTTTGCTGGGTGGAGACACTTGTGGATGGAATTGCAGAGTCACGATTGCAGTCATTGTGTATGCTCAAGCTTTAGTATGTAATGCCAAAACACTTCTGCAAGTGATTGAACCAATTTATATTCCCATGTATGAGAGAGTCCAGTAGCTCCACATCCTTGATAATACTTGGTATTATCTGTCTTTTGTTATTTTATTTTAACCCTTCTAGTAGGTAAATATTTGTGATGGTTCATTTTACGTGTCAACCTGTTGGGCCACAGTGCCCAGATATGTGGTCAACCATTAATCCATGCTTTTGTGATGTTTCTCTGAGGGTGTTTTTGGATGAGAGTAACATTTAAGTTAGTGGATTCTGAGTAAAGCAGATCGTCCTCCATAATATGGGTGGGCCTCATCCAATTGCAAAAATAAAATAAAAGACTGGTCTCCCTCGTAAGAGGGAAATCTGCCAACAGTCAGCCTTCAGACTGAACTGCAGCATCAGCTCTTCCTGGGTCACCAGCTTGCTGCTCACTCTGCAGATTTTGGACTTGCCAGCCTCCATAATCACATGAGCCAATTCCTCAAAAGAAATCTCCTTCACACATCCTATTGGTTTTGTTTCTCTGGTAAACTCTAACAAATAAAATAGTGGAATCTAATTGTTTTACTTTTCACTTTTTCTGAGGACGAATGAAGATCACCCTTTTGTATGCTTATTGGTTATTTTGATATATCTTTTGTGAAGGACCTGTAGAACTCTTTTGCCCATTTTTCTAATGGATTGTCTATGCTTTCCATATTTGTTTTACTTATTCATGTCTACCTGTGTTTATACGTGTCAAGAGTTTAGCTAAGCTATTCCATGGTATTACTGCCTTAGCATCCAATTTGTTTGGCCAAGCAGTGTGCAGGGATCTGGAGCTGATACTAGCCTTGTCATGCAAGTGCATGCCCTAGATAGCGGCCTACAGAGTCTCAAACAAATGTAAGTTACTGATATTACCTCCCCAACAGCCCTTGTGATCAACTGTCATCCCTGCACAGGACCATTCCCTTGTATACCCCTTAGATTAGACCCCTTTGGAATTTACCAAAAGAACTTACTCTCTCTTTTGGTTTGAATTGATCAATCCCGCCTTAGTCTGTGAACCCAAAGAACTCTACCCATGGACCCTAATAAAAACATGTGCCCCAGGTCCTATTGGTCTGTCTTGTCTATACTCTGCCTTGACCTCCCCCATGTGGACCCTTGAAGTATGCAGTGTACTACTTCCTCCTTGACCTGTGAATAATAAACTTCTCTATTTCAATTTCTCTGTAGTCTGTTGTTGAAACTTGACTGACGCACCATCTGGCATCCTGTGCTCTACTTAACAATTGTTAATTTAACAAAGTCATAACAATGCATCTATATCTGAATCTATATTCTAGACACAGTCTTTTGTTAGGTATATGTAATACAAATATCTTCTCTAAGATTTGTCTTGTACTTGGTTACTGGTGGACAGTAGTTCCCAATGCTGAAGTCTAATATATAAATATATCTTTTGCGGTGACTGCTCTTTGTGCTCTGTTTTACAAATTCTTGCATACTCCAACGTCATGAAGATATTATCCTAACTTATCTTTCATAAACATTATTTCATGTTTAAATATACATTTCATCAGAGTTTTGTTACATCGTGATTCACTTATTTCCATAATACCCAATTGAGCCACCAATTTATTGAATTTCAATTTATTGAAAAGAACGGTCTCTCCCTAGTGCACTGCAGGGTGGCCTTTGTTTTAAATCAAGTGGCTGTATAAGTGGGTCTGTTTAGGATGCATTCTTCTGTTCCATCAGTTTATTTATCCATTCCTGAGTTCCCCCTCCCCCTTCAGAAAGCCTTAATTCGTAAAGTCTGATATCCTGTCACAAGCATATTACTTGGAGCTTCGAATCTTGTTGAAAGCAGCAATGTTGACACTCCTCACATGCTCCTGGAACTTGGGAATCTCCTCTTCCCGCAAGTCTGTGATCACTTTTTCTCATCTTCCTCCACACATTTTATATGCATCCAGGGGCACCAATTTCGAGTTGCCTAGGCCAGCCAGTTCAGCTGGATGGAGCACACATGGACCCCAGCTGTGCCAGGTCGGTATCACCATTCCAGAGTTTGATGTCTAGGAGGACGGAGGTCTTGAACATGGGATTTTTGATCTTGGCATTTGGCCTCAGTAGTTCTTTTTGCATTTAAATAGAAGGCAGCTTTGTGACCACCTAGAGGGGTGGGATAGGGAGGGTGGGAGGGAGGGTGACGCAAGAGGGAAGAGATATGGGAACATATGTATATGTATAACTGATTCACTTTGTTGTAAAGCAGAAACTAACGCACCACTGTAAAATAGTTATACTTCAATAAAGATGTTAAAAAAAAAAAGATCCCGCATGCTGCACTGCATGACCAAGAAAAAATAAAATTAGATTTATTTGTATGTTGAATGGCATGAAAATCATTGTCAAGTAAGAAGGGATGCTTAACCTTCCCTAGATTATATTTGTATGGGTAAATACCATTAATATAAATATTTTAGAAAAAAAATAGAAGGCAGGTGCCAGACAACCATAATCTCATAACTCTCAATGAGCATTCTCAGTCCTGTGTCAGTTAAACCTAGAGTTCCCTCTGGGCCTTAAAGTAGCTTTGATACTTGCGCTGAAATGTTTTCTGATTAGAGCAGCGGGGAGTAGAAGTGACGGAAACGGGGGAGGGTGCTGTAGTTGAGAAGAACTGGCAGGAGGGTCCCCGTGTAGTTCAGTTCCCAGTCCCAGAGATCAGTAGTGGCCATCGCCGAACACACTCCAGAATTCAGAAGAAGCTGCAGCAACTGCCGCAGAATCTGAGGTCACCTGCTCAAGATCGCTAACCAGAGTGAGTTCCGCAGCTTTCATGTTAAAGAAAGAGGGTGTGTAATATGCGATTCTAAGCAGTGACAACACGATTGTTGGGAATTCTAAAATAGGTGACGAGATACAAAATAACGCCATCTCCCCGTCGGGGAATCGAACCCCGGTCTCCCGCGTGACAGGCGGGGATACTCACCACTATACTAACGAGGAAGACGGTGACTGGCGCTCCTTAAAGATACCTAATAAATGTAAGTACTATTGTTCGTGTTCTTTTAGCCGACAGATTTTGTGTTCTACTGTTTATTACCTATGATCCTGAACTCCCTCGGACTCGTCCGCGACCAACCAAGTGTCGCTCCAGCCCTTCTCTCAGCCCTCTCGCTGTACCCACCTCCGCCCCGGAGCTGAAACTGCAGGCCAGGCAGGACAGCCTGCTCTTTTGACAGTGATGGCGTCGGTTTCATTGACGGTTTGTCGTACTAGATTTGCAAACAGAGAATCCAGGAGAGCAAAGCAGTTGAACCATTGATTCCCCGGAATCTCCCTGCTAACTGACCGAAGACTGGGCTAGGAAACAGGGCTCCTTTCCATTGCGGAAGAAAAACTACAAAGAGTTGTCTTGAAAATATAGGCTTCCAGCGGGTTTGGAGGGCAGGGAAACTCAAGGTGTTCCGGAGAACAGTGCGGAGGCTCCGCTGGCGGGAAAATGATTAGGGCTTTACTTATTAAGACACCTTTAATTTTAATAAAAAGTAATGAAATAATAATAACTTCCGTTCCCCATAGCCGTGGAGTTTGGGCCTGGGCAGAGAACACGATAAGTTTAGTCAAGATCTCGCAACGCTGTGGTTTCGTTTCAATTTTCTCTCAGCGGAGCAATTCCCAACTAGGCAAAGAACACGATAAGTTTAGTCAAGATCTCGCAACGCTGTGGTTTCGTTTCAATTTTCTCTCAGCGGAGCAATTCCCAACTACTTTCACTCGGGAAAAAAAGTGATTTCCATCGTCGGCAGGATTCGAACCTGCGTACGAAGACCCCAATGGATTTCTAGTCCATCGCCTTAACCACTCGGCCACGACTACACAACTCAGCTTTTTTTTTTTTTTTTTTTTTTTTTTTCAAATTATAGACAAGAAAGAACGGACCAGGGTGACCATACAAGAAAGTCGGTTTTGAGAGTTGAATACAAGCCTTCAGGTAAAATAAAGGTTTGATTTAAAAAAAAAAAACAATTAAGTCCAACCTCTCATGCCTCCTACGCGATCGAGAGCGCTTGTGTGAGAGTCCTCACCGCATGATCATCGGTGTTTCAAGCAAACAAGTCAATTCAGTAAACTCTGAGCGAATGCCTGCCGGCCCTGGAGACTAGGCTGTGGTCTGAGCTTGGGCTCTGGAGGGTCTGCAACTAGAACCAAACTTTGCTTACTCCGAGGTGCAGTCAGATCCTAACTTCAACCCCCACTGAACACTTGTCTTTGAACAGCTTGTCTTCCAATAGTCCTGGACACTCATAAGCACACTGAAGAGAGAGTGGGAGATTAGATAGCTTGTGTGAAATCATCACTTTGACCTACTCGGAAACAGGGCAGCAACAGCTGATGATTTACATGATTACAATGTCCACCGCAGCATTGTTTGTAACAGCAAAAATATGAAAGTAAAAATTTCAGTCAGGGTTCAATAAGACAAGCAGAACCACTGGGATGGATATATACATATCATATATGTATGAGGTTTGTAGGGCTTGGTAAAATAGTCTCTATGATGCTGAAGCTCGAAATCCACAGAGGTTGTCAAGAAGGGAAGATGAGTGTAAGGTGGGGAAGATTAGAACAAGCTGGAACCCACAAGCATGAACTGGAGGCCCATGCAATGGATTGATATCTGTGTCAGCTCTGGTTGCCCCTGACCTTGGTGGTGCAGGTGTCGAGTGGCAGCCAGAGCCCTTCATTTGGAGGTAAACACACACATTTGGTCCAGGAAAGGAGGACGGTGAAGGAGGATCCAGGGGAATGTGAGGCAGCTGCAGGCCCAAATGTTGCCACATGACAAGTCAGCAGATGAGTTAATGTGAGCTACAGAATGGCTTTGATTTGACTTTCTCCCTCCAAATTTCCTACAAGAATATCTCTTGGGGACCATCCAACCAGAAACACACAGGAAAAGGAATTCTGGGGAATGTAGTTCAACCTGGCCAAGTTGATACAGAGATGAAGATAATGTTTTTGTACTTACTTATATATAATACCAATAGCTTACCATTTTAGTTACTGTAGATTTATAAGTAATTACATATGTCTTGATATATATATATTGTGTAATTCCTCCAATTTTGCTATCTTCAATATTTTCTTGTTTTTTAATTTGCTCTACATTTCCAAATGTGTTTTTGAAACTCTGAGTTAACTTCCATAAAATACATATTTGGAGGCTGATTGGGATTTCATGGAATCTATTGATCAATGTGGAAATAGTTGTCATTTTGAGAAGATTGAGTCTTCCAGAAAAATAAACATAGTACTTTCCTCCATTTAATTTCCACCAGAAGTAGTTTGTAGTTTTTAATATAGATTTCTTGCACATCTTCTGTTAGATTTATTCCTAGACTTTTATGTTTTTGCTGCAAATGGAATATTTGAATTTTAATTTCCACTTGTTATACACACATACACTTTGTATATGGTCTATAATGAAAAGAAGAAACACAGACAAATAATAGTTAAGCTTAGCTGAAATTGGGCATCTACATATTACTTCAAATGTGAAGTAGAGTGACTGAAGAAATAATTTAGGAATAACTCTGTTACACAGTATCACGTTTTAATATTTTAACCACTAACATTTTGTTTTGTTTTGTTTTTAAAATTAAATTTAATTTTTAAATTGAAGTATAGATGCTGTACAATATTATATAAGTTACAGGCATACAATAGAGTGATTCACAATTTTTAAAGGTTATACCCCACTTATAATAAAATATTGGCTATACTCCCCATGTTGTATGATATAGCTTGGTAGCTTATTTTATACCTAATAGTTTTAATAAACACTAACATTTAAATAACATAATGGTAATAATTAATATTTAAATTAAAATGTTGATTAAATTTTAGGTTTATTTTTATAGTCTAGACAGGTGTTTCTTAATTATGAACTTTGATGGTGATGTCACAGAAAAGCTGATGTAAATGCACTTTTCATTTTCACCTGATACAAAACCATTAGACCCCAAAATTATTTTATTATATTCACACGCTCCAACCATGCATAATACTACTGTGTAATACTTCCATTTTGTACCTATATCTTAAATATCAGTCATCGTTAAAAATGTTTATTGCCTTGCTTGCTATAGAATCTTGCATACTATTCTTCCATCAGGTCTAATATTATATTTAATAGTTTCCTCATCACCTATGTTACACCTAATGTTCAAACTGTATTTGGGGTTTAATTTCCATGAGTGTATTTTTATTATTGTTCTGTTTCTTTTCCTTTTTTAACTTATTTTGATATAATTTCAAATTTATGAAAAAATTGCAAGGGTAGTACAGAGAATTTTCATAAATCCTTTACCTAGATTCCCCAAATGTTAACAATTTATCATATGTGCTTTTTCTTGATAGATATAGACAGATTTACATATGTATAACTTTTTTCTTAACTATTGAGTGAATTTTAGACAATGTCTCCCTTTACCTTAAATACTTCATTATGTATTTTCTTAAAACATGGACCTTCTCCTTCCTAACCATGGAATAATTATAAAATCAGGGTTGAAACTCAATCTACACACCTTGTTAATGTTTTTCCAATAGTGTGAATCCTTTATTTCAAGAAAAATACATTACATTCAGCTGACATGTCTCTTTAGTCCTTTAATCTGGATTGAGTTCCTCAATCTTGCTTTGTTTTTCATTTCATTTACATTTTGAAAAATCAGGTCAGATATTTTGTAGAATGCCCCCTCACTTTGAATTCGTCTGTTGGTTCCTGAGAGTTAAATTCAGATAATGCGTTTTCAGCACGAATACCACACTACTGAGGTTGTGTCCTGTGCATTTCATCATATAGAGAGGCACATGATGTTGAATGTCCTAATACTTGAAATACTAACTATGATCAACTGATTAAGGAGGTATCTGACAAGTTTCTCCCCTGTCACAAGTTTCCTTTTGTGTTACTCATCACATGATTTATTCTGCTCGCTTCTTTTTCATTACATTTAGTTGTCTTGAAAAGAATAAGTTAAAAGAAGAAGAAACTTAACATTTGAGTGGAAGAACAAGAATAGGTTGTCAGAGCCACAAAATTCAGAAAGATGACTTAAATATCCTGTCTGGGAAGCAAGCCCTTGTATTGCAGTTAACAGACCAGTGCACACACCACTATACTAAAAAAAAAGCACCTAGCGAAGAGTACCGCTTGTTTCACCTTATCACAGGCTCCTGGGCTGGGTCATCTACGAGATAATGTTGGTTTGCTTGCTGGTGTGACGATTCTTACTAGAATCATAAATAGAATATCTCAGATTCGACTCCCTGCAAACGGAGCAGTGAGTCAGGATTTCATGAAGTGTACTTTTCTAAGCGAGATATATTTTTTGTGTGTGTTCTCTCAAATAGGGCGTAATTCCGTGGACAAGAAAATCTGAGGTGGGGGTTTGAGCGTTTCGCTCAAAGAAAGAAATTCAGGAAAAAAAAAAAAAGAACACCTTACCGTAGTCGGCAGGATTCGAACCTGCGCGGGGAGACCCCAATGGATTTCTAGTCCATCGCCTTAACCACTCGGCCACGACTACATCTGCCAAGCTGAGGTGGAGTGACAGAAATCACGTGGCAGGTACAAACACGTCTCCTTCGTGAGCTGAGCGGAAACGCTGAGGTGAAACGAGAATTAGGAAGCGAGGCCAACCTCGGACATCCCCTGGAATCAAGAACACCGGAATGAGATAGAGCCCTCACCGCGTGAGCATTAGCGTTACCAGCAAACTTCAAATAACACTCCGGGGCGCAGCCTCTGGGGAGCGTCTGCAATCCCCATGCACTGGCACCAAACCTAGCCCGTATCAAGGGAGAGCCAGGACCTTTTTCTAGTCCGGGATGTTCGGGCATCCAAGGGCCTGCTCCGGGATGAAGGCCGCTGTGCCAAGTGGGTTCCAGGCAGAAAATTGCTTCCGCTGATTTGTGTCCCAGGTGGACCGCGCGAAAAATGACGTGGAAAGCTGCCTCGCCATGATATTGCTAAGGCTTTAAGGCTCACAATTTTTGTTTGATTTTTGGCCGGCGCAGGGGCCATTTCTTTCTAAAGTTAACCAACGCAACAGGTTGTTGTGTTTTTGTTTTTCTCCTTATATTTCGACCTTAGTTTCTCAGCCACAATGTTTTCCCAAGTCCTGAAACTGATTTTTGTCTAGCCTGCTTAGGAGGTCTTAATCTAATTTTTAGAAGAAGACGGACGAGGACAAGGGGGAAGACAACGAAGGGCTGGGGGAGAAAACGAAGACAGAAGGATCTGTCAAGCGGTCCAGACAGAAGAGGCAGAGGGAGCAGAGTGGTGAAGAGTGAAGCGGCTCCGGGGATGAGGAGAGACTGTTTTTCACCGAAATAAAATCAACTCTAAGAAACCTCATGGTTTAATGGAAGAAGGGAGTCTGCTCTGAGTATTAAGCCGAGTTTTGGATAGAGAAGCCAGATTCCATATTTAGCTAAGCAGCCTATTATTTGAACTGTCGTTCCTATCAAAATGAAAATCACATAAACATTCTTCAAAAATCATGGCAAGTTATAACATAACTAATTGCAAACTTAAAGTAAAATATAAGTTGTGATACAGATGTTGTCATATTTAGTCATATCACAGCCCTTTTATTTGGTCTACACATTTTTAACAAGCCTATAACATTGTAGGTAAATTCCTTTGGGACTCTAGTTTGAAGCGACTTAAACACTGAAGAAATGACAGAACGTTTCATGCTTTAAAAATATCTGAGCCCCCCCCCCAAAAAAAAATTGACTGCAATCAAGATGAACTGAATTTAATCATTTTTTTCACTTACAATAAAATAGAGATCCTTGTAAGTTTCAACCTTGTTTACTTTTCTCTCCATTACTATGTATGGACTGAAAAAAAAAAGATAGCCTGGCAGAATCGATTCAGATAAAAGAAGTGAATTTGAGTTCAGCTTCATGAAACAAAATCGTTCTACCCATTTTAGTCCCAAACTGGAAACAATCCAAAGTCCATCAGCAATAGAAAAGATAAATAATTGCTGTTTATACAAAGGAATAGTAGAGCAATGAGAATAAATGATTTCAACTGCACACAAATTGGGAGAATCTCAAAACATAGTATTTGAGTGATGCCAGACATAAAGGCATACATAGCTCATTATTTTATTTATATATAGTTCAAAACAGGCAAAACAAATCTTTGGTGTTAGAAATCAGAAAGGTGATCGTTGAAAGCAGAGAAAGGCCATGAGACGGGCTGTTGGAGATGCTGGGAATGGTTCTGTTTCTCATTCTGGGTGCTGTCTACATAGGTGTGTTCACTTTGTGGAAATTTCTTAAGCTGTAAATTATGGGTTATGTACTTTTCCACATTAATATTGTGTTATATTATATGTCAAAAATTTACTTAAGAAACAAAAACTCTCAAGGTATTTTAAGCAAAAGGGGGATTAATAAGAACACAGAAGCTTACAAAATTTTTGGCACAGAGGGATGAAGGGAGGTGCCAGCTCTAATTCACCCCTGCAGAAATGATTCCCAAAACAACCCTGCAGTAATAGTCTCCCAGAGAGGTTGCCATTGTCTACAATGAAGAAAATAGGAAATCAAAATGCTGCCGCTGGAATCGTTGATTTCAGGGGTCTATTGCCTGAACTGTAGTGCAGATATCTGTAGGCTTCTGCAACAGCAGTGTTCTCTCTAGGAAAGTTGCTCTCAAAATTTAGTATGAAAGCTATCTATCATGACAGAAAGCAAGTCAGCCAGGTCTTAATTTATAAAGGTGAGTGAGAGAAGACAAGGAGAGGCCAATGCCACTAAAGAGAGGTTTGATGTTACAGTTTCCCTAGAAACAGTTCCTCTAGAAACTACTCAGGGCCACAGGGGGAAGTACCAGTGTTGGTCAGGAGGCAGAAAAGAGCAAGAGGAAGGCACAAGTTACAGACTTTATTGGGATTTCCATAGGAAAGGAAAAGCAAGTCAGAGTAAACAGTTTAGGATTAGATCATTTTAATAATCCGGGGAGTTTGGGGGCATAGGGCCTGTCCCTAGTTATCTGGTACCTGGCCCTGGGCTTATTTAGGGCAGGAGAAATATGGGCTTGATGTGTGAGAGCTAGATAAATGAGGTGGTAGCAGGAAATGTAAACAACTCTGGTGGTTAATTTGGACCTGTGGTTAATGGGTAACAAATAGACAAACACAGAACAGTCAGAAAGCAATTTACATTTCTAAGCAAGGTGCCAAATGTTGCTGCTGGTGTTGGTTTGAGGACCACACTTTGAGAATTCCATGTTCTGGAGTGTGCCATGCTACTAGATGTGAATTAGCAAAAAAACTGATGCCCCTCACCTGTGTTCCTTTGCAGAATATCACAATTTATCCATGACAATGCTTGTTAGCACAAAACAACTGAATTAGAAGGCGCCTTATGTCCACCTTAGAAAACTCCCAGAAAAAGCTTAAATCACACCTAGCTGCAAGGGAGCTAGGAAAATGTAGTTTTAACCTCCTAGCCTCTGTAGTACAGGAAGGTTCACTTGGGAGAGATGGAAATAGATGATTACTGGCCATCTACTATACCCTGTACAGACACTGAAGCGGAAATGTTCTGTCAAAAATGGAGGCTCTTCCCAGAGGATTAAAAATAATGTGTCAGTACTGCGCTGAGAGCAAGCTGATTGACACTGTCCTTGAAAGAGGACCCCCACAGTGACCAGCTTATCAGCCATCATCACAAGAGATACTACCCAGATTCCCACCATCTGATTTATTACCTATTGTCTTTTTTTCTTACTGATTTTAAGGAGTTCTGTATACAGTCTAGACATAAATCTTTTGTCAGATATACTTATTAAAAACATCTCCCACTCTGCCTTTTCACATTGTTAATGGTGTCTTTGGATGTACTGAAATTCTTAAGTTTAAAAAAGTCTAATTAACCTATCTTTTATGGTTATTGCTTTTTGTGCTTATTATACAGGAAATCCTTGGCAACCCAAAGTTCATGAAGATAGTCTCCTGCTTTCCTCTGTAAGTTTTATTATTTTACGTTGCTCATTTAGGGCTTTAATTCATCTTGAATTAATTTAGCGAATAGTTTACAGAAGAGGCCAATGTCCACATTGTTTTCCTTTGTATATCCAGTTGACCCAGCACCATCTTTTGAAAAGTCTATCATTTTCCCCTTTGAGTTGCAGTGACACTTTGTTATATGTATGTGGCTTTGTATCAGCATATGTATTTTGTTCCCATGATCTCTTTCTTTATCTTTACATAAATAGTATATTTTATTAATCACCATAGCTTTAGAATAAGTCTTGTTATGTGGTAGTAAAAGTCCTCCAGATTTGTTCTTCCTTTGAAAGATTTCCTGTACTATTCTAGGTCTTTTCTACCTGCACATATATTTTAGAAACAGTTTGTCAATTCTATCAGAAGTATTCTTTGAGCATTTTATTTCAAATACATTGAATCTGAGCCTTTCAATCAATGAATATGATGTATCTTTTCATTTATTTAGATATTACTAAAAATTCTCTGCACAGTGATTTGGAGTTTTTAATATAGCACTCTTGCACAATCTTATTACATTTATTATTGTATTTATTATTAGGATATTGGTAATTTTCTTTGCTATTGTAAATGACAAAAAAGTTGTCTATTTTTGCCAGTATATATGAATACAACATATATTTGAATATGGGGTTTTGTATCCAGTAAATTTGCTATTTTTACTTATTAATTCTAATAATTTGTATATCTGGGGGGATTTTCCAAGCACTTAATGATATCATCTGCAAATGATGACAGTCCTATTTCTTCATTTACAATCTTAATATCTTTTAATTCTTTGTCTTATTTTATTTCATGGCCTAAGACCCCCAATACAATGTTGAATAGCAGTGGTGATAGTGGTCCTGATTGTCCTGGTCCCAATAACTGGGAGAAAGTGTCAAATATTTACCATAATTGGGATGATGGATGTAGGATTTTGTATATATGCATCATGGGATTAAGAAATCTCCTTTCTATTCGTAGACTGCTGGAAATTTTTAATGATTGGCATTTAATTTTTTCAAATGTTTTTCTTGCATCTACTAATATGATCTTTTGTTTTTTCTCTTACATTTTGTAATAAATTTAAAGTGATTGAGTTTTTATATATAAAACAAATTTCATATTACTAAAACAAGCATTACCTTTTCACTTTGACTCTTCTCTCTCTATATTACTGGATCTGATGGCTATTATTTTGTTTAGTGGTTTTGCATCTAGAATGTTTAACACAAAGTTTGACCTGCACTTTCCTCTCTAGTAACATCTTTGTCAGATTTTAGTATGAAGATTTTGCCGGCCTCATTAAGGAATTAAGTTAATTTAAGTGAAAATGAGGCTGTTAAAATGGGCACTAATTTAACCTGACTAGTATCCTTATAAGAAGAGGAAATTTGGGCACAAAAAGAGATGCCAGGGATAAGCAAGCACAGAGGAAAGACCAGGTGAGGATATAGAGAGAAGGTCACGATCTGCAAGCCAAGGGAAGAGGCCTCAGGAGAAACCAAACCTGTGGACACCTTGATCTTGGACTTCCAGCCTCCAGAACTGTGAGAAAATTAATTTCTGTTGCTTAAGCCACTTGATCTGTGGTATTCTGTCATGGCAACCATAGTAAACTAATAAAGAAGGTAATTATGATTTTTAAGTTCTTTAATGAACTTCAGACTATTTAAACTTTTCATTTCTTCTTGTGTCTGCTGTGGCAGGTTGTTTATATAGAAACCTGTAATTTATCTTCTATTGTTAAAGTTATTCCCCAAAACTATTCATTTTATCCTCTGACTCTAATTTGATATCAGTAAGATCTTTAATGTTGTCCTCTTTTTATCCCTGTTATTTTTTTCTTTCTTTAAAAAAATCAGTCAATTTGGGGTAGCAATTTTACTAACAAGCGAATTTTTGCTTTGTTGATTTTGTCTATTTTTCCTTTCTTTTTCAGTGATTACAGCTCTTATTATTTCTTTCCTTCTAACTTTTAGAGTTTAATTTTTTAAACTCTAAAACCTAGCTATATTTTTAAGCTAGGTTCTTGAGATGAAAGCTTAGATCATTAAATTTCAATTTTCCCTCTTTTTAGTATGTGAATCTGGAGCTAAAAATTCGACTTTAAGCACTGTTTGGGCTTCATGTCACAAGTTGTGATATGTCTTATTTTCATTATCATTCAGTTAAAAATATTTTATAGTTTTAAAAACCTTATTTGACCAATGGGTTTATTTAGCACTGTATTACTTAATATTGCAACATTTAGGAATTTTCTATTTATCTATGCTATTGATATTGATTTTTATTTAGTTGTACTGTGCTCAGAGAACATATTCTGTGTGATCTCAATCTTCTGAAATTTGTTGACACCTGCATTATACTTAGCATTTGGTGATTTTGTTAAATGTTTCATGTATACCTCAAAAACAGAGATATTCTTCAGTTGGGTATAGTATTAATCCTATTGCTTAAAATTTTCTGACTAAATTTTTGCCTGTTTGTTGCAGTAGTTATTTCTATAGAAGTGTTAAAATATTCAACTATGATTATGGATTTTTGTATTTCTCCACTTAGCTCTGCCAATCTTTTGTTTTCCATACTTTGAAGCTGTTATTATGTGCATATAAAATTGTTATATCTTTTTACTAAATTGACCCTGGAGGTTATGAAATAGCCTCATTATTTCTAGTAATGCTACTTTCTTGAGAGTCTACAAATACCACATTATCACTAAAATGGTTCTGGTCTGTCTTTTTTGGTTACTTGTTCTTAAATATCTTGTACATTCTTTTACTTCAATCCTTTAAAAAAAAACAATATGTTAAACTGTATGCCATATAAAGAACATGTAGTTCAGGGTAAATTTTTTCCAGTGTGACAATCTTCGTTTTTTAATTGAAATATTTAGTCTACTTACATTCAAGATAAATTGTATTTAGTTAAGTTTAAGTCTACCATCTTGCTCTTCTTTTAATTTTGCCAGTATGTTCTTGTTCTCTAATTTCTGCTTTCTTAATCCCTTTTAGATTGAAAGTATTTATATTATTTTACTTCTCTTTGGATTGATTTTTACTTATATTTTTATTTTATTGAATTTACTTTTATTATATTTACTCTTAAACAGTTGTTTTTGATGCTATTGAAATGGAAACTTTAAATTTTTAATTTCCAATTGTTTGTTGTTGGTACATATTAACACATTTGATATGTCATATACTGACCATGAAACCAACTACTATGTTAATTCACCTATTAATTCCAATTTTCAAATCCTTTATTTTTCTTTAACCCAGGAATACCTTTTATTATGTCTTGTAATGCACAGCTGCAAGTGAGGAATTCTCCTTACTTTTGTTTGAGTTAAACCATCCTTACTTTGCTTTAATTTTTCTCATTTTCTAAATTTAGGTGTAATTTGCATACTGAAAAGACCACAAATTGTAATTATACAGGTTGATGAATTTTTACTTATGCATATACTTGTGTAACAATCACCATGATCAAGATATAGAATATTTTCTATTCTCTGAAAGGGTTTCTGTAAGATTGATATTATTTATCTCTTATTTGTATAGAAGAATTCACAAGAGATTCTACCTAGGCCTGGAGGTTTATAGGAGTGACTTTTTAAATTATGGATTAAATTTTTTAATAGGCATGAGACAATTCAGATTTCCTATTGCTTTCTGTGTTCCTTGTGGTATACTGTATTTTTCAAAGAATGCATCCATTTTATTAACTGCTTCAGGTATATTGACATAAAGATGTTTATGATACCATTCTTGTTTTTAAAATATATCTAGGATATATATGAATATCAGCTATTTCCTTCCTGTTGTGGTATTTTGTGTTTTAACTTACACTTTTTTTTTATTAGCTATTCTTGTTTGGGGTTTATCTATTTCATCAATTTTTTTCAAAGAACCAACCTTTTACTTTGTTGATTTTCTCTGATGTATTGTCTGCTTTCCATTTATTGATTTCTGCACTTATTTTAATAGTTCCTTCTACTTTTTGCATTTAAGTTCCCAGTTTTTTTTATAGCTTCTTGAGTTAGATCACTGATTTCCAACCTTTTCCTTGTTCTAATACATGCAACTAAAGACAAAAATTTCCCTCTAAAAATAGCTTTAGCTACATTAGACAAATTATGATGTGTCATATTTTCATTATTATTCAGCTCAAAGTATTTTAAAACTTCTATTGTGTTTTCTTCATTGATCCATGGATTATATAGACATGTATTGCTTTCCTTCCAAACACTCAAGAGTTTTCTGGTAGTCTTTCTGCAATGTACAAAGATTGAGCCTTTGTTATGGCCGGTCTATTTAGTTTTTCTTTACTCTTGAAGACATACCCTTGCTCTTCCTGTTTGGTCCTTACAGCTGGGTTTGTCACTTACTGCTTAAGAGGTATGCTTCTGAAGTCTCAAATGACAGCTGATAGTGTTTATCGGGTTCCCTCCAACTGGGAGAGGTATGAACCTCTGTTTCTCCAGAACTAAGCAGCTGCTGAATCTCTACAGATCATTAGCCTTCCAGCTGCTCTTTCCTACAGAGTTTTGGAACATCTTCCTGTGTGTGTGCAATTTAGGAATTAGCCAATGCTGTAAGGAGAATTTATACATGGAAATTTGAGCTCCTTCTCTGTGGTTCCCTCATTATCTGAATTTTGACCCTCAGGTCCTATGGATTTTGGTAGCCAAACACTGACGAGTGTCTGCTCAGTCCAGGGCAACTGCTTCTTTCCACTTGGAGTCTATTCTAAAATGCTGCAAAATAGAACATGTGCCTCGAGAGCAAGCTCTTGTGCAACTCATATCATGTGTTTCCCTTCTCTCAAAGATGTCGCCCTTCAAGCCCTGCCTCTGTTGATTGCTCATCCATGCCTTTATAGTTCTTATCTATGATCAACCATTTTTTCCTCTGTAAAAAATAAAAAAGAATATTTTGTCTATGATGAAAAGAAGTAATAGTTAGGGACAAATGAGATTCAATGTTAGTTGAAAAAGAATGGACTTTGACCACTCAACTGTGCAATAGAATGACTGAAGAAATAATCTAGTGTCTGGCAGTGCTGCATAATAATATTAACTTTTAAATTCGACTACCAAAATTTGATAAAATGTTAAAAATTAATTCTAAATTAAAATTTCAAATTTATTCTTATATTTTGGAAGGATGTTCCTTCATTAAAAAGAAAAGCTGTTTGGCTTTGAACATGGGCCACAAAAAAAAAAATTTTTAAGACTCATCCATTCAGCAATTGGTCCAAAGTATGTATCATGTTTTGAGTGAACATCTGATTCTAACCTTATTCATTATTATAAAGGAGCATAGAATAATCTGGATTATGGCCACACCTTCCCATCATACATGTTATTGCTGTACCATCTTATTTTCATATCCCCAAATGTAGTCATTATTGAACAATACTGTTTTAGGCACGCACTTTCCATTTAGCTTTTCTCATGTGTTATGAATTTTCTTGCTCACTGTAGCAGTCTGCATCCCATTCCTTCATCAATTCTAAACTCTTATTCATTAATTTACTTCTTATCTCTTTTATATCTATGGTTCAAATTGCATATCTCTGCTTTTAAATGTCAATGAATATATTTTTCATTTATAGTTTTATTAGTCTTTTTTTCTTTTAACTTTTTATTTTAAAATAATTTAATTTTGAAATAATTTCAGACTGACAGAAAAGTTACAAGAATACAGAGAATTCCTGGCTATCCCAGTCCCCAAATGTTAGCATATTTAGCATATTACTGCATTTTCTTTTCCTTTTCTCTCTGCCATATACATGAGAGAAAAGTATACACACACACACATATATATGCTTTTAAAATATATACTCTTAAATGTGTATATATGCATATATTTTAAAGTACATATGTACACATAATAGTATATATTTACATCACATCAAGATGTAATCTTCACTTGTCACCAAACCGGCTGGATCACTTGGTAATTGTGGAGAGGCCATCCTCTCTTCATGTTACTTCCTGAACCCCTTGGTGGTTAACTAGAAGAGAGACAATGGCCAACGTGTAGCGGAATTGAACCATGGTCTCCAGCATGACAGGTAGAGATATACACTACTGCACTAATGTGGAAAACACAGTATGCTACTCTGGAGGAATCTCAATACAGTTGCTCACTGTGGTCTTTATTACGTCACTGTGCAGGCTACGTTTCCTGCTATCAAGCATACATTATGCGATTCAGTGTCCGAGCCGAATCTGTTCAAGTCTAGCCTTGAGTCCACTCCAGTCCGTCCCTCACTTCCCAGAACAGGCAGCACAGTGGGGCGGACTGCGATGGCGCTATGTGAGAACCTTACGGTAAAAGACAAAATGGAACCAATGCACCGGTTCCTATCTACACTCACAGCCATGATCTGAATCTACCGAACACGGGAGGTAGTTGCTAAACCCTAGCAGGGGAATCCGCCGACTCCAGAAATACTTTCAAGTTTCCAAGGCATAAAGTGCAGAGGCAAAGGAAAATAAACGTATTTGTAAACCGGTATGTTCAAGTGATAAGCTTCGTATTTTGCCTGCTACAGGGAGCGTAGTCGGCAGGATTCGAACCTGCGCGGGGAAACCCCAATGGATTTCTAGTCCATCGCCTTAACCACTCGGCCACGACTACACGAACAACTAAAATTGCTGTTAAATCCTTAAATAGAAATTTCACTGGCTGATGTAAGGTAAGGGCAAAAACGCAAGAAAGGATAAAAATGAGCTGGAGTGCAAGAAAACGCACTCTGCAAATTGGATAGAAACCCTCAGGTGAAGTGCAAGTTTGGCATGGAGGTCAACCTCGCTGGGCAACTGCGGGAGTCGAGAGCACTAAAAGGGGCTGTCCTCACCGCATCAGCAATAGGTTTTCCAGACAACTTGAGGCCTCTGTAATGTCCTCACCTGGAACCAAACTAACCTCCCAATGAAGTGGAATCAGACTGTCATCCTAGTTTTAGGCCTGATGCGTGTAGCTTTTGTTTGGAACTTTCAGGCACTGAAGCTCCTTGAAGAGCTAGTGGCTAGCGGCTTTCAGAGAGGAACTTATTTCGATGACTTGGCGTCCTGAGTAAAGGGCGAGGGAAATGATGCAGAAAAGCCTCCTTGCATCCCCTTGCTCTGGTGTCCCCAAGTGCTTAGCCCACATCAATCCTAAGGGAACATAAATCCCATTGTGTTTGCACTGTGCTTTGCATTTCACAGTGTGTTTCCACGCTTCTGTCACGTTAAGAACAAAATTTATCGATGGTTCGTGAGTTCCTGTCGCCCCTGGAACCTGGCTACCTTCTAAAAGGAAGATCCTAGTTTGATTTTTGGCCAAGACAGGAGTTCATGTTCTCGAAATTTAACCAACGCAAATGTTTCCTTTCCCCCTTCTTACTTTTCCATTTGAGTCAAAACTGAGGGTCACGTGTTTTCCTGAGCCTGTCCAGTGCAAACATTACTGTAATTGGTTTTTGTCTACTTCTTGGTATTACTTACTAATGATTTAAGAAAAGAGGAAGACGATCACAAACAGAGAAATCACGTTGCCTAAACAGAGAAGTGAGGAAGAGGGACGAGAAGGGAGAGGGAGAAGGAGAAGTAGAGAAGAGAGTGAGACGAAGAGAGAGAGACGTAAGATGTCCAGTGGTTTTATGGGAGACGACCTGCTCTGACAGGATAGGCATGAAGCAGTTTTGATAGAAATTATGCTATAAAAGATTGCTGTCCATAATTTATACATATCACTTTATTTGATGTATAGATTTTTATCAAGCATATATATATATATTTTTTCCTTAAGTCATTTGGAACGCTAGTTTTGCCTGAAGTTACATACCAAAGAAAACCTTCTGTGCTTAAAAAATATATATATATGCAGGTACTTCCCTGGTTGCACAGTGGTTGGGAATCCGCCTGCTGGTGCAGGGGACACGGGTTCGAGCCCTGGTCCGGGGAGATCCCACATGCCGCGGAGGAACTGGGCCCATGCACCACAACTACTGGGCCTGCGCTCTGGAGCCCGTGAGCCACAACTACTGAGCCTGAGTGCCACAACTATTGAAGCCCACGCGCCTGGAGCCCGTGCACTGCAGCGAGAAGCCACCCAATGAGAAGCCCGGGAACCGCAACGAAGAGTGGCCCCCGCTTGCCGCAACTAGAGAAAAGCCCGCGCGCAGCAACAAAGACCCAAGGCAGCCAAAAATAAAAATAAATAAATAAATTTTATATATGCATATATATGCATATAGATATACAAAACAGAAAGCAATTAGTGATGCATTTGAACCAAAATTATTTATCAACAGGTGTTTGTTTTAGGGTAACAGGGAACAAGGACTGGACACAGCTGCAACTTTTACTGCACTGAAAAAAATTTTAAACATATCAGAATGGATCTCAGTAAAGGAAGAGCCAGGGTTGAGTTGTAAGAAACACAAAGTAGTCTAGTTATTATTTTAGGCCGAAACTGGAAACAACCCAAATGTCCACCTACAGTAGAAAAGACATATTGAGAGGTTTTCCCAATGTAACACCACACCACGAGAGTGAATGAATTACACGTACACACAACCAAATGGATTAAATCTCACTAACTAATATTGAGTGGAAAAAGCCAGACAAAAAACACGTTATAGTGCATTCCAACTTTTGAAAGTTCAAAAACAGGTGAAATTAATGTTCCTTGCACAGTAGAAATCAGGGTAATGATTACCCTTGGTAAGTAGTGACTGGGAGGTCCCACTACCCTTGGAAGGAGTTTCTGGGATTCTGATAATGATTTTGGTTCTCAAATTGGGTGCTGGGTACATGGGTGTGTTTGCTTTGTGTAAATGCATTGAGTGGTTCGCTTTCATATGTTTTTTGTGTGTATCTGTTAAGCTGTGGTTAAATATTTTTATTTTAAAAAATTATTCATCAATAGGATGCAAAACTTTTGCTGCCATTAAAAGGCACGTAATGCATGAATATTTATTGATGACATACTAAGATATTCATTATGTATTTCTTGAGTAAAAAAAAATCTGGTTATTACCAAAATTATGGCCATTGTGCAGAAAGATACATCATTAAGGTAGGGTTGTATCTTAAATTATTAAACTATGCGTTTTCTGTGAATTTCCATCCTTTTCTGTTCTCTATTTGGTAACCTGAGTTAATTAAATGAGTTGATTCAAATAAAGTACCTAGAGCTAGGAGCCAAGTAAAAACTCAAGAAGCTTAGGCTTTTATTCACTAGATTATACCTTATATGCAGAGAGTGTTTCTTATTAGTGTTTGGCACATAGAAGGTACTCAATATTTTGCATATACACTCAGGGAGTATCTATATGCTGCTTGCTATGGTTGCTTACTTTTTTAATGTGTACACCCAGTTGCTAAAACTACAAAGAGAAGTCACTGAGGACAGAAATTTTACATATATATACGTTTTTTTCGATACATATGTACTTCAATTTGTATCGAAAGCCTCGTTTGTATAAGGTGTAGCTGAAAATTTTCCAAACCATCAAAAAATCATTCCTTTTGCTTAACAGTTCTTTTCTCAATTTGTCTCTCTCCTCACATATTTTGCTATAAATAGCACACAGAAACCAGGATGCACTTTCCACTCGTTGCTTGGAAATCTCCTCAGCTAAATATTCAAGTTCATTACTTACAAGTTGTTTTTCACCCAACTGCAGAACACAATTCAGCCAAGTTCTGCCACTTTACAACAAGAATCAGTTTTCTTCCAGTTTCTAACTACACATCCCTCATTTCCTGCTGAGACCTTAACAGAAGCACCTTTAACATTTATATATTTTTAAAATTAATACACTTTAAAAAAAGTTTTAGGTTTACAGAAAAACCCCATATACTCTCACCACTGCCCCTCCCCCTAGTTTTCCCTATTAACATTCTTGCACTAGTACGGTGCATTTGTTACAACTGACGAGCAAATATTGATAAATTATTATTGACTAAAGACCATAGTTTATATTAAGGGTTCACCCTGTGTGTCTGACATTCTATGGGGTTTGACAAATGTATAATGACATAGAGCCACCATTACAATATCATACAAAATAATTTCACTGCCCTAAAAATCCCCTGTGCTACAACCATTCATCCCTCCATCCCTTCCCCAAACCCCTAGCAACCACTGATCTTTGCTGTCTCCATAGTTTTGACTTTTCCAGAATGTTATATAGTTTGATCGCACAGTATGTAGCCTTTTCACATTAGCTTCTTTCACTCAGCAATTTGCATTTAATGTTCCTTTGTGGGTTTTTTTGGTAGCTTGATTGTTCATTTCCTTTCATTGCTAAATAATATTACATTGTATGGATGTACTGCAGTTTAGTCATTTGCCTATTGAAGAACATCTTGGTTGCTTCCAAGTTTCAGCAATTAGGTTTTCGTGTGCGCATAAGTTTTCAACTCATTTAGGCAAATACCAAGGAGTACAATTGCTGGATCATATTGTAGGAGTGTGCTTAGTTTCGAAAGAAACTGCCAAACTGTCCTCTAAAGTAGCTGTACCATCTTGCACTCCCACTAGCAATGAATGAGAGATGCATTCTTTCTTAAACTTAGGAAATTGTTCATCTCTTTACTAGGGACTCTAGTGTTAAAGATTAAAAGTGGGAGCTTGGGACCAAAGTACTACATTCAAGTCTTAGCTTCCCCATTTATTGGTTATGTCACCTTGGGCAGGTTACTCAACTCATCTGTGCCTTAGTTTCCTTTGTAGTAAAGAAGGAATAATAATGAAAAACTTCATTAGATTGTTTTAAGAATTAAATAAGTCAGGTGTAAAGCACTTAGAACACTGCCTGGCACATGGAAAGTGTTAAATGATAGCTGATTTCATGTGCTCTCTCCTTCCTGATGGGCAATCATCCACATGTTGGCTTTCCATCCTCAGTCCTTTATATCTATCTATCACTTTCTTCTATTTCATTCAATTTTTTTCTTTTGAACCACGCAGCTTTAAAAGAATATCCTATACATAACCGATTCACTTTTCCATAGCATCAATTCAGTTCTTCTCCAGTACGATTTTAGTTATGTTCCTGCATTTTATATGCTTGCATGTGTTTTAATCCCTTTTCATCTAGTGTTTTTATTTCAGTCTGTTCTCTCACAGCTTTCATTCCTGTTTCACTTAGGCCATGTCTTCCTGATTTCCAAGTTTAGTGTTTTGTCAGTCAACAGGCTGAGTGACTTGACCTTAGCCCCACTGTACAAGTATGGAGATGCACTGAAGCACAGTAAAGTGCTTGGGCCACACATTTAAAAATACACAAACCAACCTACTTCTGTTGGATTCTTTTCTCCCAAGAACACACCGACAGACTTGCGTTGGGCTCCATTTGAAAGTCGTGGTTGAGCGTCAATATAATGGGTCACGACCAGAATTTTTTAAACAAAGGGATAGAACACTAAATACAATGCAGGACAGGTAATAAAGGCAAGTTACGTATTGTGAAATACTTGTTTGCGTTTTTGTTTTTTGCGGTACGCGGGCCTCTCACTGTTGGGGCCTCTCCCGTTGCGGAGCACAGGCTCCGGACGCGCAGGCTCAGCGGCCATGGCTCACGGGCCCAGCCGCTCCGCGGCCTGTGGGATCTTCCCGGACCGGGGCACGAACCTATGTCCCCTGCATGGGCAGACGGACTCTCAACCACTGCGCCAGGAGGGAAGGCCGTAATTTTAAAATTATATATGTGTGTAAATGTGTATTCTTAAAATCAGTCCGGTCACACACGCTTGCGAGTCACTGCTCTAACGCATACTTTTACCTGAGACGTGTACGAACGACCAGGGGGTAGAACGAACGACCAGGGGGTAGAACACTCGTCCCGGCTCCACTGGATCTCACACGTTGGTTGGGGCCTCTGGGAAATGGAGTTTAGCGTCGTGGAGCACTCTGGGAATCGTAGTCCTATGTGTCCGCTGGGCGCGGTTTAACGATAGCGAGCGGGTGGGGGGTGGGTGTTCTCTTCTCCCACCACCGGAAGTGGCCGTTGAAGCCGGCTGTAGGCGTGAAAAGAGCTTGGCGAGGGGGAAAGTCCAGCTGCTTCGGCTCCCTTCTCTAGGTTTGGTGATTGTCCCAGAGCTTCTGGACCCGGGATCAGAGTGCGAAAATCGCTCTAGCGGGAGGGAAGCCCAAGTATCACTATGGCAACCGCCAGCCCCTCTGGCCGCGTGACGTCACCCCTCTCTCTCTCCACTTGAAGCGGCCTCTGCGAGAGGGAGCTGGGAGTCCTCGAAGGGAGCTCCCCTCTCCTCCTTTAGTGTGGGACTATTCCGCCCCGATCCCTGGGAGGGCTTTGTTCTTTTGTTCCGGCCTAGGAGGAAGGACGCGAGCCGAGCCCCGCCCTGTTTGTCCACCTTCCAGCTTTTCCGCTCCGCAACAGGTGTGTCTTCTTGAGCCCGCGGGGGTGTGAACCCACAAGTGTGCACCGAGGTAACCTTCCGAGTAGGTGGGCGCCTCTGCCCAGATTCTAGGGTAAGCGCCAGGGGTTTTTTGGAATCTGGGGCCGAACCTGAGTACTCGATCTCCATTCTGTTTTTGTTCAGCGGGAGTGCCACATGCCTCTTTACTGCTCTCTCCGGGCACTTCTCTTTTCCAAGGACCTCTTGGCCACTGTGCAAAATTCTTGAGGTGTGATTTTGTGACGGTTGCCGCTGACCCTATCTTGTGTCTTTTAGGGCAGCCAGCTTCACTGTGTGTAAGGGCACAGACTCGTGCCGGACATCTGGGTTCCAGAGAGAGGACCCCACTGGAGGGACGCTGCTTGGGAAACCCTGGTGTCCAGATTCCAAGAGGAACGGGAATGAGCACCTGAGATGGAAGGTAGTGAGGACGACTTGGGGGAGAGTGGGATAATGGGGGCAAAAGAAGAGTCATGACATGAAGATTAAATACTTGACAGAGCTGGAGGAAGTGGAAGGAGGGAACTTTATATATATGAGGATCGAGAAAAGAAACAATTACATCATAGGGAGAGATTCTTATTTACATTATAGGGAGAGACTTGGAGGAAGAGTTAATTCTGCTTGGCTTTGGCATTGGGACATGAAAAGGAGTAATGATTCAGAATGTCTGTGATCCTCACATGATTTCTATTTATTAAAAATTAGAATGATAATCTTACAGTCTGAAAAAATTTTGGTAATCATCTCTTCAATGCAAGAATCAGTTCTGAAATATCCCTGGCGGATGACCATCTGTTAAGCCTATGCCTGAACATTTATGGCATTAAGCTCCATTTTGGGTGAAGACTATTCCCTTGTTGGTGTTTTCTTTTTTTAGTTCCTTATATGAGGCAGAAGTGCCTTTCCTTGTAACTTCTGTGTTGATTTTAGTTCTTAGTCCCCCAAAGCAAGAGACTGCTCTCTCTTTAACATTGCTGCCCTTCAGATATGTGAATTCAGCTGTTACAACTCCTACTCACAAATTCTTTTTCTTCTCAAAGCAAAATAGCCTCAGTTCCTTTGATGGGTCTCCATGCGATATATCTAGACCTCTTCTCTAAAAACTCTACTGCATGACAGCATGCTTTTTAAAATGCATTGCCTAAAACTAAACAGTCATTTAGATGTACTTTGAAAAATACCTTAAAGTATTTAAGGTATTTAAGTACCTTAAACTATTTCTTTTGATTTAGATATTTCTGCTGTTTAGTATCAGATTGTATTTGCTTTTTAAAAAATCAGCGATATTATGCTGTTAGTCCTAGATCTTTTTTACATAAACCGCCGTGAACTAGATTTATGTCATCCTTGTATAATAGACTTGTTTTTTATCCTTAATGTCAGGACTTCACATTTATTATGATTGTTCAAAATTTTTGGCCAAGTGTTCCAGCTTGTCAGAATAATTAATAATTAATATTAACTTGGTTATTCGGTGTTTTAACTGTCCTTTCCAACTTTATGTCACTAGCATATTTAATGAATATTCCTTCTCTTTCTTCCTACATGTCATTCAACAGGTCAGGGTAAGGACAGAGCCCTGTGATATGTCACTGTAGACTTCTTTCTGCATTGTCATTGTCTTTACATTCTATAGGTATGGCTATGCAGTCAGGTTTGGTTTAACCTAGCTGCTATCATACAGTCCTTTTTCTTGCATTTGTTTAGTATCATTAGAAATCTTAACATTATTTATATTATTTATTTAGGTTTGAGCTATACCTTATATTTGTCCTCCGCTCTTTTTTTCTAAAGGTACAAAGAATCTCTGTTTTATTTCTCACAACTGCATGTGTATCTACAATTATCTCAAAACAAAAAGTTTAATGAAAAAATCAACTGTGTTTCATTCTGTCACCAATGAACAGTTGGAAATTGTAATAAAAATAATAATTCCATTTATAATAGCACCCAAAATATGAAACAAGAATATAAACGAACAAAAATATGCAAGATCTCTACACTGTAAGCTACAAAATATTGCTGAGAAAAGTTTTTTCCAGTTTTATTGAGATATAATCGACCCTGACGGGTAAGTTTAAGTTGTCCAGTGTTATGATTTGACCCACCTATATATTGCAAAATGATTACCACAATAAGGTTAGTTAACCACATTGGTCACCACACATACTGGGTGTGGTGTGCGTGTGATAAGAATGTTTAAGATTTATTCTCTTAGCAACTTGCAAGTGTATAATACCGTATTGTTAACAATAATTGCCATGCTGTACATTAGATCTCCAGAACTTATTTGTAACTTAAATTTTGTACCCTTTATCCAAAATCTCCCCATTTCCCCTGCCCTCCAGCCCCTGAAAACCCTCATTCTACTCTTTGTTTCTGTGTTCGGACTCTTTAGATTCCACATATGAGATCATGCAGTATTTGTCTTCCTCTTTCTTATTTCACTTAGCATAATGCCTTCAGAGTCCATCCATGTTATCCCAAATGACAGGATTTCCTTCCGTTTTATGGCTGAATGATATTGCATAATATATGTGTATGTGTGTGTACATTCCCACTGTTTGTGGGAATGTAAATTGGTTTACCCACTATAAAAAACAATATGGAGATTCCTTAAGAAATTGAAACTAGAACTCCCATATGATTCAGCAATCCCACTTCTGGGTATGTATCCAAAGGAAATGAAATCACTATCTCAGATATATGCACCCCCATGTTCATTGCAGCATTATTTACAAGAGCCAAGACATGAAAATAACCAAAGTGTTCATCAGTGGATGAATGGATAAAGAAAATGTGGTATATATTTATATTTCCATAGTGGCTATACCAATTTACATTCCCACCAACAGTGGACAAAGGTTCCTTTTTCTCCACATGCTCACCAACACTTATCTCTTGTCTTTTTGATAATATTTATTCTAACAGGTCTGGGGTGATATCTCATTGTGGTTTTGATTTGCATTTCCCTGATGATTAGTGATATCAAGGACCTTTTCATATACACTGGCCATTTGTATGTCTTCCTTGGAAAAATATCTATTCAGGTTCTCTGCCCATTTTTAAACTGTTTATTTGTTTTTATGCCATTGAGTTGTATGAGTTCCTTATACACTTTGGATATTAACCTCTTATCAGATATATGATTTGCAAATATTTTCTCCCATTCCATAGCTTATCTTTTCATTCTGTTAATGCTTTCTTTAGCTGTGCAGAAGGTTTTTCGTTTGATGTAGTCCCACTTGTTGCTTTTTCCTTTTGTTGCTTGTGTTTTTTGGTGTCATATTGAAAAGATCATTGCCAAGACTGATGTCAAGTAGCTTTTTCCTCCTGTTTTCTAGGAGTTTTACAGTTTTAGGTCTTGTTTAAATCTTTAATCCATTTCAAGTTAATTTTCATGATTGGTATAAGATAGGGATTCTGTTTCCCTATTTTGTACGTGATTATCCAGTTTTCCCACCACCATTTGTTGAAGAGACTGTCCTTTCCCCATTAAGTATTTTTGGTCCTTTGTCAAATATTAGTTGATCATATATAGGAGACTTTATTTCTGGGCTCTCAATTCTGTTCCATTGGTATCTGTGTCTATTTTATGACAGTACCATATTGTTTTGATTGCTGTAGCTTTATAATATAGTTCGATGCCTCCAGCTTTGTTTTTCTTTGTCAGGATTGCTTTGGCTTTTAGGGGTCTTTATTGATTCCATACAAATTTTAGAATTTGTTTTCTATTTCTGTGAAAAATGCCATTGGAATTTTGATAGGGATTACATTTAATCTATAGATGACTTTGAGTAGTATGGACAGTTTAACAATAGAAATTCTTCTCATCCATGAACACAGGATGTCTTTCCATTTATTTGTGCCTTCTTCAAATTCTTTCATCAATGACTTATAGTTTTCATTCCACAGATCTTTCATCTCCTTGGTGAAATTTATTTCTAAATTTTTTATTGTTTTTGATGCTGTTCTAAATGGGATTATTTTCTTTATTTCTTTTGCAGATATTTCCTTTTTAGTGTATAGAAACACCACTGATGAAATCACCTCCTCCTGTCTTTACTGATTGGCTTTGGGAGAGAAATATCCTCCATCAGCAATTCTGTTAGGGATTCTGAGGCTTTCTCAGATCTTCTATGCATACATCTGCTCCATGCTTTTTGTTCCCTCTTGAGGAGGATTCTTAAGACTGTATGCCTTCTCTTAATCCTGCAAAGCCAGGCTGGGTGCTAACAGCTTCACCTTTGCTTTTCCTTGGTGGTGCTGAATGCTCAGGTGCTTTTGGTTGCTTTCTCCAAATCATGCTGAGTCAGGCTGGCTTTCTGTGTGTGTTCATAGCTATCTATAAAAGCTCCTCTTGCCACCATTAGGGTGTGCACAGAGAGCTGACCATAGGTTGTGGGGAGGGTGTATAGGAGAGGTGCATGGAGCATTGCAGTTGGGAAGATCCACAAGTGAAGCATCCCCAGTGGCTCTTTGGCAGGCTTCCTGATGGAGTCTATGAAGTGGTTAGTAGGATCCATGTTCCTTTGATATGCCCTCCAAGTGCCCCGACTGCTGTTCTCCCAGCTGCTCTCTTCCCCTAATTCTCTTAGGACACCTCAGTATTGTGGATGAGGTGAGAAAGAAGTGGGTATCTTTGGTGGTGTCCCATACTGCTGGGGAACCTGGGCACTCACACGCTTTCACTTTTTCCCATGAAAGAAATCACAGGCCAAGAAGGCCTTCTTGGTGCTGAGCTGTACCTCCTTGGGGGTGATGCCAGTAAAATAAAACTGTTCCTCTTACGCTCTTCAATGCATCCATCTTGGATTTGTTGTTGTTGTTCCAGCGGTGTGCTGGAACTTCTGTGCTAGACGCCTGGACTTCCACAAAGACACTCTCATCCATGGATAATTGTCTAAATCAGTGTTCTTTGTGGGGAAAATGGTAGAAAATTCTTATTCCACCATGTTGATGACATCACTTCTCCCCTTCTCAGCTCTTTGCCCCTTATATCTTTCATAAATATATATATATATTTTTGTGGTACACGAGCCTCTCACTGTTGTGGCCTCTCCCATTGCGGAGCACAGGCTCTGGACACACAGGCTCAGTGGCCATGGCTCACGGGCCCAGCCGCTCCGCGGCATGTGGGATCTTCCCGGACCGGGGCACGAACCTATGTCCCCTGAATCGGCAGGAGGATTCTCAACCACTGCGCCACCAGGGAAACCCCATAAACATTCTTTTTAATTCTAACTTCCTCAGAATTAAATCAGCCCAAATGGTTTCATTTTAAAGCTTTGCCTTTTTTTTCTTTTTTGGGCTTTTTCACAATTGTATAGTTAGGATTAACTTTCATGAGCCTCTGTCCCTTATAGTCATGGTAATATTTGTAACACTTACTAAGCATTTACTATTGCCAGGCACTTAGTTGGTTTCTATGGCTGTTACTGTTGTTGGTTTTGTTGGTTTCTGTTACTTGGAATCAAAATCATCTTACCTAAGACATTTCTCTTTATTCTGGTTTCCTAAAGTCTTGGGTACATATCTGCCTATGTACAACATTTCCTCAACTTTCCTCCAACTAACATCTTCATTTTCTTCTCAAGATTTCTTTTACAAGACAGTTTTCCATTACTGGTCAAATTAAGTCTGGAATAATAGTTCCTTTTATTGCTTCCTCTACTTTCTGAGAATCGGACTTTCCCATCAACCATTACTCTGAATAGACTTCCCCAAGAGCAAAGTTTGTTTCTGTTTTGTTTGTTGATGTTTAAGTTACTACATTAAGTACACAGATCTTAAGCATACCAGTTGATTAATTTTTATATATTATATACCAGTGTAACCACTACCCACACTAAGATATGGAATGTTTCTAATGCCCTAGAGGTCTCTCTTGTGTGCCTGCCCAGTCAGTAACCCTCCAGAGGTAACCACTATTCTAAGTTTTTGTACTTAATATACAGGCATACCTCAGAGATATTGTGGGTTCATTCCAGCCACTGCAGTAAATCAGATATTGAAATAAACTGAATCTCATGAATTTCTTGGTTTCCCAGCACATATAAAAGTTATGTTTACACTATACTGTAGTCTATTAATTGTGCAATAGCGCTATGTGTAAAAAAAAATGTATATACCTTAATCTAAAACTATATGTTATTGCTAAAAAACGCTAAACATCTTCTGAGCCTTCAGCAATTTATAATAGTAGCATCAAAAATTATTGATTATAGATCACCATAACAAATATAGTAATAATAAAAAGTTTGAAATATTGCGAGAATTACCAAAATGTGACACAGAGACATGAAGTGAGCAACTGCTGTTGGAAAAATGGTGCTGATAGCCTTGCTCGACATAGGGTTGCCACAAGCCTTCAATTTGTAAAAAAAAAAAACAACACGGTATCTGTGAAGTGCAAATAAAGTGAAGCACAATAAAACGAGGCATGCCTGTAAATGTACTCATACGGTATGCATTACTTTTTAAAAAAATTTATTATTTTTGGCTCATTGGGCCTTCATTGCTGCGCATAGGCTTTCTTTAGTTGTGGCGAGTGGAGGCTACTCTTCGTTGAGGTGCACGGGCTTCTCATTGCGGTGGCTTCTCTTGTTGTGGCGCACAGGCATCAGTAGTTGTGGCATGTGGGCTATAGAACACAGGCTCAGTAGTTGTAGCCCACGGGCTTAGTTGCTCAGCGGCATGTGGGATCTTCCAGGACCAGGGCTCGAACCCATCTCCCCTGCATTGGCAGGCAGATTCTTAACCACTGTGCCACCAGGGAAGTCCCAGTATGCATTCTTTTGTGTTTGGCTTATTTGGTCAATATTGTTTATGAGATACATCCATGTTGTTAGGTAAAGCAAGAGCTCATTCTTGTACACTATGGAATAATATTCTATTGTATGAATATATCACACTTTATCCATTCTGCTGACAGACATTTGGATTGTTTCTAATCTGGGCATATTATAAATAAACCTGCTGTGAACAGTCTTGTAGAAGTCTTTTGGTGGACATAACCCCTCATTTCTCTGGATATATGCACAGGCATGGGATTGCTGAGTCATAGGGCAGGTGTACGTATAGCTTTGGTATATACTGCCAAACAGTTTTTCTAAATGATTGGTAAATGTTTACCTCCACAGCAATGTACAAAAGTTCTAATCTCTGTATTCTTGCCAGTAGTTAGTATTGACCATGTGTATTTAAGTTTAGAAACTCTGGTATGTAGGTAATATAGATAAGTATATGTCGTTGTGATATATAATTTATACTAACAGCATCGTTTCAAAGGGCATGGGAAGACTTTTGGAAAGTAATCTGATTATTAATTCATATTGTATATGTAGCAGAGAAGGCAGCAGAAATATTTTGCCTCACTTAATGAGGAATGTATATTGAGTTGTATGATCCATGTGACTGTGAGTATCTAGGGGCAAAGTTGTGAATCTTATGGGTTTTTTTGCGGTACGCTGGCCTCTCACTGTCGTGGCCTCTCCCGTTGCGGAGCACAGGCTCCGGATGCGCAGGCTCAGCGACCATGGCCCACCGGCCCAGCCACTCCACGCCATGTGGGAGCTTCCTGGACCGGTGCACGAACCCCCCATTGGCAGGCGGACTCTCAACCACTGCGCCACCAGGGAAGCCCAATTTTGTAAATCTTAAAGTAATGCTTTAATTCCTAAGCCTACCCATGAGAGTACAAGGGTCCTAGTCAGCAGTTACGTTGCTTCTTTTTTTGGATTTTGAGAAGGAAATGGCTTCTCAAATGGCAGAAATAGTTCCTGCTGTTTTCATATAGAAAAATAAGTGGATTTTGTGTGTTGCTGGGAACAGCTAACTTGGACAGGATTCACTGTGGTTTCTTTTTCCTCTGCTAGATCTGTCTTCTCCAGAGTCTGCCCTTCTCCAAGGGGGACGTACTTCACTCCCATCAGCTAGTTTTCAGGTAAGTTGGGATTTCCTCAAATGTCATTTCAGTCGTTAGAGTGGGATTGTGTATTCTTTTGCTGTGGGTTGTTTAGCTGAAAACCAATGTTGGCAATTCATTCTGGGCTCCCATCTGCCAACCACTTTTTTCTTAGCTCTGTCTCTCCAGCTTAACTAATATATTCACCACTTAACTTCTGGCTTACATCTTGCCATGTGCTAGTGATGAGAGAGCAGAAGAAGTACAAAACTTGATACTTTACCAGAATAGACCAAATGACGGCTAAATATTAAAAAGATGAAAAGAGTACCATGGAAAACAGAGACTCAACAAAAATGTATGTGGTCTGGAGGGGTTAGGAGAGTTTCTGCAGTTCTTGCTTCTTTCCTCTGTAGCTTCCTTCCCTACAGTACTCTGTGTGAACTCTAGTCACCTTGACTTCCCCAAACTCTCAGCATTACCTCTTCAGTTCAAGAAGTCTGCTGGGTAGCTCCTGGGTTCCCCTTCCCTGCACCCCTGCCTGGACACTCTCAAGGCAGTAAGCTGGAGCAGTTGTAGGGCTCATTTCATTTGTTTACTGATTCTTGGGGATCACTGTTCTTTGTATCTGAGATTCAGTGCCTTGGAAACTGTTGTTTCATATGTTTTGTCTGGAATTTGGTTATTTTAATGCAGGAGGGTAAATCCAGTCCATGTTAATCCCATCTTGTCCACAGCTTGATCCTTTTGAGGTTTGGTTTTGAACTGTAAGCTTTGTTAGGGCTGACCTAGTATAGCCTTATTCTAGGACTGTGTTTCATGGGGTCTGTGACTACACTTTAGTTCAGTGATTTGCTAGGATGACCCACCCAACCCAGCAGTGTAACTCAGGGATAGAGATCATTACAACAAAGGATACAAAATGCATCAGAAGGAAAAAAGATATTTATAAGAATCCAAAAAAATCAGGTGCAGGCTTCCAAGTCCTCCTTCTGTGATGATCACACACAGATGTACTTTCTCTAGAGCTGTTGTCCACAGAGACAGATAAATGTCTCTACCCAGGGAAGTCTTCTTGAGTCTCACAGTCCAGAGTTCTTAAAGGGAGCTGATCACATTAGCATGTACTTGCTGTTGACCAGCCATGGTGCAGACCTCAAACTAGGCACCACATGTGCCTCATAAATCTTCATGTATACTTTAAACAATGCTGACAGTCTGGTACATCCTGTCCCAGTGTTCCAGGCACACAGTAACATCGTCAGTCGGTGACTATATAAACATTAGTTTTCAGAGCTTGTTTAAGGTTCAGAAACATGGATCCAAGTATCCCTGGAGATTAGCAAGGATTGAGCAAGCCGGACTTGCTTCTTTAAATCTTTCCTCACAGGCTAAACTTGTGCTGCTCCTAAAGTGGGCTGGAACTGTTTGTGGGAACTGATTGTGCATGTCTTCTTAACTCTGGGTTCAGTTATGTCACATTGGTAACTTGATATGGCCTGTGGAGATAGTATTTACACCAAAGTTTTGGAGTTCCTCCTCTGTGTATCTCCCTTCTCTCTAGTATCTATCCTGGAAATTCCCTGCCTCTGTAGTCCTGAGCTGCCACCTTTGTATCCTTAGTTCAGTGAGACCACTGTGTCTTACTCAGTTTCTGCCTCCAGGCAGGAGACTGAAGTGTCTGTGGGGCTCATGTGATTGTCTGCCTTTTCTCAGGGATCACAGTTCTGTTCTGTCTGCTGTTCAAAATACGAAAGCACTTGTTTCAGTTATATTGTTGAGTTTTACAGTTGTTTACACTGGGAGAGCTAGTCCAGTAGCTCTGTCGTGGTTAGAAGTAGAAGTCCCAATAATTTATTTATCTATTTTGAAACAAAATTAACTCACTTGCCCAGTTTCAAATACATAATAAATAAAGAAAAAGTAGGAAGTTCCCCTGCATTGCCTCAGAGTCCCACTAAACAGTCGAGCTGATAATATTCGGTAGTGTATTCTTTTAGCTTTTTCTCTGTATATTTACATACAAACTTTCCTATTCATAAAAATAAAAATGGGATAATACCATGTATGCTATTTTTAATATGATATATATTTCCTAATCAGTACATAGACACTTTATTTTTAAAATGTCTACATAAGCTGCTTTAGTATGGATGTACCATGAATTCTTTAACCACTATCCTATTAATAGACATTTAAGTTTCCTTTTTTTTCTCCTCACAATGTTGCAAGGAAATTTTTACATATGTCTTTGCACCCTGAGGTGTTTCTAAAGAATAAATTCCTACAAGCTATAAATCTGGATTGAATGATATATGCATTTAAAGTTTTGATAGATCCTGGCAGAGTACCCCCTGATAGATTGCATTAGGGCCCTGTTCTCACCGTAATACACATGAGCACTTTAAGCAGTGTTCGCTAATCTGGTATCTCATTGTTTTATTATCTTGGAGTGGAACATCTTTTCATGGTTTGTTAACAATGGTTTGGTTGAATTGCCTGTTTGGGTTGTCCACCGTTTTTGGTTATTGTTGTAGGTTGTTCATCTTTCATCTTTTCTGCTAATTAGTTGTAGCAACTCAGAATATTGCATTTTATTTATGGTTTTCTACAGAAGTTTTACATTTTTATGAGGTTTTATCTGTCAGTCTCTCTGTCTTATAATTTTTGCCTTCCACATATCAAGCTTATAAGACTATTTTTCTCTTTTATTCTATTTTATTTTTTCTTTTTCTTTAAAATTCAGTCTCTAATCCAGCAGATATTTTTGTGTATGCTGTGAAGTAGGGAACTCACCTTAATTTTTTTTCTCAAATAGACAGTCATTTGTTATGGCACCATTTAGTGAATAATCCAGCTTTTTAAAACTAATTTGAAAGTTGCTTAATCCCATTTAGTTCTTATAAACATGGCTATATTTTGGGTTTCTCTGTTTTTCATTGAGTTTTATTCCATACTAGGCCACTCTGTTCTAATTTATCTTTATCTTTCAATATATTTTGGTATGTTACTTAGTATATTTTGAAATGTGGCAGGGTAAGTCTCCTCCTCAAATTCTTTCAAAAACATTTTTGGCTGTTCTTGCACTTACAGGTAGTAAAACATATTATTGATGTTAGTAGGTATACTCTTAATACTTGATATATCTTGGAACACAGAGATCATGATGATGATGATTATGAAGATCAATAACAACAACAACAGTGGCCAACATTGACTGAGCACTTGTTATATGCTAGACCTTAAATTAAGCATTTAATATTGAACATTGCTTATTTAATTCTTGCAATGAGTCAGGTTTTGTTTTTATATTCATTTTACAAAGGAGGAAATATCAAAATCATTTTTCAGATAGCCCAGAGCTTGCCTTACTTCTGTCAGTATTGCTAACTTTACCCCTTTCCGAGGTAAATCCTTTATGGCTAAGCAGAAATATGTTTGGTATTTCAGCAATCAGTGACCTTCAAGGATGTGATAGTGGACTTTACCCAGGAAGAATGGAAACAGCTGGATCCTGTACAGAGAGATTTATTCAGGGATGTGACATTGGAAAATTATACACATCTGGTCTCTATAGGTAAGGATGACTTCTCTGTGTTAATATCTGGGGGTGTGGAGGAGGAGGGTGCTCTTGTGTTTAGGTGAGTTTTGCCATTAAGGAACCAAAGATTCCTAAACTTTGAAAAGTTTTGAAAAGGTTTCTACTCTCTAGCAAGTAGAAGGACAAACTAATAATTTATCTGAACCCAGATCAGTTCCCAAATTATACCACATCTGGGAATGTATAACATGGAAGCTATATGTGCTTTATGTGCTTTACTCCATCTGATTTGTCCATGTATCCTTTCCTGTAAAGACAAAGTGATGAGACTGAACTCTGATACAGCACTTTTCTCTTAGTGCAGACAGGTAACTTTTTTTTACCCCTATGAGCAGGACTCCAAGTTTCCAAACCTGATGTGATTTCCCAGTTAGAGCAAGGAACAGAGCCATGGATTGTGGAGCCCAGCATTCCAGTAGGTGCCCTTGGAGGTAAGTAATGGATACCCGGCAGATGAGTGTTATTGACACTAACCAGCAGCCTGATGAGAGGATTTTACGTCTGAAATGTAGATGTACTTCTCTTTAAAGTGTCTCCTTTGGAGAATGGGAAGGCATCTGGACTCTTTTATGCTTTGTCAAAACACTAAATGTCTCAACATGTATTCTATTTTTGTACTCCTTTCAAAGGAGTTATTATCCTTCTTGCTTTTGTCTAAAGGCAACTTCTTGACATGGAATCTGGATTCCTCCTTTCCCAGCCTCCTTTGGGGCCCTGGTCTCATAATTATTACCCCACTTTTCACCCTTACAGTTTTCTTTTTGGATCTATAGCCTCCACCCCCAGTACCTTCAAACAGAAATAGGTAACCTAAATTCCAAATACTTTTACTCAACACTGTTAATCTTTCTTGCCACCATCCAGTCTGCCTTCTTGCTTTTCCAACCAAACTGTGCAAAAGTGAGTTCCATACCTGTAGCCATCATTTTTTCATCACCTGTTCCTGTCAATCTCATTGTGTAGCTTCTGATCCTATCACTTTATTGGACTGCCCTTGAAATTTTGAATAACTTACTTGTAAACCATCAATTCCCAAACTGCACAGAGAGACTTCTTTTTTCTTTTTCTTTTTTTTCTTTTTTTTTTCTGGTACGCGGGCCTCTCACTGTCGTGGCCTCTCCCGTTGCGGGGCGCAGGCTCCGGACGTGCAGGCTCAGCGGCCATGGCTCACGGGCCCAGCCGCTCCGCGGCATGTGGGATCCTCCCGGACCGGGGCACGCGTCCCCTGCATCAGCAGGCGGACTCTCAACCACTGCACCACCAGGGAAGCCCAAGAGACTTCTTCAAAGAGCTGACCCTGAAAAAATGTACAAACTTAGTCACTCTAGGTAAGGAATATATCTCCAGATTTAATGAGGTAGGAGTAGGGGGTCCTTTTTATGGGGAGAAACAATGCATGCCATGTTCAAATTTGGCAAGTACTGGATTAGCTAAAATTTAGCAGGTTTCTTACTGGAGGACCACTCAGAATTTTTTTTTTAATTTGTAGTTGGGAATTATGAATTTCCAACAGAGTGCATAGAATGTAACATTTCTCTCCCCCTCCCTCCTAACCGTGATTCTGGTTTTTTTTATACTGCACCTTTAAAATCTTTCTTTTAAAAGATGGTTTCATGGGACTTCCCTTGCAGTCCAGTGGTTAAAACTCCTCCCTTCCAATGCAGGGGACGTGGATTCGATCCCTGGTAGGGGAGCTAAGATCCCACATGCTGTGTGGTGCGGCCAAAAAAAAAAAAAAAAAAGGATGGTTTCATGGAACAAAATTTAGAAAACTAATTTTTAAAAAATATGAACTTTATTAACTTGTGCTTACAGTTTGTTAACTTTTGGAAAGTTACACTGAGGTGGCCACTGGCCCTGGGCCTTATCTGCATCATTTTCTTATCCTCTTCTCTAGGCTGTCTTGGTGACTTGGCCCCTGCAGAATTGTGATTGCATTCTGATATATATTCTGTCTTACTGGTCTACGTTGTTCTTTCGCAACCTGGATGTCAGCACCTTCTATTATCTCTCCATGCACAGGGGTGTCGGAATATTGTGGTCAGTGCCCTTCGACTTTGCATATAGTAAAGTGAGAATTGCTTCCTGCAGTAGGAATGGTGCTGTTCAGTCTGGCCTTCTGGAATTTTCTCCAATCCTTCATTCATTACCCCACCTCTGATATTCTGGTAACTCTTTTGGTTAGTGCGTGGACAATATGACAATGTGTATGATATTGGTCACAGTCTGTTGCATGTTTATTGCTTTCAACTGGAACTCCAACTTGAGCTAGAGATCAGTCACTCCCACACTCTTTTTGCCTTTAACAGCATCCGACTCCATGGTCTCCGTATCCTTTTCCCTGTGAAGTACTTCCCAGGAGCTATTTTTTATGGCTATCTGCTGTACAAGTATATCCTTAGAGTCATTTTTGTTGATTTAAACATATCCATTTCTTATACTGATTGGCTGTTCCCCAAAACTTGTGTTACATTAATCGTCTTGTCCCTGCTGGAGAAGCACTGCTGTTGTGAGGCTGCCTGCACTTCTGCATGCTGATGCATGCTGTACCATTTCCCATGGTACCAGCTATGGAGGGGATAGTAGGCAGTTCTAGGTCCCTGCCTTACTTCTTATGTTTGCAGTGATAATGGTGGTGACAATGACTGGGCTGGCAGCACAGGAGATTCAGTGTTCTCTAGGGGTCTGCTGTACCTTCCCATTACCAGTGGAACCAAAGAAATGCTGTTTTATTTTATTTTATTTTTAATTAATTTATTTATTAAGTTGGCTGCGTTGGGTCTCCACTGCTGCACACGGGCTTTCTCTAGTTGTGTCGAGCGGGGGCTACTCTTTGTTATGGTGCACAGGCTTCTCATTGTGGTGGCTTCTCTTGTTGTGGAGCACAGGCTCTAGGCACACGGGTTTCAGTAGTTGTAGCACATGGGTTCAGTAGTTGTGGCTCATGGGCTCTAGAGCACAGGCTCAGTAGTTGTGGCACATGGGCTCAGTAGTTGTTGTGCATGGGCTTAGTTGCTTCATGGCATGTGGGATCTTCCCAGACCAGGGCTAGAACCTGTGTCCCCTGCATTGGCAGGCGGATTCTTAACCACTGTGCCACCAGGGAAGTCCAAGAAATGCTGTTTTAAACACAGCCTTTTTTTCTTTACTGAATCTGCCAGCATTGACTACCCTGTCATCTTTCTTGTCTTGGCACAAGACAAACTATCCCAGAGTAGAAAGTAGAATAATGTAACTCTATGTCCTGATTATGCACTTTTCTGGTTTTTGTTTCTTAATTTTTTAAACACCTTTGGTTCTGTGTTTCTTATATTCTTTTGTTTGCTTGCTGAAAAAACTGCTTTCTTTCATTAGTATATTTTATTTGTCCCATTACCCTAAACACCCTTAAGGATCTTCCCCCATTGCTGCTTTTTTTTCACATAAATTCTTATGGCTTTAGCTATTCTTTTCCTTCTTTTGAGCTGATATTTTCTGTCCTATATTTGAACATTTTAGTTATCCTGCTACTTTTGGCATCTTCCACCCCCACAAATACCATTATAGTCTAGTCCTCCATTTCTCTTCCTAATTCTCAAAATGCCTACTGTTGAACTCAGTATCTTCCTCCACCTAAATTACTTCCTCTACTATTTACAACTTTCTCATTTCTAGCAGTGATATGACTATTTTGTCAGTTTTCTAGGCTAAAAACCATGGAGCCATAGTCATGTCTTGTGTTTATCCTGTCTTGAAATTATGGTTCTTAGACTTTTTGTTGCTGTTCACTGGCAAGGAATCTCAGTTCAGACTGCCTCCTTTAGATTCAGTCCATCTCTGTCTCCTCTTATCTATCTCTGTGGTCCCTTTCTAAATTTACTATCAACTTAAATGGAGTTCCCTTACTGGTTCTTGGAGATTATCTATGAAGTTGAATTAGACATTCTCTTGCTACTCTCATATTTTATTTCTCATTCTCCTTAGCTCTTTCCAAATTTCTCCCCAGATAATAGGGCTGTGTTTGAAAATCCTCAGAATTTGCTGAGGGCTTTATTTTTAGTTTCATTAGGTCATTCCCACAATAACACTTTTGTTGTTGTGTTTGTTTTTGTTCCCTCAATTCAGAGAATACTGACATTTTCTTTTTCTTTCAGACTGGGAGACAAGACCAGAAAATAGCATATCAGTCTCAGAACTGGACATTTCTGAAGAAGAGCAATCTCCAGAGGCAATAGTAGAAAAGCACAAAAGGGATGATCCTTGGGGTTCTAACGTCTTAGAAACTTGGGAAACTGAAGGCAGTCCAGAGAGGCAACAGGCAAATGAACAGGCCCTGCCAAGGGAAATAAAAATAACTGATAAGACAATACCTACTTTGAAGAGAGACCATGTAAATAATGACTTTGAAAAAAGTGTCAATGTGAGTTCAGACCTTTTAACACAAAAAGAAGTATCTCCAGAAGAGACCTCTACTAAAACAAGCGTCAAACCGAATTTAAAGCCGGTTAAAAAAGAGAAATCTTGTAAGTGCAATGAATGTGGGAAAGCTTTTAGTTATTGTTCAGCTCTTATTCGCCATCAGAGAACACATACTGGAGAGAAACCCTACAAATGTAATGAATGTGAAAAAGCCTTCAGCCGGAGTGAAAACCTTATAAACCATCAAAGAATTCATACTGGAGATAAACCATATAAATGTGATCAGTGTGGAAAAGGCTTCATTGAGGGTCCTTCTCTTACTCAGCATCAAAGAATTCACACTGGAGAAAAACCCTATAAGTGTGATGAATGTGGGAAAGCCTTTAGTCAGAGGACCCATCTTGTTCAGCATCAGAGAATTCACACTGGTGAGAAACCATATACTTGTAATGAGTGTGGAAAAGCCTTTAGCCAGAGAGGTCATTTTATGGAACATCAGAAAATTCATACAGGAGAAAAACCTTTTAAATGTGACGAATGTGATAAAACCTTTACCAGGAGCACACACCTTACTCAACATCAAAAAATTCATACTGGAGAGAAAACCTATAAATGTAATGAATGTGGGAAGGCTTTCAATGGACCCTCAACATTTATACGTCATCATATGATTCATACTGGTGAAAAACCATATGAATGCAATGAATGTGGGAAAGCCTTCAGTCAGCACTCAAACCTCACTCAACATCAGAAAACACATACTGGGGAGAAACCTTATGATTGTGCTGAATGTGGGAAATCCTTTAGTTACTGGTCATCCCTTGCTCAACATCTAAAAATTCATACTGGAGAAAAACCTTACAAATGCAATGAATGTGGAAAGGCCTTCAGTTATTGCTCATCCCTTACTCAGCATCGGAGAATTCACACCAGAGAAAAGCCCTTTGAATGCAATGAGTGTGGAAAGGCTTTCAGTTATCTCTCAAACCTTAATCAACATCAGAAGACTCATACCCAAGAGAAAGCTTATGAATGTAAGGAATGTGGGAAAGCCTTTATTCGGAGTTCATCTCTTGCTAAACATGAAAGAATTCATACTGGTGAGAAACCCTATCAGTGTCACGAATGTGGGAAAACCTTCAGTTATGGCTCATCCCTTATTCAGCATAGGAAAATACATACTGGAGAAAGACCTTACAAGTGTAATGAATGTGGGCGAGCCTTCAACCAAAACATACACCTTACGCAACATAAGAGAATTCACACAGGAGCAAAGCCTTATGAGTGTGCCAAGTGTGGCAAAGCCTTTCGACATTGTTCATCTCTGGCTCAACATCAAAAAACTCACACAGAAGAAAAGCCCTACCAGTGTAATAAGTGTGAAAAGGCCTTTAGCCAGAGCTCCCATCTAGCTCAGCATCAACGAATTCACACTGGAGAGAAACCCTATAAATGCAATGAATGTGACAAATCCTTTAGCCGGAGCACTCATCTGACTGAACATCAGAATACTCATACTGGAGAGAAACCTTACAACTGTAATGAATGCAGGAAGACTTTCAGCCAGAGCACTTATCTCATTCAGCATCAGAGAATTCATTCAGGAGAGAAGCCCTTTGGATGTAACGATTGTGGAAAAGCCTTCAGATATCGTTCTGCTCTCAACAAACATCAGAGACTGCACCCTGGCATATGACTCTTCTAGGAACACTGTAAACATAGGGGATGCATTTACTCTAGTTTGTCCTTTTAAGTACAGAAGAATCAGGGTGGATTGAGAAACTGCTGAAAATATTTTTACTTTTCACTGTCATGCTGTGGAATGGAAAGTATATTGGGCTGAAGTAAGCCAGTTACGTTGTTAAGCAACTTTGTGACATTGGCAAATTCAGCCATTTTAAGCTTCAGTTTCCTCTGTGAAATGAGGGATTTGGAGTAGGTCATTTCAAAGGTCGTTTGGAGTTTTATATTCGGTTTTGTATATTCACAATATATTGTTGAATAAGATTGTACATCAACATTTTGCTATGTTGCATCTAGAATGTATGTATTTATGCATGTTTTGCCAATAGAAAGCATTTATGTTTCAGTAACTAGACTGGAGATCTATCATGCTCCTGTTCTAACACATTTAAGTTCTTTAAGTGACAGGTTCCTAATAAAAAGAATTGTAAAGTGCCCTCAAATTAATAATTCAGTAATATATAATGGCTTAAGTCAGTACAAGTATTAATTCTTCCTATTATTTTCTCTCCTAGTATGTTTTAACATTCTAAAATTTTATCACAATTACATAGATCCTCTATTACAGCTTAAACCTGTGTTATTTAACCCGAGTTACATAGTGGAATCACTTCAAGAACTTTATAAAATTCTGTTGCCAAGACCCCACCCCCAGTGACTGATTGGCCTAGGGAATGGGATCCTGGCCTCAGTGTCTTTTTTTAAACTCCTAATGTGTACCCTGGAAAAAACAACTGGATTAAATGTCAGTACTCACTTCCTTAGTAGCTTCTTGTGACTCCTCCTAGAAGCTCACAGATTAGCTCTTCAGTACACATAATGTACTGAAGGGGATGTACACATAATGTAATTTTGACTGTTACCTTGTTTTGTAAAGTGGTTTCTCATGAACTTTGAGAGGTAAGGTCAAATTTGTTTCCCTACCAAAGTACAGAAATTAAACGGCTGTATAAAATAATGGTCATTTTACTTGCTTTTCCTTGGCCACCTGATATCACAAGCAGATGACAGTGTGAGTGACACTTCTGAAGATGGGCAGCCCACAGCCTGCATGGCTATTTGTGGCAACCCTGGTCAAGATAACATTTGAGCCAGAAATAAATATGGGTCTAGCCATAAAGAGATGGGCCCTTATATTTTTTCTAGATACAGTCTAATTATCAGGTCTGCTCTTTTAAGAGTAACTGACAATTTCCTAGCCTGGCCTTGACAATAGGAGCTCTGAGAACAGGAGGTAGCACAGAAGTTTATCATTATTTATATAAAAGGAGTTCAAGACTCTTCCCACAAAGGAGGTTTGGGGGAGTGGGTGCTGAAGCTTTCTTCAAGTGAAAAAAAATGCAGTCATTTTTGCTTATATAAATGCCAGTGACCTGCATCAGAATTTTGTCACCTCCTTAAAGAAGATGCCAGACAGTAAAGAACAGTGTTCAGGAGATAAAGTAGCCATTTAAATCTCAGGACTTTTTTCTGTCGTAGTTTTGAAACATCTATGAAGAAATGTCATCTTGGTATTTCTTAATTTCTCAAGGCTTCCATTATGTAGGAATTTTATTTATCCCATAGCAGAGAGGTGGACACTAGCAGAGAGATCACTAGCAGAGATCTCAGGTTATAGGATATGCTTTGGCTGGAATCTGAGCCACTCCCACAGTATAAGGAAATGAAGTTTCTATATCCAGGTGAAGGATTCTCCTGTTTCAAAGGAGATCCCAAAATAGAGAACACCAGAGTGCCTGGAATGGACAAAAAGACTCTTGTCCTTTTGCCACTATGATTCCTATATGAGGGAACAGAATTTATTTGGGAATTTGTCATTAACCATGGAAGATCCTACTTTGTTCCATTAATTTGATCTATTCATAGATACCATCAGATCAAATGCAGAGCACCGAGAATGTGTGATCACTATCTGGAGGTTGCTTGTTAGTTCCAAGTTCCTTACCAGGACCTCCTGTTTTAAGATAACTCATGCAAGTGGTTACTATAGGGCTTGGCCAGCACGGGCGGTTTCGGTCAGTGGTTCCCCTAACAATATGACGAGAAAAGTCAAAGAAGTTTACCTCTCTCTGGATCTGTTTACATCTCAAGAAGATGGTGTGGAGAGGGGAGGGAAAGGGGGACTAATATGAATGACCTCACAGTGTGATGGAACCTGTATTCTAGACCCTGTCTTGGACACACCTCTGCCTCAGATGGGCTCAGATGGGTGCCTGGGCCATGGATGAACTCACCCTTGCACAGGGGCATTCATCTCGATCTTGGACTAGTGAGAAAGCATGAAGGCTCAAGGTCCAGGTCCAAAAAATGTATCATTACTGAGGCCTCTGAGCAATGTAGTTCTGAGCAGATTACTTTGGGGCCAGGAGAAATCTGGAACTGCAGTTCTGGGAGGCTAATGGCCCAGCATTGCCCAAGAAGACCAGGAAACAAGGAGTGGGTCTATTGGTGAAGGACAGTATTTTCAGGGGCCACTTTTTATTTGGTCCATATTTTTCTTCATTCCACCTATAGGCAGAGTCCCAGGCAGAAACTAAGGGCCATACTCCAGCAGTTTAATTGAAGAAAATTTAGTCAAGAGAGGGAATCAGCGAAGGACAGTGGAACACTAGTGTCTACCAATTGCAGGAAAACATTACCACCCCTGAGCCTGAAAGAGCAAGGGCAAAAGAAGAGTGTAGGGCTTTCCTGGTGGCGCAGTGGTTGAGAGTCTGCCTGCCCATGCAGGGTACACGGGTTCGTGCCCCAGTCTGGGAGGATCCCACATGCCGCGGAGTGGCTAGGCCCATGAGCCATGGCCGCTCAGCCTGCGTGTCTGGAGCCTGTGCTCCGCAACAGGAGAGACCACAGCAGTGAGAGGCCCGCATACCACAAAAAAAAAAAAAAAAAAAAAAAAAGTATTCATTTCCTATGGCTGCTATAATGAATCACCACAAACTTGGTGCCTTAAAACAACAGATTTCTTTTCACAGTTCTGGAGTCGAGAAGTCTGAAATCAGTTTCACTAGGCCAAACTCAAGGTGTTGGCTGGGTCACACTCCTTCTGGAAGCTCTAGGGGAGAATTAGCTTGGTGGCTAAAGCAGCATGTGAATTTAATGAGGCTGTTTTTAAATAGAAGAGACCTACTAGACTTCTTTAAGTGATAATGAAATGAGTCACTAGAAAAGGAGAGATTGAAAAGTGGAAAGAGTGTGAGAGCAAAGTCCTAAAGGAGGCAGAAAGAAATGGTGTCTCTGACAATGTTGGGATGGATAGAAGCTAAGCGGTGGGCGTGGAAAGTGTGAAGGACAGAAGGTTGTGCGTGGGGAGCAGATGGCAGGCACCTTTTAAAGGCAGAGGCAGAGGAGGACTTCTGGAACAAGAATTTAAAAGGGAAGGATAAGATTCACCGGTGGGAGAGGAAAAGCACGGGCAGCAGATGCTGCATTACCCACAAGCGCGGGGATTCCTGCCTGCCAAGACCCCAGGGTTCCAGATAAAAGGCAGAATGTTTGCTGGATGATTCATCCACGTGGACATTAATTGATTCAACAAATGTTTACTGAGCAGTTACTCTGTCAGGCACATTGATGTCACTCAGAATGAAATGAGACGTGAAATACAGCAGAAAACTATAAACCAGATGCCAAAATCATCTACATAGGAGAGATCAGAAGGAGACTGAGATGCAGGAGAGCATGAAGGTAAAAGGAGTGTTCTGTAAAGAGTTGAGACTTACTTTACTTTCAGAGGTACTGTGAAAAAACTAGTCAGAAGATGGGTCCCAGGAAAAAAAAATCAGCATTACAGAGATGACAATGGAAGTGAAAATTCTTCATTTGGGCAGTGGTCAAAGGATGACTTGAACATGAGGTTGGAAGGAATTAGCTGGCCACACTGCTCCAAGAGGAATGCTGTTATACATTTTTAAAAATTCATTACAGAAAATTTCAAATAGACACAAAATAGAAAAGTGAACTTCAGTGTATTCTTCACCCAGATTAAACAATAATCAACATTTGCCAGTCTTGTTTAGCAATCCCTCCCTGACTCCCCACTTTTATTTATTCCTGGAATATTTAAAAGTTAGACCCAGACATCATTTGTCTCATCAGTATGTATCTTTTAACCAATAGGACTTTTTCTTCCTTTTAAACTTAACCATAATATAATTATCACAACTAATAAAATTAACAGTAATTATTAAAGTTGTTTTGACAACAGCAGACTGAAGCATTTGCTAGGGGTTCTAAATAAAATCACTGGTGTTTAGGAAGCCTGAAAAGAAATGCTTATACAGGGACAGGATTAGTTCTTTGATGGTACCATTAAAAATTATTTGGGGGCCTCCTGGGGCTTCCCTGGTGGCGCAGTGGTTGCGAGTCCGCCTGCCGATCAGGGAACACGGGTTCGTGCCCCGGTGTGGCTGGGCCCGTGATCCATGGCCGCTGAGCCTGTGCTCCGCAACGGGAGAGGCCCACGTACCACACACACACACACACACACACAAAATATATATATATATATATATATATATATATTTTGGAAAATATTAACATGGGGAAGGTTCAAGATGAATGTATACAGTAAATCCTTTGTTACGTATAAACTATAACTTTTTATTAGCATATGCAGATACACAGATATAAGAAGAAAAAAAAAGTCTGAAAGAACATTTACTAATATGTCCAGGGATTATATGAGTGATGGGACCAGTGTTTATTTTTTGCTTTTCATCCCTTTATGCTTTTCAGGGTGTGTGCGTGCGTGCGTGTGTGTGTGTGTGTGTGTGTGTGTGTGTGTGTCAGGGTGAGGGGTTGGGTGGCAGGGAGAATGTTGAGGAAGGATCGTGGCCTCTTTAACGGAGCTGAATTAATATTTAGCGAAGAAAGTGACTCATCTTCAATCTCACAGTCCACAAATCAGAAAAGTGGATTAATACATAGTAGGCACATGTTAAATGAATAAAATCTAACGGAAAAGGGGGCAAGCTTCACTCTGATTTATCAATTTTTTAGAAAAAGTAGTGACAGAGATTCAGGTTAGGATACCATCCAGAAACGAGGCTCACTGGTATCGCCACATCAAGTTGCGTGGCACCGCCCACCCCGACAGCCTTTAGAATCTTCAGCAGAAGGTCAATGACGTCACATAAGGTTTTCAGTGAGGATGGAACTTGGTCCTTAGACTTCTGGGAAATGGAGTCTGGGCGCTGTGACGACTGCGAGTCTACGAGGTTTCTGGGAATTGTAGTTCTCAGATGTAGGTTCAGCTCTTTGGCCGATCTTGCTTCAGAGCGCCCCCGGGAAAGCAGGAAGATGGAGTCTGGGGTGGTCGCTGGACCCCATCCGGTGGTTCTAGGAGTGGCCATCGCAGCCTTGATGGAGGGAACTGGAGCACACAACGGTCACCATGAAAGTCCGGGAGCACAGCCAAAGCGCAGAGCTCTGAGGCTCTTACCCCCGCGGTGGTCTTCGCACTCACGCGCCTCCTTCCCTACCCGGGTTCCCGAGCAATGGCCTAGGCGTCCGGACGAGCGAGGACAGGGACGGCAGCTGGCCTCCGCGGGAGCCACCTGCAGGGCTCTCAGAAGAGGACCCACGCTGAACGCCTAGATGTGGGCTCCGTGCAAGGACGGAGATTATTTTGAAGACATTGTTCAGTGTGAGCCGAGTCACAGTGCTTTTGGCTGCATTGGAAAACCCTCTGTTTCTCCTTAGAATAAAGCTCCCCTCTCCAGATCACTCTTATCTTCTGACCCGATTTCCCCACCAGAAATCCCCAAAGTTTTTGGTTCCAAATCAACTTTAAAGATGCAAGTTAATCATATCAGGCGTTCAGCTTTTTTAATGATTTGTATTCATGGCTAACTGCTGAATGTGTATCAGAAATTCCTCCCTCCACACCCTAGGTAGCTTACAGGAAATTTAACAACAGCAGTTAAGGAAGTGCTGGTCTCTCTTCTTCCTTGCCTGTATCTAGTCACCAGTTTCATAGGATCCTTACTTTATACTGCCTCTTCATCTGACCACTGCTCTGTTCCACAATACCACTATTCTAACACTTCAGCTTCTCACCTAGTTTCTGTGTGCTGTCTCTCTCATTTCCAAACCACCTTGTCTCCTCTACCAAATTAATCTTCTCTCCGAAACCAAATTTTTATTACCATGATCAAAAACCTCCTGTAATTCCCTCATTGCCTAAATGATTAAATCCACACACAAGCTAGTACTCAGGGCAGCCACTGTCTAGTTATCCAATTCCAAGTAAACGTTCTCATTTTTATTTCACTGAACTCCCTGCCATAGACAGTCCAGTTCATCTATTGGAACAAACAGCATTTTCCCTCCTCTATACCTTTACTTACACAGTTCTTTCTTTCCCAGATCTTGCCAGGGCCCAGATTAAGAGATTCAGTAGTGGGGTCAAATCCTGATCCTTGGGTAAACTATTTAACATCTGTAAATTTCAGTTTCTTCATCCCATACTGTGGTAAATTAAGAGACTCAAATGTGTGAAAAGAGCTTTTCTTCTGGCACCCAGTAATTACTTGATTATCTCTACCCTCTGCTCCTTCTAACCCCACTCCACCCCAAGAAGAATCTTTATATTTGCCTTTCTTAGACTTCTACTATGAACTAAATATTTATTCACTGGAAAACATACTATATGCTAGGTGTTGTAGAGAACACATAATTTAATTTTTTGTTATCAAGCACATTGTATAATTACATGAAGGCCGGTGGAGAAATTCATCTTAACTCTTAGGCTTTCCTTGAAGAATGGACATTTTCTCCTCTTCCAAATACAATGTAAGCAAATGACCATCTCACTTTCATACCTGAATAACTATCTGGCATACCATAATTTGTCATGATCTTGATCTTCTAGGCATTTTCTTCTTTAATACCGATTTGTATTTTTTTTCAGTTTTGTATTTTATCATATCTTGTAAGCTGTCTTGAGTCATTTTTGACACACAATAGAGTTATAATAAAATAGATGATAATTGTCTGTGATGGCAGAAGAAATATCTTCTTACTTATTTGATTGTGATCCTAGTTTTCCATTATGTGGAGTTACAGACCCTTTAGGGATGAAATGAAAGACTACAGGCAGATATGAAGGAATAGAATCATAACAATTACCATTTATTGAACACTTACTATATGTCAGGCACTGTTTTCATCATTTCATATGAATAAACCCACCTACTCCTTAAAACAGTCTCATGAAGTGGAAAGCCAAGAGGCCAGCATCCCAGGAGCTCTGAAGGAGAGTCAGTCCCAAGGCTTAATGTATACAATTCAAGGTAGGACAAAAAGGACCAAAATATTTATGAGGTAATCTCATCATTCAAAAGAGTAAAGTGACTGCATTATTAAATTAAACCCTTCTGATTCAGATTAAAACTACAGTCCAGGCCTGCATTGTACTATGTATTAGATGGGGCTTCTAAGAGATTTAAGACAATTTCTAACTTCAAAAAAGTTCATGGAAAAAAGCACCTGACAGAACCAGAGAACAGAATAAGAAAGTATGTAATGCAGGAGAATAAGGCAAACCATCACTGTAAAGGACTTCTAAGAAGGTGGTGGGGGAGGCGGGCTGAAATTATCACAGAGGAGGTAGGACCTGACCAGAGCCTTTTATAAAGTATGGATAGATTTCTGGAGATACAGGGAGGAAAGCAGGGTATGTAAAAGGGTGCTACAGAATAATTTGAAGAGGAGCCAAGTGTGAAGAGAAAGGGTGTCATAGAGACAAAGGACAGGGCTGCCCAGTTGTACTGGGGAGTAATGGAAAATAAGTAAATAGATCCAACTGTGCAAGACCTTCAAGTTAAAGCACTTTGAACTTTTTCCTTGGGACAATGGGAAACTGGATTCTTTCTGAACCAAGTGGTAGTTTAGTCAGGCAGCTATATAAAGACAGGGAGACAAGAGCAGCAACAATGTGTTTACTCTGGTAATCTAGGCCCAAACTACTGAGGACTTGGCAGCAGCAGTAGGAATAGAGAGAAAGAAATCGAAATCAACTATCAAGACATTTCAAATAAATCCTAGCAGACTGATTACCCAGGATAGATAAAGAGGAATCAGTAAGCAATAATTATGGGGCATTTAGTGACTACTCAGCACTGTGTGATGTTTTATAGGGATCTAAAACAAGATTTCTGTTTTCAAGAAGCTTAACAATCTAATTGAATAACATGAAGTACTCTAAGCCAATAAAATGAAATTATTCTGGTCCAACTCTTGCCCAAAGTCACAGAGCTGATCATTGTTAATCAGAGAAGTGCTGGGAGGTAGGAAAAGTGTGGATCATTACAGAATAATGGATCCCAGAAGCTCACGTTTTAAGGCATAGGAGTGGCCAAAAGTGCCAATTCTGCAAATGTCAAGTAGGAAAAGGAGTGAGAAAGAGGCACTGAGTTTGTCTTTTACAGATCAACTAAACAAGGCTGGTGAGAGTCAGAACCAGATGGTATATGTTTCATGAAGTCTGTACACAAAAGAAAAGTTGTTAGGCTTCCCTGGTGGCGTAGTGATTGTGAGTCCACCTGCCGATGCAGGGCACATGGGTTCGTGCCCCGGTCTAGGAATATCCCACGTGCTGCGGAGCGGCTGAGCCCGTGAGCCATGGCCGCTGAGCCTGCGCGTCCGGAGCCTGTGCTCCACAACGGGAGAGGCCACAGCAGTGAGAGGCCCGCGTACCGAAAAAAGAAAAGAAAAGTTTGTAAAATAGGACAGCAATTTTTAAAAAGATAATGGAGGAACTAAGATTTTTTAGGAGTTTCTTGTTAAGGATATGATAAAATAACACTGGGGTTAGTTAGGTACATTAGAACTATGGGCTATACTTTGAGGAAACTATGCTATAGCAAAAAAGGTAAGGGAGGAAGGAAGAGAAAAATATGTCCATATAATTCAAGACTGAATTTTTTATCCCCAAACTGGTGGGAATTGTTTGTCCTAATCTGAAGCCAGCTCCTTCTCTTCTGCTACTGGAGCCAGCAAGCATGAAAATACACACACATGGGATTTCCTCTTTTAAGTGAAGGAGCTGATGTGATTGGGAAAGAAAGGATTCACTGGTTGTTCAGGGACCCAAGCTCCATGGAATAGATAAGGTGAGGAACTGCAAGGTGTTATGTACATGTATATTCTAAGGTTGGAGCCCTCCAGAATATTAGAGTGAATATGTTAGGTTTTAAAAGTCATCCCCTTGTTGGATTGATCACTCATTTGAGCATTTAGTTTATGAAAAGGAAGGAAGGCTAGCTTGAAACTGGCTTAGAGCTAGCTAGTAGGAAGAAAAATTCAAAGAAGTATATATGTTTCTTTTCAGCTGTGGGAGGTTATGCTGTGTGCTCTTGTGCTAACATTAAGCAAAGCACAGATACTACTCTTTAGTGTGAAGTTGCTGATGTCTGATGAGAGATGAACTCTGACTGAAAGCTTTCCCACAGTTATTACACTTGTAAGGCTTCTCGCCGGTATGAGTTCTCTGGTGAATAATAAGGGAGGAGCTCCGACTGAAGCCCTTTCCACACTCTCTACACTCGTGGGGCTTTTCTCCAGTGTGTATTCTCTGATGTTCAACAAGGGATGAGCTCCGACTGAATACTTTCCCACAGTCACTGCACTCATAGGGGTTCTCCCCAGTGTGTGTTCTCTGATGTTCCATAAGAGATGAGATCCAACTGAAAGCTTTTCCACATTCACTGCATTCATAGGGATTCTCTCCAGTGTGTATTCGTTGATGCTGAATTATGGTTGAACGGTCACTGAAGGCTTTCCCACATTCATTACATTTGTAAGGTTTTTCTTGAGTATGAGTTCGCTGATGCTGACTAAGGTTAGTGTTTCGGCTAAAGGCTTTTCCACATTCACTACATTCATATGGTTTTTCCCCAGTATGGATCCTCTGATGTAGACTAAGGTGTGTACTCCGGCTAAAAGCTTTTCCACATTCACTGCATTCATAAGGTTTCTCTCCAGTGTGAGTTCTTTGATGTTCAATAAGGTGTGTACTTCGGCTAAAAGTTTTACCACATTCATTGCATGCAAAAGGCTTTTCTCCACCATGAATTCTACTGTGGGCAATAAGGTCTGATTGGTAACTAAAGGCTTTACCACATTCGTTGCATTTACAAGGTTTCCTTTGTGGAAAGAGTTTTTGGTGTTTAATTAAGCCTGAATTATCTTTGGAGTTTTTCCTAGATATGGGGGACATAGCTCCCTTTGGAATTTTCTGCCGTGTATTAAATTTTGAGCTTAGACTAAATTCACTGGATTCAGGGCCTCTCTCCCTAGTGAAAATTTCCTTGAGGGTCATTGACACTTTTCTGATTGCTGTTTTCACAAAAGAAGATTTCTTCTGTGTAGGACATTTTGTCTGCCTTGATAACTGGCCCTCACTTTTACAGGCTTCTTCATTCATAGGACGTTGGGCAGTATTCCTTCGAAGACTTTCCATTGCTGACCCTGTAAACTCTAGTTCTTCAGAAATAGCCTGATTGGTGTTGATGCTTTGGTTCAGTTCAAATATCCCTATGTGAAAGACATTTAAAGTGCAAATGTCACCTGTGTCTAGTGTGGAGAGCAAGGAAAATAAACCAGCAGAAAAAAAAAGACAACTAATTTGCAATTCATGCACACTAGCAACTTTATATGGGCAGAAACTTAAAAGGGACAATGAAAGAGAAGTGAACAAGGCCAGAAGTGATAACAGAGTTTTCACAGTGGATGCACAGAGACATCAAGAAATACAGGTAGGGGCGTGGGTATTACGCTGAGCCCCCAAAATGGACATGAGCAGATATACCAATTGATGAGCAGAGAATAGGGGATTAGAAAGTAAAATGAGCTATTAGCTATTGTAGCCAATTAGTTATGGTAAATGAGAGAAAGGAAAGGGATGAGAAAAGTAAAGACTCTCAAATGTAGAAAACATAACCACCACCCCCTGCCAAAATGCAAAAAGTGAGGAAGACTCTATCAAGCTAGGATGCAACCATTTTCTTGGCAAAGAGAGAAAACAGAATTTCAGAAATGCTAACTATTACCCTGCTATCCCCATTTGATCTCCCTTTGATCCCCCAACCCTTCTTCCAGCTAGTTTAGGTATTCTTCTAAACAAGTCTACAACCACAGACTTCAGAGGATTAACAGAGCTCATCATAACAGATTTTAACTTAGAGTTCATCAAGGCCAACTTGCTTATTTGACAGATGGAAAACAGAGTGAGTAACTTGAGTCACCCAGCAAATTGCAAGAGCTTAGACTAGAACTCATGTCTCCAAAACTTCAAATTAGTGGCCTTTTCATGATACTACTCACCTAGACAGATATTTTTGGTCACTCCCCTCTTCAGTTCCCTGAAGATCCAGTGTCTACAGTTGTTCTTTCTCCAACTGGGTGATATGTCCAATTCACATGCTGGGATTCCTGCTGATTGGAAATGATTTAACACAAGGCTATTGGTGCTGGAGACACAGGGCTATTGAGAGCTCAACATTAATGCTTTGATCTATAGAAAAGATAGTATGTGGGAATTCCCTGGCGGTCCAGTGGTTAGGACTCCGCACTTTCACTGCCAAGGGCCTCGGTTCAAACCCTGGTCGGGGAACTAAGATGCCACAAGCCATGCGGTGCGGCCAAAAAACAACCCACAAACAAACAAACAAAAACCATAGTGTGAATTTTTAGAGGCTGTGGCAGGAGGGGCTGGAGAAAATGGGTATCTGAAAGTTCTGGGCTAAAACTGGTTCCAAAAGAAAGGTTATACACATACCCATCAGAATCACTTATGGAACTTGTTACTCTAGATACTGGGCATTACTTTAGACCTAGTTAAGTATAATGAGGCCCAGGCATTTGTATTTATTAAGTTCCTATGACTCAACAAGTTGAATTGTCCAAAATGAACCTTAGAAACACTCTCTAGGTTGTCTGAAAAATGTGTTCACTGGGACCAGCCTTTCTACCAAACATTCTTCTCACAGCCAGAGGGTCTAAAACATAAATTCAGCTTCCCTTAGGACAGGTGACTTCTTCCTTCTGCTGGAAGGGCCAACACTTCCCAAAGATCTCAAGGTTTCCAGGTATTAGGCAGCTAGCTTTCCCAGACGATTCCTGTAAAAAGCTGGCACCCAACATTCAGACTGTACCAAGCAGTCAGTCTGTTTATCTTCCCACTCACAAGGTTGTTCTAACACTTGCCTTATAATAAGGAAGAGCAGCAAGGCCCTCTCCTAGAATACTGACCTATACTGGGTGTCTAGCAGAGCATCCTGACTCTGGCAACCTTTCTGTTGATAAAATGGGGAGGATATAGGAATCTGTGCCTACTCTTCCAGTCCTTCTCTGGACTCTATGTTTCCCCACTGAAGTTTTTTCTTTAACCCATTCTCTTGTAAATTCATTCAGAGCCCTTGGGCATAACAGTAGGCAACCAATTGTATAATAGCTCCCCTAATGTTTCTGCTCACAGCACAATTTAAGATCCACTAGGTTAAGAGTTGATCTGGTTTCACAAGTCTTGCCTTTCTCAGAGAATGGGAACCTTCCCACATGTGGAAATGAATCCTGGAGGGTGTTCATGAAGAAGCCATCCATGGAGAACCTCAAGAGCAACATGACGATGCTGTGTCCAGCTTTGCCAAGAACATGCCTTTCAACTAAAAGCAGGGAATGCAAAACTCTACCACTGGGTTGACTGAGAAGTCAGAATTTCTAATTTATTTAGAACCTTGCAATAAAATCAGTTGCATACTTTTTGGTGCTAACATTCCTTAGTAGGCATTTGTCTTACTGCTTAGGTTGGCTGGCCTACATTCTTGCAGCCCAGATCCTTAAGCTACTCCATCATTATTCTTTTGGCAGCTCACTGCTACTTCTCTCCTCTATTACAGTAATTCTCAAGGCAGCAATATCACCTCCTTGGGAGAGTTTTGGGAATTTGTGAGGGTTTGTGTGTGTGGCGGGGGTTTGTTTGGTTTGGTTTTGGTTTTAGTTTTGGTTGTCATGTTGATTGGATGAGGCTATTAGAATTTAGTGAGGGCCAGGGATTCCTGTAAAACAAAGAATGTCCCTTATTCTGCCAGACTTTCAAAAGAGTTGTTAATGGTTACCTGAGATTGGAATTACTTTACAAATAAATATAAAGTATTTTGCACAACTTTGCTATGTATTGGAAAATCAAGGAAATATACTTCTTTTTCTTTGAATGATATTCGGAACTGTTCGCCATTTTAGGAAAATCAAGCCATTCATGATATTAGATTCACAAATACGACATTCACATATCAGTCTGCATTTGTAGCTGTTGTATTCACATGATTCTATGAATAGGTACAAGTGTCTATTTCATCCAATCACTTACATGCTGAAAAATTATTATTCTATTATAAATTACTTTCCTTTTCTTTCTCCTTTATATTACAGTTAAGGTAACATAGTGATATTCTGGAAATTATATCTATATGTAGTTAATATTATCTATAAATTTTATTTCAAGATAGTAAAGGGGATGGTAGGTTTGAAAGGTAGAGAATTACTTCTCTAGTGCAATGGAACTAAAGTACTAACAGTTACACAATAGATAAATAGTGACTCTCTCAGGCGGTAAATTGCAAAGCCTCTAAAGCCTTAAAGCAAAAGTCCTTGTCCCCAACAGAAGTCCTTGAAGATCTGAGAACACCCACACTGCCATAAAGGTGACGTAGGAACAGTGGGAATTTTGTACATAGTGGAATATTATTACATTATTACATATTACATTCCATCTTGGAGAAGAGATATTGTTTAGAAGAGATTTTGTTCAGGTTTTTGGAGACAAAGCGAAACCAGGAAGATCTGAAATGTGAAGATCTTTATAAACTGACTCACTAGAACCATTAAAACATAGGACATCTAAAAGTAGACAGGATCTCCTGAACAGAGAGAGAACTAGGACAGAGTTCAAAGGAGAGAGCCAATTTGAAGTTGAGGGTTTACTCTCATGTTTATTAATACCTTGATGATTGGTAAAATAATCCAATTTGATATGATAATTATAATTTGATGTGTATATAGTGTGCAGTACAAGAGTCCCAAGATGTAGTTATTTTTGCATTTCAAATAAGCTCATGAAAGGTGTAACTGTATTATGCATTATGTGTTTGTATACGTGACACCTATGACAGACACACAGAAACCACATTGGGGAAAGTTTCTGTGTTAAAAAAAAAGAACCCAACTGTGAAAGGAACCTGAGTTGGAGGTGCAGCCTCTGGAAAGGCCCTTTTTTGGTCTTTTCTCTTGAGTCTGCCTATTCTAAGCACTTTATGAATACGGACTCATTTTTGTCTCACAACAATGAGAGGGTTACTATTATTATTTCCACAATACAAATGAAGAATTTGAGGTACAGAAAGGATAAGTAATTTGGCCCAAAGCCAAGTGATAAATCCTGGACTCAAACTCACTACACTACATCATACTTACTGCTTCTCAACAGGCAGGGAAAGAACACTTGAGTCATGCTTTCCATTCATATGGCCTCTAAAGGGCCAAGAAACTAAACTCCACTGATCCCAGGACACCAGCGTGACCTTGACACAAGAGTGACTACCTCTGAGAGATGACTATCCTGAGAGGCTGCAGTAAGTCCCAACCACACTAAAAGCCCTATCTGTGTAAACTAAGGATTAAATTTCCTGGCTTCCACTATAGTTCCACCACAAAGCAATTGGCACCCTTGGCATAAATCAGTGAAACACCAGATAGAGGCCCCGTGGTATAAATAATTACATGGTATTATATTTACCAAGTAATCTGGATTTTGATCATAGCTCTGTTGGTAGCTAAATAAAAACCAAGGAAAAATAACCAGTCTGGTTTTATGTATCCTCATCTGTAAAAGGAAGATGTTGTACTTGATTAGTCCAGAGCTGTCTGATTTCTGGAATTTAATTTTAGATTCCAAACTCTGAGGCACAGACCCATCTGCCTAGACTAAGGGGATAAGACTAGAATGAACAGACTCTTTTTCAAATCCCCAGAGACATGTGAGAGCCTAAGGTCAATGTTTCAGAGGAAACTGTCTGAGAAAGAGGCCAATCGCCTAATGCTGAAATAGAGCAAGGGAGTGCTGAGGAAGACATCAAAAGCAGTCAGCAGGCAACCAGGCACTAATCCCATACTGGGCAAAATCTGCCACACTCACCTAAGAAGGGACATTCTCTGAAAAGAGAAATACGTATGTCTCCACTTGGTGAGATGGCACAAACTTCCAGAAAAGAAGGAAGAATCCTTAACATACATGGTATACGATCTTTTTTTTTTTTTTTTTTTTTTTTTTGCGGAGCAGACTCCGGACGCGCAGGCTCAGCGGCCATGTCTCACGGACCTAGGTGCTCCGCGACATGTGGGATCTTCCCAGACCAGGGCACGAACTCGTGTTTCCTGCATAGGCAGGCGGACTCTCAACCACTGAGCCACAAGGGAAGCCCAGGGTATGTGATCTTTTAGTGAGATAGAAAGTTGCCTTTCCCTCTTACACCTCCTCTTCGTTTTCTTTCTGGTCAAGGGCAAATCTGGGGATAACAGGTCTTATCCGAAGGTATCCAGAGTCACTGGTCTAGTAATGTCCACACTAGGCCAGGTGAATGCAACCCGAGGTATTAAGAGGTAAAACAAATGTCCCAAAGTAACCCCACCTCCTCCCAGACACAAAGAAAATGACAGTAGACATTTATGTCTGGGTTTGTCCCTAGTTCTTTAATGAGAAAAGGTAAAGGGAATTGGTCTGGGCTGAGTCCAAACTCTCACTAAGCTCTCTAGGTGTTCCGAGGCATATAATCCAGTCTGCTTATCGATTTCCTCACATGGGATGTGAGTTCAAAGGGAGTAGGCAGTAGTCCCTTACTTCTTCCTGAGAGCCAAAACAGAAGGCAGATGATACTGCTCCACCACAGGACTGTGCATCTCTGGGCAAGCCACTCACCTTTTTGAAAAGCTGGTCCCACACTATAAAATGGCATTACTAGCACTCACTTGTCTTTTCTCACAAAGCTTCTGTGAATGCTACACGTTATAAATGGCAAAGCTTACTATAAAGAATATCATCTACGACATAAGGAGATACTACTGCTGTGCTTACCTCAAATGAATTAGTTTTTAAATTGTGATAGTATACATTTAGGGAAAGATGCTCTCAGAGGATTTGTGCTGCTGTTCTAGAGTGTGGACAGATGTATTCTTTTTCCTGGCTTTGGAGGATGCACATGAAATGGGGAAGGCAGAGCCGGTGGATATGACAAAGTTCTCGGGGGAGCCCCCAGATATATTTCAGAGAGGCTAGGAGGTCTCTGTCTCCACAAGGTTAGGACCATACCCTTATCCAGGTTTCATACAAGGGGTTCCTCCACCATTATGTGGAATGTTGCCTCTCCTTTTCTCTTTTTCTCCTTTCTTCTTCATACTTTAGTTTTATCTGGATCACCTTACTGGTCTATAGATATTGTATCCTTACCAAATCATTATTCTGGAAAGTACAGTGGTCACAAAGTGCTGCAGCACCAGCAAACCCCATTCTCCTCTTTATATGACTAACATTCCAGCCCTCACAGCCCTGACCCCCTCCTGTTACCCTAACCATCGGAAATTCTTTTGACCATGCCACTTTCTCTTATAATCAATTGCTGATCTTGGAATAATTTTCCCTTGTATATACTCCCTTGAATATTAAGAAATTATCTAATTCAGAAGGAAGCAGGTTCTGAAGGTTCTCGTATAGCTCTTCTTCTGGTGCTTTGCTTTCTGGTATCGGGCTGACTACTTCCTGGAGCCTTTGCGAATGCACAAGAGTCAGCAGGAAGGCCTAGGCAGCCTCTGTTCAACTCTGAAACAGAGACAGTCAAGTCTTCAGGCCTACCAAAAGATGGTCTTCAGACAACAGTGTCCTTGAGATTGGTTCAAAGTCACAACAAATTTACAGAATCTGATATACAGCTTTTGTCAATACCCCTAACAACACCTACTATACTGAAGTACAACCGTCACCATCAGAACCATAAAATAAATACTACTACTCTCAAGCTCTGTAACTTTAAGTAAGGTACTTCATCTCTGTGTGCCTCAATTTTAAAATCTGTAACATGAGGATAATAATCGTACATCTCATGGGGTTAACGCGAGGATTAAATGAGTTGACGCTGGTAAAAACTCTTAGAACAGTGCCTGGCACACAGTAAGCATTTGGGAAACACCCTGAGTACAGAAGTCCTTCCTCGCCCAGCTAGAGCGGAGCGGAATGAAACTCTGAGCTTTTCCATCTCCCAGGGCTTCACCGGAGAACACCACCTGCTGTCAGTGCAGCTGAGGGACTAGGTTGTGCCCACCCGCAAGGCGACCGCTGGGCGCCGCGCAGAGACACGGTGCCGCGTCCCAGCCGCGGAGCCACCTCTCGTCTGGATCTGCGGCCAGACCACCCTTGGACCTCTCGCCGGTCTACCCCCCGAAACAGTTGAGTGTTTCCGCACGACCACTTCCTAGACCCTCCAGGCCCACCCGTCCAGGCCCCGGGCCTCGGAGCCCTGCGTGCCCCACTCACCGGCCGCCTCGGGGCGAGCGCCGGAACACACCCTGGGCCGGACCGACGCTTAGACGGAACCTTAGTGCGCTCGGCTTGAGGAAGCCGGAAGGATTAATGGGAAACCCTTGCGTCGACCCATTGCTGCCGCGCTCACCAAGGTTCCCGAGGCCACAGACACTCTTCCACTCAGACCCCTGGTCGTGTCCTTGTCAGTATGTGGGGCCAGTCATTGCCTGATCAACGGCCCCGACCTAATTCTCCTGGAGCAGACGATCTGTTAAAGAACAGAGACGATGAGGAGAATGGGCAGCATACCAGAGGCCGTGGCTCTGCGCCTGCGCTGCAGAGTCCGGGACAGCCAGATTGTGTTCAGACTCACTTTCCTGGAGATTTTTGCAAAGCACTTTCCCTGGTGTGTGTGACGCCGAGATTGAGAAGATGATGCTAGAGGCCTGAGAAAGTTGATGCTGGAGACCCTAGAAAGGTCCTGAAGATCTTAATACATTCTATGCAGTGTAGTCCGAACCAGTGGTTTAGTTTTAAACAGCATACCTGAAGAGCTGGTAAAAATGCAGATTCCCAGGCTTCGCACTCGTTGGTCAGAGGAAAGTCCCAGAAACACTGCGTTTTCAGGGGGCATCCCAGGTCATTCTAATGCAGGTGGTCCTCAGACCATCTCTGGAGAAACAGGCTTTTTTGCACAGTCTAGATGCTGCAATTAAATGCAGGACACTTCCCAAATTCCATCAAGAGAAGTAAAGGTAAACAAAATCAGGATCCTATTCTGGTCATGAAGATTTTTACTTATATTTTATCCTAAGAGTTTTATAGTTTAACTCTTAAATTTAGATCTTTGAAACATTTTGAATTATTTTTTGTATTTGGTGTAAAGTAAGGGTACAACTTCATTATTTTGCATGTGGATATCCAGTTTTCACAGTACCATTTGTTGGAAAAGACTGTTACTTCCCAATTATGTAGTCTTAGCACTGGTTGAAAATCAGTTGATATATATGTGGAATTTGTTTTTTCTGGGCTTTCTTTTCTATTCTATTCTATTCTATTCTATTTCTTTTCTATTCCATTGGTCTAGACGTATATCCCTATTCCGGCACCACACTGTTGAGATTACCACTGTGTAGCTTTGTGGTAAGTTTTGAAATTAGGAAGTATGAATCTTCCAACTTGTTCCTTTTCAAAATTTGGTTTGGTTTTGAGGGTCCCTTGAGATTCCATATGAATTTTAGGATGGGTTTTTCTATTTCTGTAAAAAACATTGTTGGGATTTTGACAGGGAATACATTGAATCTGCTTTGAGTAGTATTGCCATCTTAATATTGTCTTTCAATACATGAACATGGTATGTCTTTCCATTTACTTAGGTCTTCTTTAATTTCTTTCAGCAACGTTTTGTACTTTTTGAAGTACAAATCTTTTGCCTCCTTGGCTAAATTTCTTCTTAGGTATTTTATTATTTTTGATGCTATTGCAGATGGAATTCTTTAATGAATAGAGCAACCAGACAGATTAGTTTTTTAAAAATAGAGGATTTGAGCAACAATATAAACCAGTTAGACCTAACAAAATATATATATAGAACATTTCACCCAACAACAGCAGAACACACATTCTTCTCAAGTGAACATGGAACATTCTCCAGGATAGAGCATATGTTAGACCACAATAAAAGCATTAATAATTTTTAAAAGATTAATATCATACAAAGAATATTTTCTGATCAAAATGGAATGAAACTAGAAATCAATAACAGAAGGAAAATTAGAAAAATTCATAACTATGTGGAAATTAACATAGTCTTAAACAACCAATGGATCATAAAAGAAATCACAAAGGAAATTAGAAAATAACTTGAGAAGAATGAAAACAAAAGCACAACACACCAAAGCTTATGGGGTGAAGCACTGTTTTTTAAAATCCCCTAGGGGTTGGGAAGCCATTTCAGCTCTTTGGAGTTAAAACTATGGCTGGACTCTGTACCGGCTCCTCAGCAATCAAAAGCAGTGATCAGCAGTCAAAATATTAAACCCCAATTTTTAGAGTGCAAGGTCTTTATTGCCTACCACAGCACCAGCAAGCTACACCAGGAGCAAGGCCCATAGTTCCCACTGGCTGCCTGCCATAGTGCTAGGAGATGGGGGATGGTAGCCATTGCATGAAACAGTGAGATTCACCAAAATTTATCAATCTCTTCATCAATCTCTCTTCTGGACTCTGCAAGTGTTTGATTAGACCCCAGATTTCCAAAAGAGTTGCTTCACACAGTCCTGCGAGCTCAATAGTTGTTTCTATGGAGGGACTGATTCCTGGATGTTCCTACTCATCCCTCTTCCATGACATAACTGTCATTTCCTTTTACAAATCATGGAATGAAGAGTGAAATGACACAGACAGATACAAGGCTAGAATTAAATCTTGTGTTCTTTAAGGGGGACAGGGTCTCCTGAATATAAGGAGTTTAAGCAATATAAGGAGAGAAATTGGTTGGAAGAAGAGGGACAAGAAAAAATTTTAATCTTAAAAACAGAAGAAATGCTGAACATACTTAACTTACGCCTTTCTATGTGACTTCTTGGACTTCGTGTGTTTACAATTTTTGTACTGCAGAGAAATTTAAAATCCATTTGTAAACAATTGCTGTGAATTTTGAAATGGGACTTTTATGAACTTCTACTAAACTTACCTTTAAGATTTTCCCAATTTGTATATCTGTTGCTTCATGTGAAAGAAACTTCTTAAAATGAATTTAATAGGGCTTCCCTGGTGGCGCAGTGGTTGAGAATCCGCCTGCCGATGCAGGGGTCACGGGTTCGTGCCCCGGTCCGGGAAGATCCCACGTGCCGCGGAGCGGCTGGGCCCGTGAGCCATGGCCGCTGAGCCTGCGCGTCCGGAGCCTGTGCTCCACGATGGGAGAGACCACAACAGTGAGAGGCCCGCGTACCGCAAAAAAAAAAAAAAAAAAAAAAAAAAAAAAGAATTTAATAAAATTAAGCCTTCTTCCTACCATACAACCCAGCAATCCCACTACTGGGCATATACCCTGAGAAAACCATAATTCATAAAGAGTCATGTACCACAATGCTCATTGCAGCACTATTTACAATAGCCAGGACATGGAAGCAACCTAAGTGTCCATAGACAGATGAATGGATAAAGAAGATGTGGCACATATATACAATGGAATATTACTCAGCCATAAAAGGAAACAAAACTGAGTTATTTGTAGTGAGGTGGATGGACCTAGAGTCTGTCATACAGAGTGAAGTAAGTCAGAAAGAGAAAAACAAATACCGTATGCTAACACATATATATGGAATCTTTAAAAAAAAAGGTTATGAAGAACCTAGGCACAGGACAGGAATAAAGATGCAGATGTAGAGAATGGACTTGAAGACATGGGCAGGGGGAAGGGTAAGCTGGAACAAAGTGAGAGAGTGGCATGGACATGTATACACTACCCAATGTAAAACAGATGGCTAGTGGGAAGCAGCCACATAGCACAGGGAGATCAGCTCGGTGCTTTGTGCCCATCTAGAGGGGTGGGATAGGGAGGGTGGGAAGGAGCTGAAAGAGGGAAGAGATATGGGGATATATGTATATGTATAGCTGATTCACTTTCTTATAAAGCAGAAACTAACACACCATTGTAAAGCAATTATACTCCAATAAAGATGCTAAAAAAATAAAGCATTCTTCAATCAGCTACAAGGGATGATAAATTGACAAATCTGGCTATACTGTCTATTGAAGGTGACTATACAAACAGGATAAATTTTGTCTGTCATTGAGAAATTTGCAGAAGACTCAAAAACAGAAACTATGAAGTTATTATTCATTACTGCAACACACTAATATTTAGGTGAGTTTTTTCATCTTTTCCCATAAATACCTTCATGTAATTAAAAATACCAATCCATTATTTAAAAACTTTTTGGCCTATATTAAAATCTTTTTTAAAACTTTCATAATTATATGTGAAGTGAAATAAAGACTATTTCACTGGCCATTATTATTATTCATTCCATTTCAGGATTATTACTGAAAATAATTTTTCTTGTACGGAGGAGAGAAGTGTTTAAAAAAATTATCTGCTCTGGATGTTAAATATGCCTTGGTAAGGGTATCCAGATTATATTCCTAAACAACATAAATGGAACCTGAGACTCTGGTTTTACGCAGGCGTTATTCTCTGCCAAGAAGACGAAGACATGGGAGGATAAACAAAACTGGATTGCTAGCAGGAAGACAGGCGGACTTAGAGTGACAAGCTTGACCCTTTGTTCCTAGGTCCAGATCAAAAACCGCTGCCTTGAGCGCGGGGACCAATCTGGCTGTTTTCATGGAGACGGCGGGAGCGGCTGGTTGCACAGGATTCCCGGCGCCTCTGTTGCGTCATTTCCCACCGCCAGCCCTTGGCTCCGTCGCCCCAGCCCGCGCTAGTTGGGAGGGTGAGTGTCTAGTGGGAACCTGAGTAGTAGTACGCTTTGCCCTTTCGGAAAAGCTTTCTATGGAAATGCCCCACTGTCAGTTGTGAGGCTGCGGCACCACAACGCTCCGGATAGAGTCGTGGGAGTGTCTGGATGGATAGCTACGTATCCTGGCAACCGCCTGGCCTCCAGGTGAAGTCTCGAGTCCTATCGCCAATGCTGGGGTTTGTTCCAGGCAAGTGTGCACATCAAGGCCTTTCTTTAGCACTTGTCTGCCTTTTCCGTTCTGTTTTTCCTCGTAGGTTTCCCCATTGTGGGATCTGTGTTGCTCCCTGTTCAAGAGATCGGTTGGGACACACTCAGGATGACTGTTTCTGCCAGAGTGGTTTTGGGGACTCATGCTTTTTCTTTAATAACAACGTCATGCACCTACTTTACATCCTTAAAATGGGTTCTATAAAAATAATTTGGCTATTCTTGTTACCTCCCGGAGTAAGTAGGACTTGGTTGGGGATGAAGGCTGCAGTATCCTTTCTCGAGCTGCAGAGTGAAGGTCCTCTTCACAGAGATTCATTTTTTGTGTTGGACACTTCTCATTGTTTCTTTTAATCTCCAGGTCCCAGAGCCATAGAAATAAAGTGCTTCTTCAGAGTGAAAGCATTTTCCCCCAAATGGAATAGGAATTATCAGAGAGCAGCACATATAGAAAGGGCAAGTATTTGTTTCGTGCAGCTTTTGTGTATTAAAGTGTGTGTAACGGGTTATAAAACGTATTACTGTGTGGTCAAAAGTAGACGCTGACTTACAACGAACTATATGCCATATAGGAGGACAAAGGAGACAGGTGAGACACAGAGAACTCCCTTTGTCGGGAGATAACCTTTGACCCGAGATTTTCAGATGGACAAAGTCCTCTGGTGCTAAGGAATGCTCTCAATAGCCTGCCGGGAAAGATTAGCATTTAGATGGTGGCACAGTATCTGAGGATCAGAGAAGCTATAGTGACTAGTGTTTTTCAAACTTGGGGACCATTGTGAGTTATGAAATCAATCCAGTGGCTTGCAAACGGCGTTTTAAAAAAGAAAGAAAGAAACAGAATAGCAAATATGTATACCAGAGTAGCTTATACACAAAATAAGAGTAACAGCAAACATGTATAGTAGGAATAATTATTGTTTTGTGAAATTTTGGCTCAGACACACCATACACACATAGAGGCAAGTTTGTAGTAGTTGCAAAGTAAAATGTATTTCTGAATGGAAAGAAAGTACTTCACTAGTAGACGATTAAACTGAAATGCTTGAGGGTTATAGATGAGAATAAAGGGAAAGATGCTGGTATTCTCAGAATGAGTAAACACAGCCATTTCAAGGATTGTGGTAGAAGTAAGGGACTCGGAAACTGAGATTCAAGGAAAGAAAAGTAACTCTATCCTTAGGGATTGAAGATAGATACTGTTGGCTTGTGCCGGTAAGAATGTATCATACTTTATTTCTTTTTCAACTCTTCTGTGTCGGTCACTCAGCCACTAAACCAGGAAAGGGAAAAAACTTAGAAGAATGTTAGAGATAATCATATATAATTTTTAGGATTATTTTCCTTCTTCCTGCCCCCCTCCCTTCTTTCTCTTTTTGCCCCCTTTTGGGGGCAAAAAGTATGTCTTAGGAGAAGGAAATTATCCTCCTTATTAATCTTATATTTTAAAAAAATTATGGAAAGATCCAACCACACAAAAGTATAGAACTTTGTACAGTTAGCCCCTTAATTTAAGTTGGTATGATGACTTTGGAAATAAGTTTGGTATTAACTAAATTGAAGATACATATGTTATGAGCCCATAATTCCCTTCCCAGGTAAATTGTCAGCAGTAATACATACACAAGTGTCCTAAATCATGTACATGAATGTTCATAGCTGAATAATTTATAGTAGCCAAAAACTGAAAAGAACTCAAATATCAAAAAAAAGATACAATGGATAAATAAATTGTGGTATTGAATACTACATCCACCTTTTTTTGTTTTTTAACATCGACATTTTTTTTTTTTTTTTTTTTTTTTTTTGTGGTACGCGGGCCTCTCACTGTTGTGGCCTCTCCCGTTGCGGAGCACAGGCTCCCGACGCACAGGCTCAGCGGCCATGGCTCAAGGGCCCAGCCGCTCCGCGGCATGTGGGATCTTCCCGGACCGGGGCACGAACCCATGTCCCCTGCATCGGCAGGCGGATTCTCAACCACTGCGCCACCAGGGAAGCCCAACATCGACATTTTTAAAGAGTGAAGGTCAGTTGCTTTGTAGAATGTTCACAATTAAGATTTGGCTAGTTATTTTCTTATGATTAGATTATGATTAAGCATTGTTGGCATGAGTACCACATATGTATCCCCCATTGTATCACATCAGAAGGTACATTAAGTCACTTTGTCCCACTATTGGGTAAGTTTGATCACTTAGGTTGAGGCGGTATCTGCATAATGATAAGGTACATTTCTCCCCTCTTATCAATATTTTTATGTCCTCAAGAATTCTTTTAAAAATTCAACATATTATATGCATTACTGTCATAATTCTTTTGATTCTCAAATTATCCAAAATTTTGCTAATGGGAAGACCTTTAAGTCAGCTTCTGTGTCTTTTTGCTGTATTTTCAGAGACCTTCCTTGTTTCCTGGCATAACTGCCTTTCTGCTCACTATGTATTCCCCACCTGAGACTTGGATCAACTACTTCTTCAGGGAGGCCCCTCCACTTTTTCTCAGTTTGTTTGTTTGAATTAGTCCCAAATGAGGTGCACACATTGTGTTTAAGTCTTTCTCTTTTTAAAAGATGAACTTTTAATTCTAAATATTTTTAGATCTATTTAAATTTAAATCTACAGAAAAGTTGTAAAGATAGTATAGAGAGTTCCTGAATACCCCTGACCTAGTTTCCCCTATTGTTAACATCTTATACTACTATGGTATGTTTATCGCAATTAAGAAACCAACACTTGTACATTACTATTAACTAAACACTACACTTTATTAGGATTTCACTGTTTTCCCCTTATGTTCTTTTCCTGTTCCAAGATTCTTTCCAGGATGCCATGTTACATTTACATGTCATGTTTCCCTAGTCTCCTTTGATCTATGCATTTTCCTCAGGCTTTCCTTGTTTTTGATGACCTTGACCTAGTCAAGGTCATCAAGGTCATCAAAAATCCCTCAATTGGGATTTTTCTAATTTTTTTTCTCATGATTAGACTGGGGTTATAGTTTTGGGTACGAAAGGCCACAGAAGTCCCAATCTCATCACATCAAGGATACATTTCATATCAAGGATACATGCTATTAACATGACTTATCACTGATGATATTGTTTTTGTTTTTGTGGTACGCAGGCCTCTCACTGTTGTGGCCTCTCCCGTTGCGGTGCACAGGCTCCGGACGTGCAGGCTCAGCGGCCATGGCTCACGGGCCCAGCCGCTCCGTGGCATGTGGGAATCTTCCCGGACCGGGACACGAACCCGCGTCCCCTGCATTGGCAGGCGGACTCTCAACCGCTGCGCCACCAGGGAAGCCCGATGATATTGTTCTTGATCACCTGACTGAGGTATTATTTACCAGGTTTCCCCACTGTAAAGTTACCTCTCCTTACATATTCTATTCTTTGAAGCAAGTCACTAAGCATAGCCCATAGAAGGAGTGGGAGGAGGGGAAATTTACCTCCCCATCCTGCAGGGGAGAGTAGCTATATAAATTATTTGGAATTCTCTGTAAGGGAGATTAGTTTTTTATCCCCTATTTATTTATTCATTTATTATATCAATATGGATACATTGATATTTATTTTATACTTTGTGTTATAATACAATAGCACAGTATTTTATTGCTCAAATTATTTCAGCTTTGGCCATTGGGTGCTCTTAGGTTGGGTCCTATGTCCCTTTGACATTTCCCCTACTCATTTCCCCATTATTTTTTTTAAACATTTTCTTACTTTCTGTCAATACAAGATGCTCCAGGTTCATCTTGTATTTTCTCTGTCCCAGTCCTGGAGTCAAAAACATAGGGTGTGCTCATTGTCACTGAGGTGTCACTGCTTCTGGGCTCTCTCAGTTGCCAGTGTTAGACTATACTATATATGTATACTAACCAATATATCCATACATATCTATAATTATTTCTGTATCCATCCATATCTATATTAAGATAAAGGTGAATGCATGCTGATGTCTCTGACTCTAATCCAATACCACGTGTATCATTTTAACCTTCCCACTAGCTTGTTTGTAACTTCCCTGCCCAATAGTGAGAAACCTGGCACTCACAGTCTACCATCCATTTACTTATCTGTTCAACTCCAGTGTACATGTACAGCTGTTTCAGAATTTGTTTCTCATATTCCCAAGAGAAACAAATATATAAACTAGAGTGCTATGTGAAGTTAGTTCCTTTTGTCTGAGTCTTACAGTTTCCAGTCATTTCCAGAGATACTTAAATCATTCACCTTATTCTCCATCCTCCTTAGTGAGGTCATGTCATACATTTGTAACACAATTAGGATCTTTTTTCACATCTTACAATCTATCCTAAGATCCCCCAATCTCCTGGTTGGGTTTTTAAAAATTCTAATTTATTGAAGTTCATTCTTTATGTTGTAAAGTTGTTGGTTTTAAAAACTGCATAGTTTTGTATATCCAAACTACAATATGATACAGGTTAGTTCCATCACCCTAAAAACTCTTCTGTGCTTCCCCTAGTCAAATACCTTCCTCTCCCCAAACTACTGGCAACCACTGATCTGTTTTCCATCCCTCTAGTTTTGCCTTTCTAATAGAACGTCATTAATAGAATCATGTAGTATGTAGCCTTTTCAATTTGCTTCTTTCAATTAGCAAAAAGGATTTAAGATTCATCCATATTGTGTGAATTAATCTCTCATTCCTTTTTGTTGGATAGTATTGGATCCACAGTAGTTGGACGTACACCATTTGTTTATTCATTTACCTGTTGAAGGACATCTTGATTGCTTTGAAATTTTGAAGATTATTTATAAAGCATTTATAAACATTTGCATGCAAATTTTTGTGTGGGTTATGCCACTCTTGTTTTATTGGGGTAAAATTCACATAACAAAATTTAACCATGTAAGTGTATAATTCAGTAGTTTTTAGTATATTCACAATGTTGTGCAACCATCACAGCTATCTAATTCCAGAACATTTTCATCACCCCAAAAGAAGCTTTGTACACACTGAGCAGTCACTCCTCATTCCACCCTTTCCCCAGCCCCTGATCTCTTTTGTCTATGAATTTGCCTATTCTGAACATTTCACATAAATAGTCATACAATATGTGGCTGTTTGTGTTTGGCTTCTTTCACTTTCAAGGTTCACACATGTAACATTTATTAGCACTTCATTTCTTTTTAAGGCTGAATAATATTTCATTGTGTGTATATACCACATTTTGTTTATCCATTAATCTGTTGATGGGCATTTTAATTTTTCCCACTTTTTCCTATTATGAATAATGCTGCTATGGAAATTCATGTATAAGAATTTGTTTGAATGTGTTTTTGTTTGTTTATTTGTTTGCTTTTTTTAAACATCTTTATTGGAGTATAACTGTTTTACAATGGTGTTAGTTTCTGCTTTACAACAAAGTGAATCAGTTATACACATACATATGTTCTCATATCTGTTCCCTCTTGCGTCTCCCTCCCTCCCACCCTCCTATCCCACCTCTCTAGGTGGTCACAAAGCACCGAGCTGATCTCCCTGTGCTATGCGGCTGCTTTCCACTAGCTATCTATTTTACATTTGGTAGTGTATATATGTCCATGCCACTCTCTCACTTCGTCACAGCTTACCTTTCTCCCTCCCCATATCCTCAAGTCCATGCTCTAGTAGGTCTGTGTTTTATTCCCATCCTACCCCTAGTCTCTTCATGACATTTTTTTTCTTAGATTCCATATATATGTGTTAGCATACAGTATTTGTTTTTCTCCTTCTGACTTACTTCACTCTGTATGACAGACTCCAGGTCTATCTACCTCATTACAAATAACTCAGTTTCATTTCTTTTTATGGCTGAGTAATATTCCATTGTGTTTGCTTTTTTGTTTTTCAGTTTTCTTGGGTTTATGCCTAGGAGTAGGACTGCTGGATCATATGGTACCTCTATATTTAAATTTTCAAGGAAATGTCAAACTTTTCCACAGCAGCTGCACCATTTTACATTTCCACCAGCAATGTATAAGGGTTCAATTTCTCAACATCCTTATCAATATTTGTTGAAAATCAAATTGTTTTGAGTATCGTTGTCCTAGTGGGTGTGAAATGGTATCTTGTGGTTTTTATTCACATTTGCCTAATGACTAATGGTATTGAGCGTTATTTTATATGCTTATTGGCTATCTGCATGTCTTCCTTGGCAATATGACTATTCAGATCCATTGCCTGTTTTAAAAATTGGGTTGTGTTTTTGTTGCTGGGTTATAAGAGTTCTTTGTGTATTCTATATACTAGACCCTTTTCAGATATATTATTTGCAGATATTTTCACCCATTATGTGGGTTGTTTTCACGCTTTTCGTAGTGTCCTTTGATCCACGAATTTTTAAATTTTGATGAAGTCCAACTTATCTATTTTTTTTCTTTTGGTACTTGTGCTTTTGGTGCCATATTTAAGATAATTGCCTGATCCAGTGTCCCAAAGATTTATAGTTACATTTCCTTTTAAGAGTTTTAATTCTTACATTTAGGATTTTGATCAATTTTGAGTTAATTTTTGAATATGTGGGCATAGGGGTCCAAATTCATTCTTTTGGATGTGGATTTGTTGAAAAAGTGATTCCCCAAAGTGACTCCCCATTGAATGGTCTTGAAGCCCTTGTCGAAAATCAATTGACCATAGTCACATAGGTTTATTGACTCTCACTTCTGTTCCACTGACTTGTGTTCATACCACACTATTTTGATGAATGTAGCTGTGTAGTAAGTTTTGAAATCGGGAAATGTCAGTCTTATTTTGTTCTTTTCAAGATTGCTTTCCCTATTGGTGTCCCTTGCAATTCCATATGAATTTTAGGATCAGTTTGTCCATATCTGCAAAGAAGGCAGCTAAGATTTTGAATCACTGAGTCTATACATCATTCAGGGAATATTGCCTTTAAAACAATATCGTGTCCCAGTGCATAAGCACCTGAGATTTTCCCATTTACTTTGATCTTTTGTTTTTCTTTTCTTTCTTTCTTTCTTTATTTTTGGCCGCATTGGGTCTTTGTTGCCGCCCAGGGGCTTTTCTCTAGTTGCGGCAAGAGGGGGCTACTCTTCGTTGCGGTGCGCGGTCTGCTCCTTGCTGTGGCTTCTCTTGTTGCAGACCACAGGCTCTAGGCACACAGGCTTCAGTGCACACACGCTTCAGTAGTTGTGGCACGCGGGCTTAGTAGTTGTGGCTCGCGGGCTCTAGAGTGCAGGCTCAGTAGTTGCAGCACACGGGCTTAGTTGCTCCACGGCATGTGGAATCTTCCCTGACTAGGGCTCAGACCAGTGTCTCCTGCATTGGCAGGCGGATTCTTAACCACTGCGCCACCAGGGAAGCCCTACTTTGATCTTCTTTAATTTCTTTCAATAGTGTTTTATAGCTTTCATTGTAAAATTTGTGCACTTCTTTGGTTAAATGTATTCCTAAGTATTTTTTTCTTTTTCATACTATTATAAATAGAATTGTTTTCTCAATATTATTTTTGAATTATTCATTGTTAGTATATAGAAATACAACTGAGTTTTGCAAATTGATCTTTCAATTTTATCTTACCCTGCAATTTTGTTGAACTTGTTTGTTGGAATAGTTTGTGTGTGTGTGTGTGTGTGTTGTGTGTGTGTGGATTCTTTAGGGTTTTAGATATAAGATTGTGTCATCTGTGAACAGAGATAGTTTTACTTGCTCCTTTCCAATCTGGATGCTTTTTTTTTCCCTTTCTTTCTGAATTGCCTTGGCTAGAGCTTCCAGTACAGTGTTGAATAGAAGTGGTAAGAATGGACATCCTTGTCTTGTTCCTGATCTTAGGGGGAAAACGTTCAGTCTTTCACTGTTAAGTGTGATGTTAGTTGTGGTTTTTTTCATAGATGCCCTTAATTACGCTGAGGAAGTTCCCTTCTTTTCCTAGTTTGTTGTGTTTTATATATATATATATATATATATATATATATATATATATGAAAGGGTGTTGGATTTTTGTCAAATGCTTTTTCTACATCTATTAAGATGAACTAGTGGTTTTCCCCCTTCATTCTGTTAATAAGGTATATTACACTGATTTTTTTATGTTGAATCATCCTGCATTCCTGGGATAAATTTCACTTGGCTGTGGTATGTAATATTTTAAATATGCTACTGAATGCAAGTTACTAGTATTTTGTTGAAGATTTTGACATCTGGATTCATAAGGGATATTGTTAGGTAGTTTTGATTTTTTTGTGATGTCTTTTTCTGTCTTTAGTATTAGGGTAATATTGGCCTCATAAAATGAATTAGAAAGTGTTCAGTCTTCTTATATTTTTTTTGAGTCATTCCTCCATGAAGCCACCTGACAGGTAAAAACAAAAAAAACCCCCACAATTCTTTGTGGATGAGGTCTATTCTATTCCCTCTGGTAATAGTACCTGTGCTGAAAATGGGAGCTGTTATCTTCAAGGCCACTGCCAAACTAGGGAGTGTAGAATGGGACCAGTTAAAATGCCATAAAGCTCACTGTTCTTACTAAGATTCAGATGATTTTCCTTGATTATTAAGCATTCCAATGGCTGCTGCAAGTTTTGGTTAATTTCTAGAATTTTAAAACAGTTGATTCTGACGTTTTTTCCAGAATTGCGATTGTTGCTTTTGTGGAGGGACAGACTTTTGGATTTCTTTACTCTGCCATTTTCTCACAATCTCCTTTCTTTTTTTCCCCATGCCATTTTGTTTGTTTGTTGTTGTTGTTGTTGAAGAAACAGGGTCATTCATCATGTAGAATTTCCTACATTTTGGATTTGGATAATTACATAGTGGTATCATTCTTTTTTAAACAATTCTATCTTCTGTAATCTCTGCAAGCTGATGGTTATATCTAAAGGCTATATTTAGATTTTGATTCAATTTTCTGACAAGAATACTGATACCTGTGGCCTTGTCCTTCTTTTTGCATCACACCAGGAGGCATATGATGGCTTGATGTCCCACTGTTTTGCTCGTCAATCTGATTTATATATAATAAAGGTTCCTGTCAACCTTCCCCTAATAGTTTAACATCTTTTAAAAGTTTGGAATCCTGGTGTCCTCTACAGAGTACTGTTCAGTAAATGTTTGCAGTTGTGTTTCTGCCCACAGGTTTTCTGGATAGAGGCCTCAGCTTGGAACTTCAGAGGTTGAAAGTACAGCTCAAATGCCTGAGATGGAGGTGAGCCTCCAAAGAAATTGCATCTTTAAAGAGAATTTGCAGTCTGATAAGAAGCTTTAGCTTCCAGCTCCTTTCAGACATCTTCTGAACCCCTGTGTGGAGGAAAAGCTAGTTGTGCAGGATCAATCAACAGACAAACTTGACCCAGAGGTCTTTAGAGCATAGGCACTGGCAAGATCAAAGAAATGGTGAAATTACTTGTGCTGAAACAGTTTCAGATCCTCCTGAACAAGGAGTTTAAAATTTGTCTCAAAACTCTGAAAATAATGAAGATTGTGTCTCTGGAGGATTTAACCCAAATGAGGAAGAAATAAGTATGGCTTATAGAAAAAAACGTACTAATGCAATAAGCTTAGAAGAAGGCAGTCTGCAAAGTAAAAGTAGGAAACATAAGTTTTCCTTACCCTTCTTTAGGTACAGAGTCAATCCTAGGTAATTTTATTTTCTATTACTGCACAAACTTTCCAACAAGAGTGAAAAGGGCAAAAATCAGCCAGCATCTTATAACACATCAAGTGTATTTTCCATGTTTCTTTCCACTCCCTGCCTAGATAAATGCATACATTTTACTCAATTATAATTGTAGAATAGTCACAATAATTGCTTCAGACATTTTCATTCTATCACAAGCATTTTATATGTTGGTTGTGTAGTTTTCATAATTATTTTGATAGAGGTGGGCTGTTCCCTCGAGATGCCATTTTAATACTTTGTAAATTTTATTTCTTTTTATGGCATATTTAGATTGTTTGGAATTTTTTATATTTTAATGCTTTCTGCAGGGATCATCTTTTAACCTGCAATTTGTTTTTGTTTTTAAAAGATTCTGTTTAGTAAAAAATGATTCTCTTATAACTAGTTGTTGAGAGTACTATTACTGCAACAAAATGCTATATGATTCTGTGGTATGAGGGGTCTAATTACTTTCCAAAAAGGATATAACACTTTATACTACATGAACACCTTACTGAGGTAAAGTTTCTCCTTAATATTTTCATCTTCCTTTTTGTATCTGATTGTCACCTCTTAGTGTTCCCTGCCCAGGCATCCTATGTCCTCATGCTTCCCTCTCTGTTCCTGCCCCCTATAGCATCCAGATAACTGTTACCAGCAACCCACTCTAATAACAGAGATAGGAATTCCTTTCTCTGAAACTTAGGAATTGGGAGTTATATCTGTCCTGTTGCTTCCTTTGATAGCTTTCTTTGGAGAGAAGGTAGGGGCCACATCTATTGTTCTGAGGGACTTGCTGTTCAGTAGTTTGTCTTCAGTACTCCATGTTCTTTTGACATCTCTGTCTTCCCAGGATTCTTCCTTCCCTCAAAATGGAGCCCAGAGGAGAGAGGCTGGCTACCATGCATCTAACTGCAGGACACCAGGTAAATATGAGTTTATTCCCATCAGAAATGCCATTCCAGTGTTCAGAGCATTAACACATTTTATCCCCTCACCTTAAAATTTATGTTCCCATATATATACTTCTGAAATCAAATCTAAAGTTATTTGACTTATTGTAGTAAATGATAGGTTCTGTAGAAAAAGCTCCCTCTCAACAGTACCATTCTCTAGTAATCACCTCTTCAAGTCATTGGTTTATTTATCCATCCATTAAACATTTTGTGTTAGGTTCCTGTTGCTGCATAACAAATTACCACACATTTGGCAGTTGAAAACAACACCCATTTATTATCTCATATTTTTCTAGGTCAGAAGTCAGAGCAGGGCTCAACTGGGTTCTCTGTTCAGGGTTTAATACAGTCTGAAATCAGGATGTTAGCTGGAACCACAATCTCATCTGAGGCTTGAGATCCTCTTCTAAGCTCATTTAGTTTGTTAGCAGAATTCAGTTCCTTATGTGTAGGACCCATTTTCTTGTTGGCTGTTGGCTGGTCATTGTTCTCAGCAACTAGAGGCTGTCCTTTGGTCCTAGCCACATGGCCCTATCACAGTGAGGCAGCTTGCTTCTTCACAGCCAGAAGGAGAATCTATCCAGTCTGCTACCATAGAGTCTTATATAATGTAACCTAATCAAGGAAATGACTACCCCACCATAGTCACAGGAGTTATGCACACTCAAAGGGAGGAGATTATACAGAGTTAATACCACAGGAGTGGGAATCTTGGAGCTATCTTAGAATTCTACTCAATGGAATATATGCAAAAGTGTCAGGTGGCAGCTTCTGGGAAACTTTCTGAAGAAATGGCTGATCTTTGCCCTTCTTTATCCCTTCTGTTCTCCTTATAATCTTGGAGTATGAGGTCAAGTTTATACATGATGTACAAACAAGATAGAAGAGCCTGGGTCCCTGACACTTTGGAATGCCATGATTGCCCTCACCACCTGCCTAGACTCTTGTGTGGTCCATGGTTATAAAACCCCACTGTGTGCAAAACAGTGTCACCTTGAGATTGTAGAGAACAGATTGGGAGAATGTAGATGGCTGTGATGAGGAGAGACTGCCAGCCATGAAATTAGTCAGGAGACTCACATAATTTAGGCATGAAGACCTATATTTTAAGCTCAGATGCCTTCCCACAGTTATTATACATATGCATGTTTCAAATGGGCTAGGGATTGGGGGAAAGAGAGCCTCCTTACCAAATGAAAAGAAACCCTGAAAATTTCTAAACTAATTAGCCAACTCTCTTCAAGCTTGAAACTTAGGTGGTCCTACAGAGCAGGAACATATGCAGCATATCTCACTGTGCTCACCACATTCCCCAGAATCCCCTAACAAAAGGCAGGTACCTGAAGGTGACATTGTTTTGCACATGGTGTACCACATAATTTTATACTAGGGGCATTTGTCACTATTCAGGAAGCCTGCTACTTTCATTTAAAGAAATGTTTACTCAGATTGGATTTCCTGAGTCTGGTATTGAAAACACCAGCAGGAGGTGATATTCTCACTCTACTGTAAAAAGTGAAATAAGTGCCCAAACATCTCTGAGTAATTGCTTTGCCTCCAGCTTTCCAGTATTCTCTCCCCCACCCCACTACCCGCAACCCCAGTCATTTCCTTGAAAATGGCATGACCATTTTCCTTTTTTCTGGTCCATCTGTCTAACTTCTGATGATGCTTCCCACTACATCACCTCCCTTCCTTCTCTCACATTTTGAATTATGTATATAGATTGATGTGGCCCCCTTTCATACCGTTCTTGTCCTATGTATATCTTTTTTCCTTCCTCATCCCTCTGTGATGTTAAATGCAAAAACATATTTCAGAGTGTAAGAGCCATATATATCTGTGGACATATTTTCATGATATCACTTCACCTTCACCAGTTTCCTGTCACTCAGCACAAGACACGTACATTTAAAAAATTTTCTTTCAGGCTGAGAAAATAATCTGGAGACCAAAAAGTCTATTGAAAACCAGGATGTTTCTGAATACGACCGCCTTGGGAGCAATAATGAAAAGACCTACCAAAGATGGTCCCTGAAACCTAAACTTGAGAGAAGAGGGGGAATGTAAAGAATAGGTTGGACAGCCAAGAGAGGAAGACCAGCAGAGTATGGGATCAGATGTCAGTTGCCAGCAAGAAAATACTCAACAAAGAGAGGGGCCAGGCAAAAAGAAAATTTGCAAGAATATATCCTATTATACAACAAAAATTCCTATAGGAAAGAGACCATATAAGTGTAATATGACTGAAGATATTTTCAAACAGAATACAGAACTAATGAAACATAAAATGTGCAGTGTAGAGAAACAATACAAATGTAAGGAATGTTTGAAAACTTTCAGTTACTATTCTTTGCTTAATAATCATCCAAAGAGTCACCCTTTATCTTCTCATTTTGGAGAGAAATCTTCTGAATGTAATAGTTGGAAAATCTTCAGTGAGAATGTAACCTTTACTCAGCATGAGAAAATCCACAGTGGAGAGAAACCCTTCAAATACAATGACTGTGTGAAAACTTTCAGCAGGAGTTCTCTTATTAAACATCAGAGAGTGACTCCTCTGGTGGGCCAGTGGTAAAGAATCTGCCTTACAATGCAGGGGATGCAGGTTCCATCCTTGGTCAGGGAACTAAGATCCCACATGCCCCGGGGCAACTAAGCCTGTGTGCCACAACTACTGAGCTCGCACGCCTCAACTAGGTCCCACATGCTGCAAACTACTGAGCCCATGCGCTCTGGAACCTGTGTGCCACAACTACAGAGCCCATATGCCCTGGAGCCTGCGTGCCACAACTAAAGAAGAGAAAACCCATACACCACAACTAGGGAGAAGCCCACACACTGCAACGAAAGATCCCGCATGCCTCAGCGAAGATCCCACATGCCACAACTAAGACCCAACACAGCCAAAATAAAATAAAATAAATAAATAAATCTTAAAAAAAAAAACCAAACACATCAGAGAACTCACACTGGTGAGAAACCCTATGAGCATAATGAGTGTGGGAAGTCCTTCAGCCAGAGCTCATCACTTATTAAACATAAAAGAATACACACTGGAGAGAAACCCTCTGAGTGCAAAGTTACAATGTAAGAAAGCCTTCTGAAATTGGTCAGCTCTTATTCAGCATCACAAATACACACTGGAGAGAAACCATATGAATATAATGAATGTGCGAAAGGCTTTGGCCAAGGATCATCCCTGACTTATTATCAGAGGACTCATAATGGAGAAAAGGTCTTTAAATGTGTTGATTGTGGGAAGGCTTGCAGAGACCACTCTGCTCTCAGAAGTCACTACAGAACTCACGCTGGAGAGAACCCGTACAGGTGTAATGCATGTGAGAGAGCCTTCGGCCAGAGTTCACACCTTACCATACATCAAGTAATCCACATCTGTGAAGTCTATGACTTCTTGAGAGAGTGAGCCAGGCAGAAGATGTTTGTCTTTTATTTAGCTTGAGATGTCAAACACAGCGTCACCTCGGCTTCATTCTGTTTCTTAGAAGCGAGTCACTAAGCCCAGCCTATAGTCAAGGAGAAGGCAATCAGACTCCACCTTTTGATAAGAGGAGTGCCAAAGGATTTGTGGAAATATATTTTTTTAAAACTACAGCAACCAACTTTATTAGAAATTAGGAAAATGCAAGTTATCCTATAATTAAATACTACTGATCTTCCACCAGAATTACTAAAATTAATATGACAAGAAGTACTATTTGGCAAGGATGTGACGTATAAGACCTTTCATTACCACTATTGTTTAAACTGATACAACTACTTTAGAAAACAGTTGGATTCTATCTAGTAAGTTGAAGATACACATACCCTATTATCCTAGATATATACCCAAGAGAAATATGTGCACAAGGAGATTTGTATAAGAATGTTCATAGTAGTATTGTTTGTATAGCCAAGAACTGGAAACAACCTGAATGAACCTTTACAGTAAATTGGATAAATAATGTTGAATACTATTCAACAATTGACAATGAACAGATCAGAGCTACACACAAAAATGTGGATGAATCTTACAAGCATAATTTTGTGAAAAGAAAACACAAAAGAAACATTTAGTATGATTATACTTATATAAATTTAAAAACCACAAAATTATGATACATTGTTTAGGGATGTATGTGTAGATGGTAAAATGTATTAAGAATGTAAAAAAATGATTACCATAAAAGTCAGGATTGTGGTTTTCTTGGGGGATAAGAAGAGTGTGGAAGGCAGGGTGAGTGGAAGGGACATACTGAAGGCTTCTGGAGTGCAGCAATGCTCTTTTTTTTTTTTCTCCTGAGTAATGGTTAAATGGGTGTTCAATTTATAATTAATTGTTAAGTTGTAGAAATAAGGTTTTATTTACTTCCCTGTATGTTTTATTTTGCAACAAAATGTAAAACTAAGCAAAGACAAACAAGGAAGCTTTCTATGTTATCAATGTGTAAAGATTTCCAAAATATATTGAGGTATCAAAAGCAAGACCCAGAACATATGAATCTATATATTTACATGCAAGTGGACAAAGAAACTACAGAAGGTTAAGCAACAAATTAATAATAGTAGAAACCTGTCGAAGGTGGAGAAAAGAGAAGGAACCAGGTAGTAAAGAACTCCCTCTTTGTTCACAACAGGAGCCACTTCACATAAAACCTGAGGTGCTCAATCAGTAAAATGCCTTTAAAATGGTTTTGTAGAAAGGAAACAAAAATTAATGTAAAATTGTGTCAAAGGGAAAAAAAGGAGAGGGGAGGAGGTGGGGATTAACATATACATGCTACTATATATAAAATAAATAATCAACAAGGACCTACTGTATAGCACAGGGATCTCTACTCAATACTATGTAATAACCTATGTGGGAAAAGAATCTGAACGAAGAATAGATATATGTATATGTATGACTGAACCACTTTGCTGTATACCAGAAACTAACACATTGTAAATCAACTATACTCTAATATAAAATTTTTTAAAAGTTTAAATTAGGTGAGAGATTGATAGACCTTCTAGTATGATAGCAAAGGAAATAGTAAAACCTGGTTGAATTATGGATATATTTTGAAGGTGGAGCTGATAGATGAGATGTAAGATCTGAGCAAAAACAAAGATTCACAGATAACTGCACAGATGGAGTAGTTGTTTACTGAGATGGGGGAAGATTGGGAAGGAGAAAGTTTGGGGGGAAGATTAGGAATTCAGTCTTTGGCAATGTTAAGTATAAAATACTTGTCGAGAAGGCAGCTGCATATGTGAATTTGGAGTTTGAAGGAGCAGTCCAAGATGGAAAGACATTTGCATATACATGGTATTTAAGGACTGAGCCCTGAGCGTGCAAATGTAAGATTCATACAAGAGATAGTTATAATACAACATGTAATAAGGACTATTAATAAGATTGAAATAACTTCAGGGATCTTGGGTGTATTCTAGGGCTTCCCTGGTGGCTCAGTGATTGAGAGTCCACCTGCCGATATAGGAACACGGGTTCGTACCCCAGTCCGGGAAGATCCCACATGCCGCGGCGTGGCTGGGTCCGTGAGCCATGGCCGCTGAGCCTGCGCGTCCGGAGCCTGTGCTCCGCAATGGGAGAGGCCACAACAGTGAGAGGCCCGCGTACTGAAAAAAAAAAAAAAAAAAAAAAAAAAGATACATTTGGCTGTGGCACAGTGCTCCGGGGTGTAAATATGCTCTCCTCTCTGATTCCCATCACGGGAACAATGGGAAGAACTGAATCCTTCAGTAGACGTAGTCTCGTACACGATTTCATGGAGGAGGGAGGAGGACAAATTCCACATTTATATTTCCATTATGTCCTCCATTAAAGGGCCTTTAAATTATTATCTGTTTTTTATGCTTTGATTAATTATGAGCAAGTAGATGCAGATATAGCACAATCCACAAGAAGTATTTTTAATACAGATTTGGGTTCAAAAGAAAAACATCAGATTTCAATGTTTATACCTGTATTTCGTACAGAGAAGCATGGTAGGAAAATCAAGAAGATACTAAATATAAAAAGATGTTGTATTGGAAGAAAATTCTATGAGAGACACGGGATGGAAATAACGAATTCAAGGAAATTAAAGATCAAAGGAAAATCTTTCACAGAAGTTTAACAAGGACTTTCTCTTCTCTCTCTTTCTCAAGAGAGGTTGGTAAGTATTAAATTACTATAGTTTTAAGATTCCTTTGATATAAGTTACTCTATCCTTCAGAAAAATGGAACCTTATGAAGAAAAATGTTACATGTCCACTGAAAAAACAATGTGGGGGGAATATCGAATTTATCAAAATTTTGTTGGGGATTAAGAATGCCCCCAAAGCAATTGAACTGTACAAAGGAGACCTAATAAAAAGGTGAACTTGGAACCTGGGTAGTTCAGTCAGTAGAGCATCAGACTTTTAATCTGAGGGTCCAGGGTTCAAGTCCCTGTCCAGGCGTTATGCACCTGTGTTTCCTTGGGCCAATAGTACTTAAGCTTTTCTCCCAAGACAATTTGGGTTAAACTTTGGTGACTTTTAACCTACCTACAGTGAGAAAACGCCAAGAAGTCAGTTACCTTCAGCCTTAACTACTAGTTGAGATTTGATATTCTGTTCCAAACAAAAGATGATTTTAGCAGTTCTTAATAATATAGACTTCCTGAGGAACACAGTACACAACCCTTACAGCCCATGAAATATAAGAAAACTATCCCTCTAGACTAGGGTGTTTTAGAAAAGGAACTGGAAACCATATTTGTTGAGTAAAGTATTCTCTGGGTCAGGATATAAGTCCTCCACTAAAGCCCTCCACTAAACCGTGGTAACGTCACATTCTAATGATAAACCCAAATGGTAGGGAGTTATTTCACAAATACTGCAGCATTATCTTTAGGTGAAATGCTCACCCTAACCAGAAATATTGGCATACTTTACCATACGTTTCTGCAATTTTGTCTTGTTGTTTGTTGATTGTGCAACTTCTTGCTCAATGGATTGTACTTCTCTTTAGAAATATACATTTCCCCACTCCCCCTCTGTGGAAGGATTGTACTTCTCATGGCATTTGAAGATTATATGATGGTCTACATAGAAAATCCTAAGGAACCTGAAAATAAACAAACAAAAATCCTCCTAGAACTAATAAGTATGTTCAGCAAAGTCACAGAATACGAGATCAAAACAGAAAAATCAATTGTATTTTTATATACTAGCAATAAACATGTGGACACCAGAATTAAAATACAGTACTTTTTTAAAAATAGGACAGGGAACACTTAGATGAAAATCTATCCAGACATGTGAACATGTACATGCTGGAAACAACAAAACTATAAAATTCTGATGAAATAAATCAAAGACCTAAATAAATGGAGAGAGATTCCGTGATTATAAAACTCAACATAACTAAGATGTCAGCTCTCCTGGAAATGATATAGAGGTTTAACATAATTTAACATAATTCCTATCAAGATCCAGGTAAGATTTTTTTGTAGCTATAGACATGACTATTCTAAAATTTATAGGGGAAGACAAATGAGTCAGAATAACTAGAATGATTCTGAAAAACAGGAATAAAGTGGAAGAAAACATTCTTATTATTTCAAGACTTATTATACAGCCACAGTAATAAAGAGTGTACATTTTTGGCAGAGGGACAGATATATGTCGATGAAACGGTATAGAGAATCCAGAAAGCACCACATGCAAGTACATCTAAATTATTTTTTACAGAAGTGCAGAGGCAATTCAGTAGAGGAAGAAAAGTCTTTTCACAAGATTGTGGTGGAGCAATCCATAGGCAAAAGAAGCCAGCTGCAGCCTAAACCTCACACTTTATTTAAAAAGTAACTGAAAATGGTTCATAGATTTAAAATAAAACATAAAACTATAAACCTTTTAGAAAAACTATGAGAAAATTTGGGGGACCTGGGGCTTGGTGGAGAGTTCCTAGACATAACACCAAACACACAATCCATAAAAGACAAATTTGACTAACTGGATTTCATCAAAATTTAAAACTTTTGCTCTGCAAAGGTCTCTGTTAAGAAAATTTAAAAAGCAAGCTAAAGACTGCGAGAAAATATTTGCAAAACACATCTCTGGCAAAGACATATCTAGAATATACAAAGACCTCTCAAAACTCCGCATTAAAACAACACTCAATCCAATTAGAAAATGGGCAAAAAACATTCACCAAAGAGGATATACAAAGGGAAAATAAGCACATGAAAAGATGTTCAATATCACTAGTCATTTAGGAAATATACATTAAGACCATGGTGAGATATCACTACACACCTATTGTAAGAGATAAAATAACAAATGGTAACAACTGCCAAAGGTTGGTAAGAATACAGAGAAACTGGATCTGTTATACATTGCTCATAGGAATGGAGAATGGTGTAGCCACTCTGAAACATAGTTTGTCAGTTTCTTAAAGAACTAAACACACACGTACCATGCAACTCAGCAATTCCACTCCTAGGCATTTATCCCAGAACAATGAAAACTTATATCCACACAAAACCCTGTGCGTTATTGTTTATAGGAGCTTTATTTGTAATAGCTCAACCTGAAAGCAACCAAAATGTTCCTTAATAGGTGAATAGGTTAAACAAGCTGTGGTCCATCTATACTATGGAAGTACACATCTAAACTCAAAAGTAAAAAGAAATGAACTATTGATACTTGCTACCTTGATACATTATCTTTGCAACTTCATGTGAATTTATAACTGAAAGTATAATTACTTCATGTGAATTTGTAATTATTTATGATTATTTCATTAAAATAATATATTTATTATATAATATACACACTTCCTCGTCCTCATGGACTTGGCCACGTGACTTGCTTTGACTAATGAAGTGTCAGTGGAAATGTCCAGTCCGACATCTCAGAGAAGTTAGGAACCATTATGTGGGGAATTAGGTAGAAGAGCCCCTGGTAATCAAATCACTTGGTTCATAGATAGGTGAGTTCTGTATGCTGCTGTGAGCTTTAAATGCACTGCTGTGACACAGTCTCCCACTCAGAAGTAGCCCTGCAACATAGTGGTGAAAAGAAATCCTCCCAGTGGTTAGAGCTTTAGATGGTTCGTTTGATGTTCCTCTTTACACGGACAGAGAAGTGGCCTAAGATAGAGCTGTGTGTGGAATCCTAGGAAAAAGGGAATGGTTGGCTGGAAGATCAGGAATCTGAAGAGAGTCAGATTTGAAGATTAGAGACCAGAGGTGTGGAGAAATGCATGTGGGTTGACTTGTGGGAATTGTCACAATGTTGAGGATCTTTTATCAGATATTAATACCTACCAGATAAAATCTACTTCAGAACAGCCACTGGACAATTAGCTGGACAGATCTACTCATCCAGTAGATGTCATCACCCTCAGGCATCAATAACAGGAATTTCTTATTTTAAAATATTATTAAAAGATTGAAGGAAGGTTTTTTTACCCTCTTTTTCAAAATTCTTCTTGGTGTGGGGCTGAAATCTGGTGAGTCATGTCTCCAAGTATCTCAAATGATCCCAAATACCTTAAGGTTGACATTTCCAGTATACAAACATCTAACTGATGCTAGAGAGCCATAAAGCACAGCTAGCAAGAGTAAATGCTGAATGAATGGGGTAACATTGCAACCAGTGTACTGTGACAACACAGCAAAGGAAGGTGAGAATTCTTCACCCTAGAAGAAATGTTGGGGGAACTTAATAGACAAATCTTTTGAAGTAGTCACAGAAAATGGAGGGCAGACTGCATTTGTCCAAAACCTTTGGATCCACTGATCCCAACATTTGAACAAAAGCTTGAAGGAGGCCAGGGAGTAAATCTTATAGATATCTGGGGTGAGAATTCTCTACACAGAGGGAACAGCATCAGAACAATATGTTGGACACGGTAAAACAGAGGAATAAAAGCACAATATTCTCTAAGAGGTGAGGACAAATACTTACTTAGTCACACAGGCAAGAATCCTTCAGCAGATGAGGAGAAAACGAATCCACTTCACAACTGTGGAATAGAGGTGGCAAAGAACAAACAAACCCAAATCAGAGAGGACTGTTTAGAATAAGTGTGATTTCCCTTCACTAACTGCAGGAATAATCACAGATAGGGGCATGTGGAGAGCAGTGTCTGGGAGAGTTAACACTGTGTCCTGTTTGATACCCCAAAAAAGCTGGTGGCATTAGAACCATTTCCTTAATTCTTTGAGCACTGTGGAATGGTCACTGTCTTTCACATCTTCCTTATCTGACTCTAAAAGGAAGAGACATTTCGAATACCATTATATAAGTGACAGTGTTTTTCAAATCACTCAGAAGTGAATGGGTGTAAAATCCATGTACAAAAAGGTCATGAATGGTATTTTAATAAATGAAATAGAAGATATAGGAATAGAAATAGGAAATATCACAATAAACCCATGCAGTAAAATACTGTGGTAGAGTTTGGCCTCTCTGTCTCTCCAAATATCATCTATCTATAGCTATATCGATATTGGTATAGATGATAGATAGATGGAGATTCCCATAGTTGTCTCTCTCATTTATATATATAAATCTCTGTCTCATATGTATAAATGTATATATATATATACATACATTTGTTTGCATATTGTATTGAGTTGTGACTTAAAATGTATTTCGACACTGAGTTGCAGTCAGAAGAGTTTTGAAAAAAGACTTTCTTGAGAGGGTACAATTTGAAGATGGCAGCATCTTCTTGAGATGACAAAGATCTGGGGGTGGGGGGTCGGGGTAAGAGCCCCAAAGGAATAATGGAGTTTTGCTTTCCTTGGCTGGGGTATCTGCATAGCTGGGCTCAGGTAGGGCGATGCGCAGGGCTGCGGACCCTAGGAGGCTCCCCTGCTGGCGCGAGCTGCTAAGCTTGCCACTCCACCATCGCTCCTTAAGTTTTATTGTGGATGGGGGCATGGAGTACAAGGAGAAAAAACAAACGAACAAAACAAACAAAGACACACTAGTATACAGGCCTCGGCCTAGCCATGTGACTGAAGGAACCCTCTACGCTCGCTATCCAAAAGCTTCCAGTACTAAAGAGAAAAGGTTTACAACCTTCCAGACGGGCCCCTTCTAGCGTCATCGCAGAGGCAGCTGCAAATGAGAGCTGTGTTCAGGAACTTCCCAAAGGTTCTGCTCTCTAATATAAGCCTCGGGAAAAGGAAGGTCCTATCTTATTACAAAATTTATTTGTTTGTTTAGTCCAAACGGCCCCAAACGAGAGATACAATCGAAATTGTGACCCCCGTGGAATAATTTGAGAAACAAATTGGGTTAACTCTATTTCGGGTGCGCCGTACTGAAGAAAATCTTGCGCCCTTGCGAGCAAACAAAATGCGTCTCTTGTATTCAAAGTGTCATCTATAAGATTTTTCGACAGGTAACAGAGGAGATGGTTAACACGTTTCCTTTCCGGTGGCAGCAGAACTGGCTCCACGATTTCCGATCTTCTCCCCGAGAAGGGTCCACCCAGAGTTTCGCTCCGCGGGCTCTTCCTCCGCTCCGAGAGACTAGCGGCTCCAGGGAGTGGGGAGGGGTGCTGGGGAGGGGGTTCAATGACGAGCTTGGGCACTCTTGGGCAGGTTCGAAAATTGCAGACCCGAAGGTGATGACCTGAGGTCATCTGGTTGCGGAAGAGCTGATCTTCTGCGTACCTCGCGAGAGAGGGGCGACGAAAACCGTCAGAAAGAAAGGAGATCGAAAAAAATGTTCAGCGCAGAAATGGTGACATAATCATTGAAGGGAAGAACGGTGGTAGTTTGGGGGGGGGGGGGGTGGGCTAAGCAGAGTGGCGCAGCGGGAGCGTGCTGGGCCCATAACCCAGAGGTCGATGGATCGAAACCATCCTCTGCTACAGAGGCGTTTTTCTTCTTCTTTTCTTCAGTCCCTTGCTAAACTTTACTGCAACTCGGTTACAAGCACGCACCAAACACCGAATCAATTTCTACCTCTTCCATGTTCAACCAGTTAACATTCACGAGTTTGAGAATCCTCTAGTTTGGCTTCTTTCTTCCCACCTTCCTTTGAAATCCCACCATTCTCTCACTAGGCAATTCCAGAACCCTTCTACCTATCCGAAGTGACACACTGCCCCGAACTGTAAAATTCCTTCCATCGCTGGTGTCCAGTAGAGGAGCAATGGAAATATTCCTTCAGTGGAGGTGGTCTTATATCAATATATTGTATGCGACCTCTTGGAGAAAGAGGTGATAAATTCCATATTTACTTCTGTTACAACTTCCAGGAAACGGCCTTTCAAATTTGTCATCTACTTAACGATGTTTCGATGGATTGCATTCTATTAGTAAATGCAAATATAAATGAAACCAAAAGAGTTAATTATAACAGATTTGTGGTTCCGTCACATATCAAAATTTCAGATTTCAGTGTTTATACCTATATTTGGGGCAGATTAGTGTAGTAGGACGATCGCATAAAGACTTTAAGCGTAAGCATACCTTATATTGGCGTAAAATTCTGTGGAAATACAAATTCAAGGAGAAAGAGATCGATCAAGTGGGAGACGTCTGGACCCATTTTTGGACAGTGTGGGTTTTGAATGGAACTCGTTCTCCGAGTTCCTTAACTTAACAACCTTGAAATGACCTTTCTTGAAAGAATCGTATCCAATCCGTGCCATTTTTATCGTTATTGGAAGGAATGGTATTGGAAATCTTAAAACGTTATTAAACGTTTTTTAATTTCTCAGAATGTTCGTCCCCTAGTTCACTCTGGCTTAGCGTGACTATTCAGCCTCAACTTAAATCTCCCACTTCTTTGCTCCCCTCCTGGAGCTCCGACCCCACTGGGCTAGGTGAGGATCGCGACTGGAGAGGGTGGCCGGGGCGGGGGGACGGGGGTGGTGCTGAGCGAGGGACAGCGCCGGGTGCCTGCGGAGGCGCTCAGGCTCTCGGTCGGTAGACAAGAAATCCCTTTGGCCCCGTCCGGAGCCTCGCGACCCCGCCAGAGTGCCATCGTACCTGCATACTCAAAGTGCGAACAATCGCAGGGCGACACACATTCACCCTCGGGGAGGCGACCCTGGATGGCGGCCGCGTCAGGAGCTTGTCATCCCGGAGGCAAATGACTGACACCTACTGGCTGCAGAAAGGAAAGGAAGAAGGGCGGGAATCCCCAAGCAGCCAATCCGGCCTCCGTCATTAACCCCGCTGCTGGCGCCACGAGCGCCGTCTGGGCTGCCCAGGTCCACGCGCCCGGGTCTCCGGTCCCGCGCTCCCGCCAGCGCCCCGCCCCCCGCCCCCAACCTCCACCGACTCACCCTGAGGGGCTCGGACTGCCCTCCCTACTCCGACTCCGGGGGACGGACGGGCGGACGGATCAGTGCCGGGGCCGGGAGCCGGGGTCTGGAGACCCGGCGCCTGCTCGACTCTAGCTCCGGGCCTCCGGCCGCGCGCTTCCTCTCCAATCCCTCTCCTCGTGCCGCGCGCTGCAACCCGGAGAGGTGAGAAGAGAGGCCAGAGCAGCCAGCTTAGGCCTCAAACTGGCAGAGCAGGCTACGGGGGCTGCCGAGGGCCCGCGTGTCCTCTGTTTCCACCGGCCGCTCACTTTCGGATGCAGGACCTGGAGGGTGAGGAGCGCCCCGAGAGCCTTTCACTTTCCTCGCGCAGGGATCCCAACCGTCACCGGAACACTTCGACTGCGGCTGAGTCACCAGGCGTCAGAAGCCTCGGGAGGCCAAACCCGAAGTCCAAGTCACCGACCTCGCCTCACTGCTCCACACGGGCACTTACGTGGGCCCGCTGGGCCTCTCGCCGTCATCCCCAGCAGAGGGGCGCACAGACTTGCCGGAGAGGCCCTCGAACCGCCGGCCAGCTCAGCCCCTTCATCAGGTCCCCTGGGTTCAGCACGTCCATCGTGCCCACCCTGCCCCTCGGCACAGACCTGCGAGGAGGCTGCCGGACTGGGATCCTACCAGTCCCAACGCGTGGGTGGTCAATGAGGCTTGGAGGCGCTTTCCCATGAACAGGTATTCCATCATGGAGCCTCTTCCCTCAGACTGGTGGGAGAGTTACTTCAAGCGGAGAATCTGGTCTCTTCGGCACCCCAGGGCAATATGGAGCCCGGTGACCATCAGGCTCGCTCCTCGTGAGCGGACAGCGCCCCCCTCCACTGCCCCAGCAGAGGTAACGAACTCTGCAGGGGTAGGCGGGGGGGCTCAGCTTCTGAGAAGCCCCCAGACCCATGTGCGAAGGAGACTGTGCTGAGGGCCCTCAGAGAGCGCAAAAGGGGAAAGTGAGGTGGGAAGAGCCACTGTTCCGTGAGAGCTTGGACAGTAAGAGAAGGATTCCAGAGACCAGACCGTCTGCGTTTTAGCCTCTGAGGAAAAATGGAGTCCACGCTTCTTTCGTGCCCAGGCCTGGGCCTCTGAAGAGAAGCCTCGACTGCTGGGGCTCAGATCACAGCTTGAATCACAGGCCCAGCTGCTCCTCCGTGGACTCCTTGGCCAGCACACACACAGGTGGCACCCTTAGCTCCCAAAGAAATGCTATTACAAGCTCTTACAGCTCTTGGAGAGATTTCTCTGAGCCTTGGAAGAGAAGTATTCCCAGTACATCACTCCAGATACCAGAGTGGCCAATAAAAAGGAAAGAACATGGTCGTCCGTCTCACTCTCCAGTCCCACTGGTATCAGATGAGTCCCCAGAAACACCTGGCAGCTCTGGGCAGCAAAATCAGATTCCCCTGCTTCTGTCAAGCCCTGGGAGCCTGCTGTCCCTGACTCCACCTCCTCAGCTTGGTTATGCAGTCGCTGAAGACCTGGCCTTAGGGAAGAAAGCTGGACTGCAATGGAGCAACAAAGCCAGAGAGGATACGACTGAGGTCGCCACAGACTCTGTCCCTGACACTTGGTCTGCTATCCGGCCTCCCCTGTCCCAGGGCACTGATCCTCAGTTGGAAAGCTTACATAAAATGCAGGAGTCTCCAAGTCCACTGGCCTCCCCACAACCGACCGGAGAGGCAATCAGTGTGGCCCACTCGCCTCGGGAAACAGCGATCCTGCTGGCCTCACATGGGTGCTCACATGTGAGGAGAAACATGTGGGAGAAACATGTGTTTCTCCCACATCACCAGCCACTGACACCACATAGCCACCTTCAACCTCTCCGGCTGCCATACCCCGAGACTCAGCTGCCGTTATCCCTGCAGCACCCACTATGCAAAGCACTTTGGATTGATGTGCGGCCCAGCTCCCCGTCTTCCTGCATCTGCACCTCCTGCTGCAACTTCTGCTGACCGCATGTCAAAACCCATTGTGGGGCTCCCAGCCAAGAGTGAGACAGGAGGCTCCTCATATTCCAGAATTTCAAGCACAGCTGCAGCATCTTCACCTCCGGGTATCTCAACTCCCACCTTCAAGCCTATCTTTGGCAGCATAAGACCACTGAAAACTATGCCCGGGAGAGCTCCTTTCTCTTTCAAGCAGACCTCTCCTCCACCTCCTCCTGCTTCTACCCGTCTCTTCCACGGCCTGCTCAAGGCTACCTCTGTAGTCATGTCCACCACCCCAGCCAGCACATCCAGAGGCTCCTTTAAGCCACCTTTGGAGTGTGGTGTAGTGACTGTTACCAGTCCCATGGGCAGCACTTGCTCCGTCCCTTCCACTTGCCCCGCTTTCCCTCGCCTCTCGGGGCTGCCTGTGCCTTCAGGGCCAGCTTCTCCGCAGCTGCAGGCTTCACTTTCCCACTGTGCCAGCGTCCAACCATTCCTACCGTGCACACAGTCACCATCTTTAGCCAGGTTCTTCGCAGTGCTCTCCAGATATCCCCTACCAGGAGCACTGCCAATTTTAGCGCTATGGGTAGCCCTCTGGCAACTTCAGCCCTAGTGACCACCAACCAGCCTGCATTGTCATCCAGGATCTCCAGTTCGACCTCAGCGTTCACAATTCCCTTAGAGTCAAGCTCAAGGCCACCTTTCCCGCTATCCCTGGGAGCCACTCCCCAACCTGCATTTGGGGCTGCATATGTGCAGAAGCAAGAAGCCCCCGAACCAGCCCTTGGCCCAAGCTTCAGTAGCTCTTTCATTTTTGGAAACTCAAGAGTGGCCTCCTCAATCCCAACACCGACTCCAGCCCAGCCGTCCTTCAGCGGTACCACGCAGTCAGCCTTTGGGGCTTTGGCACCATCAGCCTCCACCTTTCACATCCCTGCCAGCTGCTGGCCGGCCTTTGACAGCACTCCAGTCGGTTCCCTTTGGTCAAGCTAATACGAATGGTTTGGGAGTTGTCACCCCAACCCAGCGGAGTGGGACTTGCGGCTCAGTGTTTGGCAGCACAGCCCCACGACCACTTGACTTTGGGGGATTAGTGGCCCCTATGGACTGTGAGGAGACTGGGACCAGCGTCACTGCCCCAGACATGAGCTCCAACTCCGGAGCATTCAGCACTGGAGCAGGTCCAGGCGGGAGCGCTGCACCGTCACGCCCTTGGGGAAAGGCTGGGGCCCAAACAACCAGGGCCGGGCCAGCCAGGGCACACCTTTTGCCTTGGGGAAGGCCGGCATTTCTGCAAGAAAAACTGTGTTTGGGGACCCCTCCATGGCCCCCTTTGCTCAGAGCACCCCTGTCAGTGGATCAGCGAAGGCAGGCAGCAGCCTTGGCTTTGGGATGCCCTCTCCACCGCCCCAGGGCTCTGTTGGGAGAAGATCTTTCGGATCGTCAGCCCCTTCATTTTCCATTGGTGCAAAATCAAAAACCCCAAAGAATAGGGAGCAAGGGCATTCCCGAAGGCATCATGCCCGCAAGAAATAACCTGTGTCCCTTGCCATTCGTACTCTGATTTGGACCTCAGCATAGTAAAGTGCCTCAGTCACTTCTAATTCTCTACAGCAAAAATACGCCAGATCTAAGGTGAGAGCTTTACACATTCACCTTGTGGTCCTAATCTACATTCTAGAGGAAAGTGAAGGACTAAAGCATCTAGTGGTGGTAGCAGAATGAAACTGAGTGGAACCAAAGCTTTGGAATTGAACGGAGCCTTGCCTTCCCCTCCCTACCCACTCCTTTCTGTGTCAAGGGTGAGCTCAGTCAGGACGCTGACTCCTGCTGTTTTCTCTGGGAACAGGCGTGCCAGAGAGGCAAAAAGTACAAGCCACATTCTCTTGCATCTTTGGGAGGAGGAATAGATTCTCTCTAAATCTTAGCCTGCTTCTATTTGGCTCAAAGAAGTGGTTCCTTTATCTGGTCCCCTAGGGAGGCCGATTCCTCATTTCCTGCTAGTTTGCTCCTCAGTTGGTTCTTGGAGAAGATTTTTTTTTTAGTTTAATTTATTTATTTTGGAGAAGCTTTTAATGCAATTTGACCATGAAGCCAACTTTTCCTGAGGATCAATGGTCTACCCGTGAGACCATCCATGGGAGGGCCAGGGGAGGAAAAAACAAACAGAGTGGTTCAACCTTGCTTCTTTTCTTTACACCATAGGTCATGATTCCTCCATAATTACGCGTGAGAAGTGCTCAATTAGGGAACCAAAGCTTCTACTTTTCTTTTAATTTGTACCATATAAAATCACCCTCTACCTCACATCTCTCCCGGATAGGGTGGGTAGGGCAGGAAAACTCTTGGGCCTGAGAACAAAGGGAGAAGGGGAAGAAGAGCAGATACCTAAGCTGACCTCTGTACTGTAACCAGTGGGAGGTCTATGAGTAGCTACGACATATTCCTTAGCACGTATCATCCTGATGGAAAAAAGGAAAAGGCAAGAATGACTCCCTGAATACATCTATCTCCTGTTTTATGGATACCTTGGAAGAGACCTAATTGGAAAAACAAGGACTCTTAAGTTGGTTGATAAAATAAAAATAAATCGTTGAAATGAGTTTATGATACAGGAATTGCTATAAAACGCATATCTATTCAGAGGCAGAAGGATATTAAGAAACTTTCCCAAGCTCAACCAGTTAGTAAAGGTTAGATTCGGGATTTCAACCCTATTGGCTCCAAAGTGTGCGTTCGCTTCTCCCTCACTAGAGCAAACCACCAAAGTCAGAACTCTAACCCAGGTATATACGACTCTAAATATCCATACCGTTTCTACTTTGAAAGGCATTCCACAACCCAAGATTGCCATCTGACAGAGGGGGGGCCAGAGGAAAAGTATTAGACAATTTCTACAGCTCTTTCCATGATAATTTAACATTTATCCAGTGATGACTATATACCTTGTATCGTCCTTTGCACCAGACATTCAGAGGTGAAGGAGAACTTCGGCTTTGGAGATTATGGTTTCACGGGGAGACTGGTAAGTAAGCCAGTGATTCCATAACAAGCGACAGGTACTAAGGGAATGGAAGCAGGGCAGAAGGTCATCTTATCTAAGTCTTGAGGCTTGAATTCTGTTTTACGGTGTGTGTTCTCCAGTTCTAGCAACTGGAGAAGGGTATTTCAGGCCAAAGACAAAACACGTGCACAGGAGGGCCTGGAAGACAGAACGCCTCTATCTGGATAGCTTTCAAGGAGTCAGGCATGGTTTGGGAGAAGAAGGGGCAGATCATGGATATGCTTATAAACCATATCGTGCAGTGTGCACAGGGTTCCAAATACAATGGAGAGTCATGGGAAGGTTTTAAGTAGGAAAGAGGCAAGCTTGGGTTTCGATTGCTCTAGCTGTGAGCTGTGAGGAAGGAGTCAAACGGGGACAGGCTGGAGGCTTGGAAGTGTGGGGGAGGCTGCGGAGACACCAACAAAGATGAAAGATACAATACATTCAAACTAGGTAATTAATTACCTGGTTAACAGGGATTGTTAACCAGGTAGTTAAGAGTGGGCGTGGGGAGGCAGTAGAGAGAGGAGGGATTAAGAAACAGGACTTGGTGACAGATTGCACCGTGTGTGCAGAGGAGATGTGCAGAATAAGGGTAAGGGGGACTTGGAGAAGACGGACCCTTAGCCATCTGACCTGGAGGATGGAAATTGTAATTTTGGCAGAATACATGGAATTTCGTATAGACGGAGTGTGAAATGACTGTGGAATGTGAGGGAAATATTTGTCCTATTCAATCATTCACTCACTCAAAAAATACTGGGCATCTGATACTAGTTACTAGGCACTCTTCTAATATTTGGGATGTTTTCCGTGACAGATAAACTTCCTGTTCTTGTGGCGTTTATGTTCTAGCAGGGGGTGTGATTAAAAAATAAACAATAAGCATACTAGGAAATGACTACCATGTGAAAGAGATTGTAAACGGCATGGCCCAAATATAGAGCAGGGTAGGTGGACTAAGATGGCACTACAGTTTCATCTGAGCTCTTATGAGAGGTTGACATCTGAGCAAAGACTTGAATAGACTTGGTAGTAGTGAGTGACTAGCAAGGGAAATAGAGCGGCTTGGGGCCTGTTGTTTTTCCACCGGGTAACTGATTCTTGCAAAGAAACTGACCCTATTGGATTATTTTCGTCCAAAAATAAACTGGGAAACCACCCACACTTTCTACACTTCCACACTTGGGTCTTAACTAGTTCAGCGAAAGGTGAAACAAGATCTTTTTGTATGATGTGTGAAAAAAAAGTTATCAATATCAACGCAGTAGGAAAGAAACAGCTTTGCCAATTGTCTCTTTATAACAGGGAAAGAGCTCCCAATGACCAAAGCTGGAACAGTTTGAACAACAGATAGTGTGGTTTTGGATTATAATCCAAAGTATGAAATACATATTCATGAGTCCATACTGATATCAATCAATCAGTCAATGAATACAGGAGAAGGGAAACATTTTCCTTACAGAAGAATTCCAACTAATATAAGTAAATACTCCCCCCACCCCCAGGAGATGAAGCTTAATCCCCTCCCTTCCGGAATATGGGCCATACTGAGTGACTAACTTCTAAATAGTAGAGTAGGAAGTAGGAAAAAAAATAGGAACTTCACAAGGGAGAAAAATGTCAAACACTACCTTAAAAATGATCAAGGTTGGCATCACCGATGGTAAGCTATGCTCCTGTCATGTAACACCTGATACGATGCGATGGGACAAGTACTTTATCTCTGTGGTCTCCCGCAGAAATCTATAACCCCAAGCCAATCATGTAAAAAATATCAGACAAACCCAGATTGGAAAACAGTCAAGTATGCGACAGAAATACTTCATCAACACTGAGAAACTGTCACAGACCAGAGGAGGCTGAATACAATGTAGGATCCTGGAAACAAACGGGACATTAGTGTAAAAACTGCTGTGATACACACAAAGTCAGGAGTTTAGTTATTAGTAAAGTACCCATGTTGGTTTCTGAGTTTTAACAAAGGTACCATGATAATGGAAGAAGCTAATATTAAGGGGAACTAGGTAATGGGTATAAGGCAAATCTCTGTATTGTCTTTGCAACTTTTCTAAAGTTATTCCGAAATAAAAATTTAATTTAAAAAATTCCAATAAGAAACATGTCTCTTGGCCACCACTGAAACCAGTGTTGAGGCAAACGCCTGGTTGACAGTAGGTCCATGATAGGTAGTTGTTCAAAGCTGAAGGAATGTGATAGTGATGTCTTATTTTGGTGAGGGACATGGCAGAGATATTTATATGGTTATCTGTGCTACATGATGTATACTTGTCCTGCCAAATAGTCTCCTAGCGTCGCATTCGCACACTGAAATGCAAACCAGACCAATGAGATTTGTCTTTAGCCTGTAAAAGACATCTGAAATGGAGCCATCTGGTTTATGTGGAACTTGAGGTTCGGTGGGTTTCTCTCACAAAGTTTCAAATCACACCCAAAGTGTTTTCTTTCCTATCTTGGGCCTAAAATATTTCCATTTGGGCCCATAAGCATCTGAACCACTTCTCTTTGTTACATCTTGCCCCACAAAACTGGGTTTATCTATCGCACCATTATAAAATCCAAGTTTTTCAGAAAGAACAGTGGCCAGTTCAATGTTCTTTGGTGGGTTCTTCACAGAGCTCAGACTTCTCCCAGGTAGTATTAATCACGCCTTCTTTTTTGTTCTTAAAGACTTCACAGATTACTTTAATGCCGGGTGGACGTGTGTGTGTGTGTGTGTGGGGGGGGGGGGGGCGCACACGCGCTTTTTTCAGTTTTAGGCATCCCTGATGTGCATAAATGCAGGTGGTTCCTAATTTAACTTAGTCTTCCCATTAATACACATGATACCTGATACTTAAAATACAATAGGAGAGGTGTATTGCATTGGGCAGAAAATTTTAAATCTTACAGATTTGATGGCAACGAAGGAGTTCTCCAAATAGAAACGAGTGGAAAATGTGACCTACCTTTACGGAAGCACTCGAGCAGCTATGGCTGTTGAAATAAACAACAAAAGGAAACAAATTGCCTGCTATTGCAAGAGATACAGGCAGTTTCCTTACACTATTCTCTATCAGCTCAGGAAGCAATGTCGTGTACCTGGCCTAGATATAACACGCTTGTAGAAGTCTTATAGATTGAGGCTGGTTATAACCTACACTATCTGCCAGCACTCCCCAGAGAATTTGAGTAAATGAAAACAAGAAATAGAGATTTTACATTATTTTCTCAAGGTCACAAATATAATGACAGGTTTGGAACAAAGAACCAATGGAGCCTGACATCACAGTTTGTGCTCTTAAGCATCATTCCATACTGCCTTCTCATTCTCAAAGGAGAGGACAACTCTCTGATATTTATGCTTTGGTGGTTTATTTCGGGCACTAGGACCAGTTTTTAAGTAAGACATGTCTACCTAAGTTTTATATTGTCTATATCTCTGGGTCAAACATCGTTCTTAACATGTATACGTTTGCCGAACTCTTACCTTCTTTTTTTCCCTTTGCATGCCTTTACCTGCCACGTAGCTCCAAAATCAATATTGGGAAGCACATTTCTCTTCTGTATGATCTTGCTTTTTCACAGTAAGAGTAGCAAATGGTGTGGTGAAGTCCTTCAAAGTGCTCCAGTTCGTGTTATGTTTCAAGACCGATAAGCACCATCATTTCCCAATTGCAGATTTGAAACTGAGAAATATCTCCTATAACGAAGTTGTAAAAGCTCCTAGAAGTGAAATGGTTTGGCTACCTACTTCCAGGGTCCGGAGGCTCAGCAAGTTTTGCGTGTCTTGGCACAGCATGTAAACTTCCGTGCATATTTCAGGCGAGAGAGAGTAAAAGAACTTGATAGAGATTCTGAGAAGTAGTCCCGAGACTCTATCATTAATCAAAAATCCTTGAGCAATGCATTGGTGAAACAGGAAAGTGACATCTACTTCAAATACTATACGAATCAGTGTGGTGTTATAGTTGGCTCCGTGGCTTAGTTGGTGAAAGCGCCTGTCTAGTAAACAGGAGATCCTGGGTTCGAATCCCAGTGGGGCCTAAGGAGGTGATGTTTTAATTACGGCAAACAAAAGAATGGAGTTCACATGCCTTGAAAAATTGGAGTTTACATGCCTTGAAAGTCCTAGGAGGAGCTGGGGACAGCAATAGTCCCCTTGCTTAAAAAAATAAATATAATATCAGCAAGTCTCCCAAGAGCCTTGAAAGGTGTTACACGCCCAGAACACTTGCCCTGAAATCATGAGATGAAGGTTAGGATTGCCTAGAGTGATTGCTTCTTGGTCTTCCCTTTACCTTTTAGATCAGGTGTCAGACGTTGTCAGTTCGGTTTTGTGTGATCTCTTCAATTATTTTTGCCTCCTAGAACTTTTAACACAACAGGGACGTTTGTTTTTCTTGACTGATTCATTGAATGGTCAACCTCTCCCCTCAGATCCCCCCCCCCCCCCCGTTTTGCACCAATCACTTTTTGGCGCATTGAATAGCGCCTTAGAGCCATGCTTCTCAAAATTTTGTGAGCATATGAATGACCTGGTATGGTCCATTACAGTGAGGGTTTTAGATTACTACATCTGCACCAGGGCCTGAAAGTCACCATTTCTACCGTCTCCCAGATGAGTGACGTCTACCCTACTGTTACGTGGACCGTGCAGTGTGAGGCGAGGCTACTGAATTAGTGATCTAGTTTCAGTGGGTGTGCTTTCAAGTCCTGCACTTTCATATGTTTACAGCTATTTTCCACACCCATTACTTAATCTGGAGTTGTTTCTACTTATTTGCCTTTAGTCAAATCTAATCCAAAACAGATAAAAGAACAAGGAAAAAATTCTAATATAAATTAGAGTAGTGTAAATCAAGTAGTGTTATAACCGTTTCCTCTTTTCTTTTTAGTTTATTTTTACTGGAGTATAGTTGCTTTACAATGTTGTGTCTGTTTCCGCTGTTCAGCAAAGTGAATCAGTGATACGTACACACATATCCCCTCTTGTTTAGATTTCCTTCCCATTTAGGTCACCACGAGCATTGAGTAGAGTTCCCTGTGCTATGTGGTAGGTTCTCATTAGTTATCTCTTTTATACATAGCCGTGTAGATATGTCAGTCCCAATCTCCCAATTCATCTCACTCCCCCTTCCCCCCTTGGTATCCATAACTTTGTTCCCTACATCTCTGTCTCTGTTTCTACCTTGCAAGTAAGTTCATCTGTACCGGAAAATGAATGACCGTTTATCTCTGTGGCTTCATTTGGCAATTTTAAAAGAAATTAACTGATTTCGTGCAATCTTGTGATAATACTCAGTGCATGTGCCCTTTTTCAGGACATCTGGTAGGGTCAGGATTGGCCACGTTGGGGGCCACTCGTTGACTGCTTTTCAATAAACTTCTAATCAAATTATTGGAAAATAATAAATCATCATTTATGCTGCCAACTCGATATCAGGGAAAAAACGGACTCCAATCCTGCTAGCTGGGAAGTACTGTCTCTCTTCTCTGTTTCCTGCAACCTTGTGACCGACCCAAGTTTGAGTTGCTGAGAGCAGGAGTTTTCGGCTTTGCTCTTTGTCAGATGTGCTGATGCGGAGCTGTCCTATCACGGATTTCTCACAGAGAATTCGAGGAAAGACCATGTTTTTGCTGCTGAGCACCTCCCTGATCCTTGAGGTGAAAGCTGGGAAGTGCACAAATACAGTGACGAAGGTCAGGTGAAGTGAGGAGAAAAATAAAGTACAGGCTAGTACGTCAGCTGTTGCACAGATTGACGTCGCTCAAAGCACAGGCGCTCCAGGCCAGTGTGAGTGACCCTGGATAAGAAGTTGACTGACTGACGACTCCCACCTCAACCTGCTCGGCAGGCACAAAGTCCGGTCCCATGAATTCCCAAACACTACTCCTTTTGTCCCTCCCTCCTGGGGCACAGCCCACCCCGCCCCCGCTCAGCAGTCTCCTCCGGGCAAGCACGCCCTCTCGGAAGTTTGGGGGTCTTCAGGGCTCTGTGTGCTGTGTCCTGGGTCCTACGATGAGCAAGAGAGATGGAAATGAAAGTCACAGGGTACCGTCGGGTAGTTCCTTGTAATCACATGCCCTAGGAGCCTGAGGTTACCCTGCCTGATGTGGGAGAAGGAATTTGGACTCTGCTTTCGAGTTACGTTTGGTTATGAGTCGTAGAGTGCCTATATTCTTATTTTAACACGTTTTTAAAAAGGAGGGAAAGCAAAGTGCGTGAGTGACAATATACTGAAAGAGAAATACTCAAAATTATTAGACTTGGGGAGCACCAAGGAAATGCCGTTTTATGGGACTTGTAAAACCCCCCGTGCGTGTGACGTTTCCGTGGTGTAGTGGTCAGCACGTTCGCCTTACACGCGAAAGGTCCCTGGTTCGAAACCAGGCGGAAACAGTACTCTGCCCAGGCTTTTGCCACTTTACCCACAACTACAACGACTACCTTGCTGCCCTCTCCAAGGTGCCGACCTCACAACAAAGGGTTTCCAACCTATCCTCACAGCAGCAGTGCTCAGACCTACATCTTGTTCAAGTACTTACTGCCTTTTACCATTTCTGTAGGTTCCTCGGACTCCAACACCTTTTACAATGTGTGAATTATGAGTATGTCCTTCCAGTCTGTGCCTAGTGTTTTTCTCTCCGAATGGACTTTTGAGGAAAAACGTGTTCAGTTTTTTGGGGGGTGGGGTGGGTGCAGTGTAGCAATCTTTCTTGTATGCTTAGTGCTTGTATGTCCTGTCTAACATACAGTTGCTCATCCCAAAGGCATGGAGTATTTTGTTAAATTTTCTTTAACAGACTTTACTGTTTTCACTTTCACTGTATAGGCAAATGATTTGAAATGCAAGCAAATGGCCAGGAAGCAGCTGAGGTATGCTTACCGCAATTAGAAATGAATAAGTGAATGAATGCCATCAGACAAACAAGGATGTAAAACAAACGAACGAAAAACAAAAGGTGATGTTTCCACATGTCTTCCATCTCTGGCATTTTCTTTTTTCCTTGCCAGAAATATTTTCAAAAATCTTCAGTATAAAACGTGTGTGTGGAGAAGGTGGAAAGCAATGGAGGAGGGGGTGGAGGAAATGAATCAGAAACGTTTCCCGTCCCCAGAGACTACACGGAGATTTTGTGTCCGGCAGAGGCCGTTGCTTGACCTCACTGTCCTTTCCCCTTTCTCCTAGTTCCCGGGGTCCGCGTTCGTACCCCCGTCAATACCCTCAGGGACTCGGGCTGCAGTCCGCCTTCATCCGGGTCTCTCTGCTCAGGTGTTTCCACAACGCGGTCAAGGCCAAGCCGCCCCTTCTCCGGAAGCCCAGGCCGCGCGCCGGGATCCGTAGGCCGACTCGCCTCAGCCACCTAGGCTTGCCTGGGAGGGGTGGCCGCTCGCTGCCACGAGTTGTCCTTTGGGCGCAGAGACCCGTCGCTTGCGTGGGTCCCAAAGGCAGTTGCCTTTAGGCACAGAACAGTTCCCGCCGGGCTCGGAGAGGGCTTAGGGTGGGTTGACCGGCGTGTGTGTTTTAGAGACGAGTCTGCGGACAGACGTACGCGGAATGGCGCGCGGAGGCCCTCGCAGGCAGCGTGTCGAGGCCGGCAGGGGCTCCTCTCGGCCACTTCAGGGGCTCGGCATCCCGCTCAACTCAAGGTGCGTGCCCGGCGGGCGGAGGTGGTCCGCGTTGCCACCGGGAAGCCCGCCTCTTCCCGGAGTCAGGACCGTGAACAGCGCACTCTGGATTTGCCAGGCTGTGTGAGGGATTTCTCAGAAGAGAGGAAGGACAGGGGGAAATGTTCTGATAGTATATTGAGCTGGTGGTGTGTGTGTTTTAGGCACCGATTTTTTTAATTTACAAAAACACATGAAGTACCGCATACAGTATTTCTACTTGATGGTTACGGAAGAAATGTTCACACATTAAGGTGTGGGGAAGTGGTTATGGCTTACATACGATTTAACTAAAACTTAACCCTGACTAGAGCAGCCTGTTTTGCGACCTATTAAACATACCTTTTACATCTGCTTTAACCATTAAACAAACAAACAAACAAACAAAAACATACCGTTACATCTGCTTTCACCATTTAACTTTTACCCTTACCAGAAGTAAAAATGTCTGTTGTAAAGAGGAAGAGTAAACGCCTCCCTTCCTGGGACGCCAGTGCCAGTAGTACTTCCTCTCTACAGGTACCCTGGCTCTTGTCCCTCGTGGACTAAGGGGAGTCACATGATCTGAATGCCTGGGAATTTTCTCAAATGTTTGGGGGAATTTTAGCTGGCTTTTGCTTAGATTAGGTCAGACTAGTTCTCAGATTCTGTGAACTTTGAGAGGACAAAAGTATGACAGACAGAAAGCAGTGCTTCTAAGAGAGTTGCCTATCACCTAAACATCTGATGGCTATTTTATTATGCGGCCCTGAAGATTATGGCCTGAAACCCTCTCCATGGCCACTCCTATGTCTTCAGCTTCATTTCGTACCTCACTGCCCCCTCTCTCCCAACCACACTGTCCTACCTGCCAGCAGTTCCTCCTGTTTCCCAGGGATGTGTGCACCTACTGTTCGTTCTACCTCAAATACTTTCTCTATCCCTAGTGAACATTTCCTCGACCTTGAAACTTGACCTCCACCATTACTCCTTCAGATAAAACTTTCTAAGTAAATCTTCAGATTCCTGTTAGCACCGTACACCTCTCTTTTATTGCAAAAGCCAGTTAGGTGAAAGATGGCAAAGCTGGGATGAGAAAGCATTGCACTCTGGATTCCAAGTTTGTGCCGTCAAGAACATAACCATACCGTGTCTCTCTCTCTCAACATCCAAGATCCTTCTCTCGAGGCAGTTGTACATTTTGAGGCGTCTCTTTTGCCCAATTTGAAAACTAAAATGAACATACAACCAAATTGTCGAAAAAGAGCATGTCTGTCTGTTTGAAATGTATGTGGTGTTAAGTCAGTTCCTAAATTCCCACATTCTATGTCAAATTTGATTTCTGGAATGTGTGTACCTTTACGGAGTGACTGAATTCTTGCCTCTTTTTGCCTTTACCGTTGACTTTTGCCTGCTTTTATCCGATGCATGGTTTGTCACAGAATTTGCCCATGATTCTCCCTCTTAGTGAGGCTTACTCTTTTAACAGTGAGAGGAAAAGATGTGATTCTTACAGCCGAATGCATTTCCAAACCAAATAAATGTGCACTATGTTACAACACTTAATTAAAGAGAATACAGGGCAGTCATTAGTCACCCACGCACACATCATCAGGGTCCAATAGAAGTACGTAAGAATACGTGACGCGGGTGGAAGCATGGCAGATTAACAGATTGATTGCAAAAATTAGCAAAGAGCACTCGCAGGCGAAAACTTGCTTTCAGGGAATGACATTCTTGCTATCACGTGTGGAATGTTCTAAGGGTTACAATTCTTATGATTTCAAACATAGAAATTGAAAACAACGTTGTATTATATACACTCACCGCAAATTACATGAATCTGTCGGAGTCAACGGTGTTGCGGTTATTTCTATCCTCATTCCGGAACCAGCGACTTCGGAGGTCTCATTTAGTTAAATAGGCATACTTGAGACCCGCTCTCGCGGGGGGGCCAGTGGCGCAATGGATAACGCGTCTGACTACGGATCAGAAGAGTCTAGGTTCGACTCCTGGCTGGCTCGGAACCCTTTTGGCACCCAATCGCCTTGCAGTTGACACGCCGACCAATTCTTCAAACTTTCTCGGATCACAATGAGGTGCTGCGAAAAGCTCCCTCACCTTCCTTCTTGTTGCCCCACGGGGCAATCAATCCCGCCTCTTGTGCAACTCGGAAGGACCCTTCAAAGGCGATCACAGGAACGTTCACAATCTCACGTTTTCTGGTTTCAATCTCATACCGCAAATAGGGAGAAAGGTTCAACCTCACACGGCAAGTATGGAGAAAGGATCACACAGAGACACCTATACACAGATTCAAGTCAAAGAGGCTTTAAGAAAAAAGAAGAGGAGGACGAAGAACAAGAAGAAAGAAAGAAACATTGTGGATCTACGAGTGTCTTCACCAATATTAGCCTCACTGGGTTACCCCTCGACCCCTTCCGAATAGAAAGACAAGAGACTTTGACTGAGGCAATGGTAAATCCAGAAAGGCCGGGCTTGTGCAGACCGGATATCGGAGCTGGTCCTGACCACCACGCACTCAAGATTCCAGGCCGCAGCTTGCTTCCGAGCACCGCGACTTCCGCAAGAGCGCTGGTTCCACAGTTCCAAAATGAGGGGGCGTAACGTGAGTGACGTGCTGGGGTTTTTTTGTTGTTGTTTTTTCCCCTTTCTTTAAGTAATCTGTGCCTTGCAAGTCTCAATTAGAGACGTGTAACCACCGTGGGTGGTGAGGAGTAAAAGCACCACCCGTGGCCCGTACGGGGATCGAACCCGCGACCTTGGCGTTATTAGCACCACGCTCTAACCAACTGAGCTAACCGGCCGCGACACGACGGTCACCTTTTCGTTGAAACTTTTAACCACCATTACCCGCAGTACCTCTTCGGGCAAAGACAAACGTTTACTTTTCACGGTCCTCGGATACCTAGCTGCTCCCTGTGTAACCCACCGAAGATCTGCTCTGCCCTCTACACAGAAAGCCAAACTCGGACAGCAGCCCTTTGTCCAAAAGGAAGCCTTGGGTTGCACGGCGCCAAGCAAGGGACTGCGAGACAAGTCTCACGTCCACTCCGCCTTCGTCTTTGACATACGGGTGTTTTTAAAGGGGAAGAACAAAGAAGCTGGCATTGACCACCATTTCGGAATCATTGCTTCAGGAGTCAGGATGTTTCCGGTTTACCATTCTCTGGCCAGGTCGTCCACGGCTCGGGGATCTCTTAGCTCAACTTGCCCTACAGAAACAAACTGACTTTGGACGTTAGTGATGATATCTATAACAGCAATTTTACTACATTAACGATGCTATCAACAACAGCAATTTTAGTCTGACTCTGGTTGATTAGTGCTCAATTGGCACAGAATGGAGGTCAGAGGGGACAAGAAAGGACGGCCTGGCAGACCAGTGGGCATTTTCCCCTCTCCGTCCCTCGGTTTCTGTCGGTCAAACACTGCCCCGGCACAGAATGGGCAGCTACCAGAGTTCAAGGGCACCGAATCCCGGTTACTCTTCTGCGATCATGTTCTGGCACCTAAGAGATGGTGATCACAGAACTTCCTAACCCACAATAGGACAAAATCGAGCAATTTTCAGAAATCTGCTGTACCCGGACGCTGCCTAAAATGTCTGTCCTGCCTTTGGAAAGGAATTCTTCGCTTAAGGGTAGTATTTGCCTGGTGTGACTCATTGACTTTAGTATTATTGGTTTTAATACAGAAGCGCAGTAACCCCGATCATTTCCTGGAAGAGAGAAGCAATTCAACGTGGCCGAACCTGGGCTAGGCAGAAAGTCCCTTCTCTCTTAGACGCACCGGGGGGGGCGGGGGGGGGGGAGTTGGGAGCGGGGGTGGGGGGGGGGCGGGGGGAATAAGCACAAGCAGGGGAAGCTCAGTTTCCATAGTGTAGTGGTTATCACGTTCGCCTCACACGCGAAAGGTCCCCGGTTCGAAACCGGGCGGAAACATCTCACCTCTCCGGAGTCTGCTTTCTTGAAGCATCCTCCTGAACCTCTCAGGAACCTTCCGAGAAATCAGGTAGGTGAGGCGGCTCCCGAACACCGACCAAGTCTCACCCGGAAACCTGGGGGACTCCGCGAGCATCGACAATCGGAGCCGTCTGAACATCCTTCAGGCACCATATTCCATCTTGTATGACAGAGCCTGCACTCACTCCTAGTTCAGGGGCAGACTGCCAGCCATGTACACAACAGCACATACTTCCATGGATTCCCCCGCCCGTTGGCCGCAGCTTCCTCCAGAAACGTCGGCTTCCTCTTTCACGTCCAGGAGTACGACTGAAAACCAGTGTGCCTTCTTTCCGTTTGGTTTTCTTTGAAGAGAAAGCGTCTCATTCTGTTTATTAAGGGTGGAAAGCAACAACAACCACCAAATTCTCCTGAGAGAAGCTACACTTGGAACTTAACCTTTTAAAGGGGTTCAGGGGTGGGGGCGGGGAGGGAGAGAGGGCTCAAGAGGAACGAAAGAAGAGAATAAGGACCCGTTGCGCGGCGGCCGGTTAGCTCAGTTGGTTAGAGCGTGGTGCTAATAACGCCAAGGTCGCGGGTTCGACCCCCGTACTGGCCACTCTCTTCGAGCCCGTCCGCAGGGCCTCTCCCCTGCCGACTCTCTTGGGGTGAGTCTTGCTTCTTAACCTACCCGCAAGCAGAGAGTGCTGTCTACAATCACTCGCTCCAAGTCCACCTCCCTCGCGTACCCTTTATCCACTCCTTACCCAGCTCGGCTCTCGGCCTACTACAACTTCAACATTCTTCCTGGCAGGCAGTGTTCTCTTTCCTCCGGGACCAGTCCGCAGCGGACAGAGAGACGTGCAGGGCCGGAGGACACAAGAGTGGGAGCTCGACCTAACACGAAAAATGGGCGGGGAAAACTGGAAAAGATTACTGGCAACCTTTGGTTACAAGCTTATTCGCTTTTAAATTCTCTTTCCAAAGTACTTGCGCAATCAACGTCCTTTCTCAAATCCTCAAGAGATACAAAATAAAGAGGCGTTCTTCAAAGGTCGTTCTTTCCACGTCTCTGACGACTCTTTCAGAGAAACGGACAGCCGACATTGCCCTGTGAGGAAGGACCACTCCAGGTGGACTGGTTCAGGATACTTCCTCTTCCCTCCATGTCGGCAGCACTTTGAGCAAGAAACACAAAACACAGACTTTTCCTTTCCTTTCCTTTCCTTTCCTTTCCTTTCCTTTCCTTTCCTTTCCTTTCCTTTCCTTTCCTTTCCTTTCCTTTCCTTTCCTTTCCTTTCCTTTCCTTTCCTTTCCCTTCCTTTCCTTTCTTTTGTTTTCTAAGGACAGGAATCGAATCTGGATGCCTTAGACAGACGTGCATCTCATATCGTTGCTTCTGACTTGAAAGGACAGTTCAGTATCATGGTCACTTCTCTGATCTTTGTGGGAAGTCCTTCCCCAGCCTTGTACAGTTTCCCTACCTGCGTGCGCTGACCAGTGCTAAGCTCCACGTGGAGTGCGTTCTGGAGGTTTCTCTTACGGCTCTCTCCTTTCAGCTACTCTGTCCTGCCAGCTTTAGCTGCCTTGGTCACCTGGACTATCCGCCCTGTCACTTCAACTCAGGGAGTTCACCAGCCTCCTCCTGGGTTCCTGTTCCTTGCACTGGGGCCTGGAAACTCTCTCAAGGCAGTGAGAACTAGGCTGCAATCCTAGATCTCACCTCATTCCCAGAAAAATCGCTCATTCCTTTATTTCTGTCAGGGAGTACCATCCTTCTTTGCCTGATGTTTGGTGTCTTGAAAACTGTTTCGTCTATTTTGTCAGGTTTTGCTTCTCTCAAGCAGGAGGGTGTATCTGATCCTTGAGATTCCGTCTTAGCTGGAAACAGGACTTTCTGGCCTTTGGAGGACGAAGGGGGAAAGCTGAGGCCTCTTCGGTGTGTGCTGCGGGTTGCAGGCTCCGGCTGAGCAGAGGGGGGCGGGCTGCTTAGTGCAGCGGCCTGTCTCAGGGCAGTTGGCCTTGCCTTTCTGGGAAACGTGGGGCCTCATGTTGCGTGTGGCAAGCAGTGTGCACAGGTATTGCACTGGGGCTCCAGGCTGCAACTGGGCCAACCTGTCTGGAGGGCTCAGGCTACAGGCCTCAGCGCCGGTCAGATGGTCTCCTCTGGTGTGTGAGTGTGATGTGATGTGTGTGTGTGTGTGTGTGTGTGTGTGTGTGTGTTGGGGGCCGGTGAGGGGGGCGGGGTTTGGGCCTGGGCTGTTTGCGGGAGAGGAGAGCTCTTGTGTGAGAGCAGCGCTGAGTCCAGGAGTGCTGAGGGGCCGATGCCGCCAAAACGGGCATTCGGATCTCTGTCCGGCTGGCAGGCTGAAGGTGGGAGTTTTCTGATGAGGGGGTGGGAGCCTTGGAGGGCGTGGGATCCGGGCACTCCTTCCTTACCGCCGCCCCGCTGTCGCCCGCGCGGCATCGGAACACCTACGTGCTCCGTCAGTGCCTCACCGTGGGTGAATTCCGGTCGTCCTCTTGGTGGCCTGGTGATGACTGCCACTTAGCACAGCCTCAGAGGCTGAGATTGGATGAATCAGTGGGACCCGCCCAGCACCTGAGTCCACCGGGACGACCCCGCTCCGTCCTTCCTTCCCTTGCTGCCTCTAGTCCCCTTTCTTCCTCTCTCTCTCCCCCCACACACCCCCGTCTCTCCTTTCCATTAGGTTACTACTTCTCTGTGGTACCCTTTTCCCAATACTTTATTGAAGTATATTTTTAAATGAAAAGAGTTTATGTGTAGTTTGAGCTGATAAACTTTACCGATGTATCCTACTCCCATGTGACCACCACCCAGATGGAGACTGAGAACATTCCCATTAGCCCAGAAAATCGCCTTATGCCCCCTTACCAGTCAATATTGCATCCTGCAAGCTAATTGCTGTCTGATTTCTAGCACCAGACAGTTTGCCTGCTCTTGAACTTCAAAGAAGTGGAATCATATGGCATATCCTATTGTGAGGCATTTGGGGGGTCCAGCATGATATTTTTGAGAGTGAGCTGAGTCCTTACACGTGCAATAAGTCACAGAACTTTGTTCCTCTTATTGCTGGGAAGTTTATTCTTTCGATTTTATGAACAAACCAAAATCTATCTGTATATACAAGGACGCATGACAGAGCTCATGATGTTCATAGTGGGAAAAAAGGAGGTGGGCGGGACGGCCTGTCAGCAGAGTGGCGCAGCGGGAGCGTGCTGGGCCCATAACCCAGAGGTCGATGGATCGAAACCATCCTCTGCTAAGCTTCCTTCTTCTAACGCCCAGTTCTTTTCGCCTGGATCGCAGGCACAACATAGCACGAAGAAATGTCGTCAACTTACAGAGGCACCTTCTTCTTCAACTACCTCTAGAATCCATTGCCACCCCCTACCTAATCATTGTAAACCAGTTAGCGTTTTCCTTTCCCCTCCTTTTCCTTTTGCCAGTTGGCGGGGGTGGGGGGGGGGGACGGGGGTGGGGAACACAATCCACCCTCCTCACTCATTTCAAAAGAGAGGCGAATCTCTAGCCCTTCTCACTAGAGAACAGTTTGAAAAATTTACCGTTCATTTCCAATGGATCAGTATCATTTCTTCCAGGAAATAAAATACACACTTCACTCCAGTTAGGGCTTTATGTTTTCTTTACACTCGAAAGAAAAACATTTTTTCTTGATTTCTGCCCGATGACTATGCTGCACTTTTACTTGGGCGCCAGTCTCCTACCCTTGGTCGCCTCTTTTTTTCGCTCCTACTCATGATTTATCAAATTTAGATCAAGTTAATGCGAATGTTTTGTGAATCCTTTTTGAAAGCAATACATGTTCCAATTACCATGAAGACACCGTTCGCGTGCACCCTATGGGGAAAACAGAAGCAAAGGAGTTAAATGTGAAATGGCAGGAGAAAATGAAATGACCGTGTTAAAATAAAAATATCTGTGCATCACTATCTAACTGTCAAGCTCACACATGGAAGTATGTGAAACATACACATGGAAGTCTTAGGAAAAAAAATTTTTCCCCTTTTTTGAGGAAAACTTTTTAGTGAAAGTACTCTTTAATGAGTCCTTACATTATGACAAGGAAGTATAAATTCCTCCAAACAGGAAGCACCCTAAATAATGAGAATTTTAAAAATTCAAATGGAAAAATAGAAAGAAGGTGAAGGTGGGGGTAGAGGGACCTGTTCTCTTCCTTCGACTGGTTGCTTTGAAGGTGTTCTTATTTGGATGTCCGCTAAACCAACACTCTTCAACTTATTTTGCCTGCTTACCCTCTAAATTGTTCAGAGGAGGGAATAGCCAGGTTCTGACCAAAACTCTGGGTCCTTTGGCTCTGCAACTTGTGCCACCATGTGATGGAAGGGAGGATTTATGCCTTCAAGACACCTTTCCTATGGGTCCCCAAGAGGTCGAGGCCACATCACTTCCTTGTGTGAGATGTGATGAGATAAGCAGTAAATCACGCTCTAAGAGTAGAGAGCAATTGCACTCAGCCCGCCAAGCAAGAACACTCGAGTATCTGGGAAGGACATGAAATACCTGACCAAAGAGAGTGGGAGGTGGGAGGAACTGAAGCAGGAATGCTGCACGCGCTGCTTTTGGCATTTGTACCAGGAACTTTGCCTGCTCTGGAAAAGCGGGCAATTGAACTGAATTATAGACTTCGTCCCTGGTGACGGCGGAGTTTACTCCACGCGACCCCGACATTTCCTAGCGAGGATTCCCTGAGGGCTTTGCTGGGCGCACTGCTCGGCTTTCTCTGCGGTTCCTGGTCTGGCCCAGAGCTCGGACCCTCTTCTGCCTATTCGGAAAGAGCGGTCGTCCTAGCAATTGCTGGGGTCGTTTAGTTTTGGAGAGAGCCCGGGATGGAAGAGGAGAGGAGAAAAGAAATGTGAACAGGAAAACTCAGCTCTAGTGTTTAAGGAAGATGGAAGAAGCGAGAGCACTGTGACCCAGAGCAACTCAGCTACAGCGTTGCTACTCTGGAGATGGCCAGATCCAGTAGGAGACAGTGAAACATGAAAGTTGTGCAATGCACAATTCTCTTGTCAAGATAGATAAAAGAGTAGCTGTCACAGTCCCCACCACTGGAAAGAAGAAAGGCCGACGAGGATGGGATTCGAACCCATGCATGCACAGCACAACGGATTAGCAGTCCATCGCCTTAACCACTCGGCCACCTCGTCCTACAGCGTAAGTTGTTTTTGAATACCTTTTAAAAGTCTTGCTTTTGGCAAAGCCTTACTTTTTCATCTTTCTGTACAGTACCATTCTTTAAAGTGCAGTCATTTTAAGAGAATTTTCACACAGAACCCGTTCTTTCCCTCTTCCTCCTGGGAGCCTTTCACACTTTGATCATCTTTTAACCTGCTCTTGTCTCCAGCCTTAATTGTCATCCTTCCTCAGTACTCGCATTGCCTTCCAGTCAAGATAACATTTTTCTATTCTCCCCAAGCTCCATAATCTTCTCATTCTTCACCAGCAACACTCTAGTCCCTGCCTCTGCCCTCCCTTCACCTGTCTTCATTCTCTACACATTCCTCAGATCTCAGCTTGGTCTTACAGCTCTCCTCCCCGTCTCCCTCTGCTCCTCCTTCTCTTCCTCTTCCCCCGCTCCCTTCCTCATCCGTTGAAAAGCCCTTCTTACTGAGGTTTTACAGTTGAAAAAATTTCGAGAATATGTTTTCTCTCACAAACATATTCTCATTCCATTTCTGCCACAGAACTTTATCCTAATACTATGTACTTTTATGCTCAATTACCCAATCATGCCACTATGCAATAGAAAGTATTTATTTACATTAAATGGAATCTAAATGTCAGTAATTTCCAGTGACCATAAATCTGTGTTTAAGTGTTTTTTTTCTCACTTGAATTACCTTCACATTTAGTAAGAGCATTCAGTAAAAGATATTAATAGCTAATTTTGATAAGGCAGTTGTTATATATGTAAAGTAGAATTGTATTGGTAAGACATCTATTAGTGAAAAGGCAGGTAATATTTTCTCCCATCAATTCATGCATTTGTGGATGAAAACTTCTGATGGCTGGAATAAGAAGAATTCAGTGAAAATTAGCAGAAAGACCATTAGTTTTGAATAAGTGTGTGGCTTACAAAAGGTGCTTTTATGATTATTTAAGGTGCATTATTCAAAGTAGAATCTTCAATACATTTCCACTGTTCATCTAAATTTAACAAACGGTGGCAATATGTAGGAGTGATAGTGAGCAGGGGTCTAGTAACTACATAAAAATTATTTTTACAAAAGATGGATTTCTATTTGACAGAGTCAAGGAGAATAATTTTTTTACGAGTCTGAATAAGTGTAAAAATATTAAAGCACTAACTTTCTGTGGTATATATGTATGTTCCCTTTCGTTAAAACTGTAGTGTTCATAGTTGGAAGTAGATGAAGAATTTGTCACTTTCTCTTCTGTGAAATTGTATAAAATACACAAAGGAGATGCAGGCCTGTGTCTTGTTTACAGGTGAGACATTGGAGACACCAATATTCCCATTTGTTTTTTTCTTGTCAACAGGGAATAATTTTACCCCTGAAGTAATGTGCCACAGTAAAATGTTGTATAAAAAGTAACAGAAAAAAAAAGTAATAGAATGGCATGATTTGCAAGGGAATGTGAAAGTAGAATCCGTTCACATCCATCGGGAGTCAGCGCGCGATCAGGAAGATACATTTTAGCAAAATGTTTTATCTATCTTGACAAGAGAATTGTGCATTGCACAACTTTCATGTTTCACTGTCTCCTACTGGATCTGGCCATCTCCAGAGTAGCAACGCTGTAGCTGAGTTGCTCTGGGTCACAGTGCTCTCGCTTCTTCCATCTTCCTTAAACACTAGAGCTGAGTTTTCCTGTTCACATTTCTTTTCTCCTCTCCTCTTCCATCCCGGGCTCTCTCCAAAACTAAACGACCCCAGCAATTGCTAGGACGACCGCTCTTTCCGAATAGGCAGAAGAGGGTCCGAGCTCTGGGCCAGACCAGGAACCGCAGAGAAAGCCGAGCAGTGCGCCCAGCAAAGCCCTCAGGGAATCCTCGCTAGGAAATGTCGGGGTCGCGTGGAGTAAACTCCGCCGTCACCAGGGACGAAGTCTATAATTCAGTTCAATTGCCCGCTTTTCCAGAGCAGGCAAAGTTCCTGGTACAAACGCCAAAAGCAGCGCGTGCAGCATTCCTGCTTCAGTTCCTCCCACCTCCCACTCTCTTTGGTCAGGTATTTCATGTCCTTCCCAGATACTCGAGTGTTCTTGCTTGGCGGGCTGAGTGCAATTGCTCTCTACTCTTAGAGCGTGATTTACTGCTTATCTCATCACATCTCACACAAGGAAGTGATGTGGCCTCGACCTCTTGGGGACCCATAGGAAAGGTGTCTTGAAGGCATAAACCCTCCCTTCCATCACATGGTGGCACAAGTTGCAGAGCCAAAGGACCCAGAGTTTTGGTCAGAACCTGGCTATTCCCTCCTCTGAACAATTTAGAGGGTAAGCAGGCAAAATAAGTTGAAGAGTGTTGGTTTAGCGGACATCCAAATAAGAACACCTTCAAAGCAACCAGTCGAAGGAAGAGAACAGGTCCCTCTACCCCCACCTTCACCTTCTTTCTATTTTTCCATTTGAATTTTTAAAATTCTCATTATTTAGGGTGCTTCCTGTTTGGAGGAATTTATACTTCCTTGTCATAATGTAAGGACTCATTAAAGAGTACTTTCACTAAAAAGTTTTCCTCAAAAAAGGGGAAAAATTTTTTTTCCTAAGACTTCCATGTGTGTGTTTCACATACTTCCATGTGTGAGCTTGACAGTTAGATAGTGATGCACAGATATTTTTATTTTAACACGGTCATTTCATTTTCTCCTGCCATTTCACATTTAACTCCTTTGCTTCTGTTTTCCCCATAGGGTGCACGCGAACGGTGTCTTCATGGTAATTGGAACATGTATTGCTTTCAAAAAGGATTCACAAAACATTCGCATTAACTTGATCTAAATTTGATAAATCATGAGTAGGAGCGAAAAAAAGAGGCGACCAAGGGTAGGAGACTGGCGCCCAAGTAAAAGTGCAGCATAGTCATCGGGCAGAAATCAAGAAAAAATGTTTTTCTTTCGAGTGTAAAGAAAACATAAAGCCCTAACTGGAGTGAAGTGTGTATTTTATTTCCTGGAAGAAATGATACTGATCCATTGGAAATGAACGGTAAATTTTTCAAACTGTTCTCTAGTGAGAAGGGCTAGAGATTCGCCTCTCTTTTGAAATGAGTGAGGAGGGTGGATTGTGTTCCCCACCCCCGTCCCCCCCCCCACCCCCGCCAACTGGCAAAAGGAAAAGGAGGGGAAAGGAAAACGCTAACTGGTTTACAATGATTAGGTAGGGGGTGGCAATGGATTCTAGAGGTAGTTGAAGAAGAAGGTGCCTCTGTAAGTTGACGACATTTCTTCGTGCTATGTTGTGCCTGCGATCCAGGCGAAAAGAACTGGGCGTTAGAAGAAGGAAGCTTAGCAGAGGATGGTTTCGATCCATCGACCTCTGGGTTATGGGCCCAGCACGCTCCCGCTGCGCCACTCTGCTGACAGGCCGTCCCGCCCACCTCCTTTTTTCCCACTATGAACATCATGAGCTCTGTCATGCGTCCTTGTATATACAGATAGATTTTGGTTTGTTCATAAAATCGAAAGAATAAACTTCCCAGCAATAAGAGGAACAAAGTTCTGTGACTTATTGCACGTGTAAGGACTCAGCTCACTCTCAAAAATATCATGCTGGACCCCCCAAATGCCTCACAATAGGATATGCCATATGATTCCACTTCTTTGAAGTTCAAGAGCAGGCAAACTGTCTGGTGCTAGAAATCAGACAGCAATTAGCTTGCAGGATGCAATATTGACTGGTAAGGGGGCATAAGGCGATTTTCTGGGCTAATGGGAATGTTCTCAGTCTCCATCTGGGTGGTGGTCACATGGGAGTAGGATACATCGGTAAAGTTTATCAGCTCAAACTACACATAAACTCTTTTCATTTAAAAATATACTTCAATAAAGTATTGGGAAAAGGGTACCACAGAGAAGTAGTAACCTAATGGAAAGGAGAGACGGGGGGTTGTGTGGGGGGAGAGAGAGAGGAAGAAAGGGGACTAGAGGCAGCAAGGGAAGGAAGGACGGAGCGGGGTCGTCCCGGTGGACTCAGGTGCTGGGCGGGTCCCACTGATTCATCCAATCTCAGCCTCTGAGGCTGTGCTAAGTGGCAGTCATCACCAGGCCACCAAGAGGACGACCGGAATTCACCCACGGTGAGGCACTGACGGAGCACGTAGGTGTTCCGATGCCGCGCGGGCGACAGCGGGGCGGCGGTAAGGAAGGAGTGCCCGGATCCCACGCCCTCCAAGGCTCCCACCCCCTCATCAGAAAACTCCCACCTTCAGCCTGCCAGCCGGACAGAGATCCGAATGCCCGTTTTGGCGGCATCGGCCCCTCAGCACTCCTGGACTCAGCGCTGCTCTCACACAAGAGCTCTCCTCTCCCGCAAACAGCCCAGGCCCAAACCCCGCCCCCCTCACCGGCCCCCAACACACACACACACACACACACACACACACACACACATCACATCACACTCACACACCAGAGGAGACCATCTGACCGGCGCTGAGGCCTGTAGCCTGAGCCCTCCAGACAGGTTGGCCCAGTTGCAGCCTGGAGCCCCAGTGCAATACCTGTGCACACTGCTTGCCACACGCAACATGAGGCCCCACGTTTCCCAGAAAGGCAAGGCCAACTGCCCTGAGACAGGCCGCTGCACTAAGCAGCCCGCCCCCCTCTGCTCAGCCGGAGCCTGCAACCCGCAGCACACACCGAAGAGGCCTCAGCTTTCCCCCTTCGTCCTCCAAAGGCCAGAAAGTCCTGTTTCCAGCTAAGACGGAATCTCAAGGATCAGATACACCCTCCTGCTTGAGAGAAGCAAAACCTGACAAAATAGACGAAACAGTTTTCAAGACACCAAACATCAGGCAAAGAAGGATGGTACTCCCTGACAGAAATAAAGGAATGAGCGATTTTTCTGGAATGAGGTGAGATCTAGGATTGCAGCCTAGTTCTCACTGCCTTGAGAGAGTTTCCAGGCCCCAGTGCAAGGAACAGGAACCCAGGAGGAGGCTGGTGAACTCCCTGAGTTGAAGTGACAGGGCGGATAGTCCAGGTGACCAAGGCAGCTAAAGCTGGCAGGACAGAGTAGCTGAAAGGAGAGAGCCGTAAGAGAAACCTCCAGAACGCACTCCACGTGGAGCTTAGCACTGGTCAGCGCACGCAGGTAGGGAAACTGTACAAGGCTGGGGAAGGACTTCCCACAAAGATCAGAGAAGTGACCATGATACTGAACTGTCCTTTCAAGTCAGAAGCAACGATATGAGATGCACGTCTGTCTAAGGCATCCAGATTCGATTCCTGTCCTTAGAAAACAAAAGAAAGGAAAGGAAGGGAAAGGAAAGGAAAGGAAAGGAAAGGAAAGGAAAGGAAAGGAAAGGAAAGGAAAGGAAAGGAAAGGAAAGGAAAGGAAAGGAAAGGAAAGGAAAGGAAAGGAAAAGTCTGTGTTTTGTGTTTCTTGCTCAAAGTGCTGCCGACATGGAGGGAAGAGGAAGTATCCTGAACCAGTCCACCTGGAGTGGTCCTTCCTCACAGGGCAATGTCGGCTGTCCGTTTCTCTGAAAGAGTCGTCAGAGACGTGGAAAGAACGACCTTTGAAGAACGCCTCTTTATTTTGTATCTCTTGAGGATTTGAGAAAGGACGTTGATTGCGCAAGTACTTTGGAAAGAGAATTTAAAAGCGAATAAGCTTGTAACCAAAGGTTGCCAGTAATCTTTTCCAGTTTTCCCCGCCCATTTTTCGTGTTAGGTCGAGCTCCCACTCTTGTGTCCTCCGGCCCTGCACGTCTCTCTGTCCGCTGCGGACTGGTCCCGGAGGAAAGAGAACACTGCCTGCCAGGAAGAATGTTGAAGTTGTAGTAGGCCGAGAGCCGAGCTGGGTAAGGAGTGGATAAAGGGTACGCGAGGGAGGTGGACTTGGAGCGAGTGATTGTAGACAGCACTCTCTGCTTGCGGGTAGGTTAAGAAGCAAGACTCACCCCAAGAGAGTCGGCAGGGGAGAGGCCCTGCGGACGGGCTCGAAGAGAGTGGCCAGTACGGGGGTCGAACCCGCGACCTTGGCGTTATTAGCACCACGCTCTAACCAACTGAGCTAACCGGCCGCCGCGCAACGGGTCCTTATTCTCTTCTTTCGTTCCTCTTGAGCCCTCTCTCCCTCCCCGCCCCCACCCCTGAACCCCTTTAAAAGGTTAAGTTCCAAGTGTAGCTTCTCTCAGGAGAATTTGGTGGTTGTTGTTGCTTTCCACCCTTAATAAACAGAATGAGACGCTTTCTCTTCAAAGAAAACCAAACGGAAAGAAGGCACACTGGTTTTCAGTCGTACTCCTGGACGTGAAAGAGGAAGCCGACGTTTCTGGAGGAAGCTGCGGCCAACGGGCGGGGGAATCCATGGAAGTATGTGCTGTTGTGTACATGGCTGGCAGTCTGCCCCTGAACTAGGAGTGAGTGCAGGCTCTGTCATACAAGATGGAATATGGTGCCTGAAGGATGTTCAGACGGCTCCGATTGTCGATGCTCGCGGAGTCCCCCAGGTTTCCGGGTGAGACTTGGTCGGTGTTCGGGAGCCGCCTCACCTACCTGATTTCTCGGAAGGTTCCTGAGAGGTTCAGGAGGATGCTTCAAGAAAGCAGACTCCGGAGAGGTGAGATGTTTCCGCCCGGTTTCGAACCGGGGACCTTTCGCGTGTGAGGCGAACGTGATAACCACTACACTATGGAAACTGAGCTTCCCCTGCTTGTGCTTATTCCCCCCGCCCCCCCCCCCACCCCCGCTCCCAACTCCCCCCCCCCCCGCCCCCCCCGGTGCGTCTAAGAGAGAAGGGACTTTCTGCCTAGCCCAGGTTCGGCCACGTTGAATTGCTTCTCTCTTCCAGGAAATGATCGGGGTTACTGCGCTTCTGTATTAAAACCAATAATACTAAAGTCAATGAGTCACACCAGGCAAATACTACCCTTAAGCGAAGAATTCCTTTCCAAAGGCAGGACAGACATTTTAGGCAGCGTCCGGGTACAGCAGATTTCTGAAAATTGCTCGATTTTGTCCTATTGTGGGTTAGGAAGTTCTGTGATCACCATCTCTTAGGTGCCAGAACATGATCGCAGAAGAGTAACCGGGATTCGGTGCCCTTGAACTCTGGTAGCTGCCCATTCTGTGCCGGGGCAGTGTTTGACCGACAGAAACCGAGGGACGGAGAGGGGAAAATGCCCACTGGTCTGCCAGGCCGTCCTTTCTTGTCCCCTCTGACCTCCATTCTGTGCCAATTGAGCACTAATCAACCAGAGTCAGACTAAAATTGCTGTTGTTGATAGCATCGTTAATGTAGTAAAATTGCTGTTATAGATATCATCACTAACGTCCAAAGTCAGTTTGTTTCTGTAGGGCAAGTTGAGCTAAGAGATCCCCGAGCCGTGGACGACCTGGCCAGAGAATGGTAAACCGGAAACATCCTGACTCCTGAAGCAATGATTCCGAAATGGTGGTCAATGCCAGCTTCTTTGTTCTTCCCCTTTAAAAACACCCGTATGTCAAAGACGAAGGCGGAGTGGACGTGAGACTTGTCTCGCAGTCCCTTGCTTGGCGCCGTGCAACCCAAGGCTTCCTTTTGGACAAAGGGCTGCTGTCCGAGTTTGGCTTTCTGTGTAGAGGGCAGAGCAGATCTTCGGTGGGTTACACAGGGAGCAGCTAGGTATCCGAGGACCGTGAAAAGTAAACGTTTGTCTTTGCCCGAAGAGGTACTGCGGGTAATGGTGGTTAAAAGTTTCAACGAAAAGGTGACCGTCGTGTCGCGGCCGGTTAGCTCAGTTGGTTAGAGCGTGGTGCTAATAACGCCAAGGTCGCGGGTTCGATCCCCGTACGGGCCACGGGTGGTGCTTTTACTCCTCACCACCCACGGTGGTTACACGTCTCTAATTGAGACTTGCAAGGCACAGATTACTTAAAGAAAGGGGAAAAAACAACAACAAAAAAACCCCAGCACGTCACTCACGTTACGCCCCCTCATTTTGGAACTGTGGAACCAGCGCTCTTGCGGAAGTCGCGGTGCTCGGAAGCAAGCTGCGGCCTGGAATCTTGAGTGCGTGGTGGTCAGGACCAGCTCCGATATCCGGTCTGCACAAGCCCGGCCTTTCTGGATTTACCATTGCCTCAGTCAAAGTCTCTTGTCTTTCTATTCGGAAGGGGTCGAGGGGTAACCCAGTGAGGCTAATATTGGTGAAGACACTCGTAGATCCACAATGTTTCTTTCTTTCTTCTTGTTCTTCGTCCTCCTCTTCTTTTTTCTTAAAGCCTCTTTGACTTGAATCTGTGTATAGGTGTCTCTGTGTGATCCTTTCTCCATACTTGCCGTGTGAGGTTGAACCTTTCTCCCTATTTGCGGTATGAGATTGAAACCAGAAAACGTGAGATTGTGAACGTTCCTGTGATCGCCTTTGAAGGGTCCTTCCGAGTTGCACAAGAGGCGGATTGATTGCCCCGTGGGGCAACAAGAAGGAAGGTGAGGGAGCTTTTCGCAGCACCTCATTGTGATCCGAGAAAGTTTGAAGAATTGGTCGGCGTGTCAACTGCAAGGCGATTGGGTGCCAAAAGGGTTCCGAGCCAGCCAGGAGTCGAACCTAGACTCTTCTGATCCGTAGTCAGACGCGTTATCCATTGCGCCACTGGCCCCCCCGCGAGAGCGGGTCTCAAGTATGCCTATTTAACTAAATGAGACCTCCGAAGTCGCTGGTTCCGGAATGAGGATAGAAATAA